>NC_064415.1:22156538-22468846 GCF_023375975.1 Astyanax mexicanus | reverse complement strand
TCTCAAACACTTAAGATTCACTTCTTTCTAAGATTATTTCAAGAGCAGGGCAAATGCAGTGTGCTTTCATCAACAAGTCTTCGGCAAATAATAAGGAGTGAATGAAGGAGTAAAAGAGGTGAGAGAGAGAGAGAGAGAGGGAGGTGGAGGAGGGGTGAAGGGGGGTTCGTGTATGACGCGCCGGCGTGTCCTTGGGGTTACAGTGCGTGTTGGTCTCGGAGGAGACGTCTAATGTTGTGCATCATCAAGGAGCTGTGGAGTAGAGTAGAGCGAAGAAACCCGCGGGGCCTCGCGTTTAATTCCCTTTAACCGCTCCACTAGCAGTAGCTACAGAGCCCTTAGGACCATCACATGCACACACACACACACACACCATCTCTCTCTCTCTCTCTCTCTCTCTCTTTTTCTCTCACTCTCACCCACAAATCTCAGCTCATCTAAGTGTTTTCTTCATGCATTAGAATAGCAACAAATACATGATTGCAAATCCAAAAGCATTTTCAGGAACACTTTCTATGAATGTCATGTCTATTAGATGTCTATAAACATACTCATAAGGGGCTATAAGTGGTCCAGCAGGCTAAGCGCTGCCACTATGATCAGGAGATTGCTGGTTTGAATCCTGTTTATGTAGCTTGCCATCAGCTACCAGAGCCCTGAGAGAGCACAATTGGCCTTGCTCTCTCTGGGTGGGTAGATGATGCTCTCTCCCCTCATCACTCTAAAGGGATGTCTCTCAGCACAAGGCATCTGTGAGCTGATGTATCAGAAACGAGTCGCTGCGCTTTCCTCCGAGCGCACTGTGATGCTACTCGGCAATGATGCATCAGCAGCAGTTCAAAAGGAGGCAGTGGTTGACTTCACATCTTCCTGGTGTTGGGGCATTACTACTGATAGGGGGAGTCCTATTGAGTGGGTTGGATTATTGGCCAAGTAAATTGGAAAAAAAATAGTATAAAAATTAGAAAAAAAAAAAAATTGCTCATAACACGTTATAATGCATTCATAAAATAGTATAAAGATGGCTATAATGATTATAAAAATGTATAACAATGTATTGCCATGTTTATTATGCATTATGAATTGTGATCAGAATACATCATCAGCTATTTTTATGAGACATTATATGTCAATACCAAGAACCTCAACAAAACTGCCTTAATAAAGCATGCTATAACTACGTGTGTATAACTATGTCTATAATGCCTTATGAATGCATTATAATGTGTTATGAGTAAATTTATAGAGTCTTTTTAAGCTGACATTCATAGAAAGTGTTAGGTTTTTTACGCTTTCTATAAATGTCATGTATATTAGACTTAACAAAACATACTCATAACACATTGTAATGCATTTATAAAGCATTATAAACATGGCTATAAAAATAAGTACAACAATGCATAACACATTATAGCCATGTTTATAATGCATTGTGAATTGTGATTATAATTCATCATCAGCTGTGTTTATAAGATGGAATATATCAACACCAAGAAACTCAACAAAGCTGCCTTAAAAATGCACATAATATTTACAGTACATTTAAACACTCATGCAATTGAGTTAAATATTATAATAGCTTATATTAGCTTATAATGTATTATAATGTGTCGTTGCATACTCTAAGTAAAGTGAAAGATGTCCATCAAGGGAGTACATTGTATTAATAGTGACAGAAATATGATAAATATGAAACCCAGATGTGTAACATATTATAAGTACCGCTTATCATGCATTATAATCACAATTCATATGGCTAAAATATATTTTACATGTTTATAAATATATATAACCATGTGTATAATGTCTAATGGATGCATTATAATGTGTAATGAGTATGTTTATAGAGTCTAATAGATGTGACATTCATAGAAGGTGATGCCAAAAGTAGCTTATGTTCACTTATAATGTATTATAATGCGTTTTTGTACATTGCAAGTAAAGTGACAGATGTCCACCCTGGAACCATAGTATTATTATCAACATATATAAGATATTTTAACCTGGATTTATAACATATTACAAGCACAACCTATGATGCATTACAATTACAATTCATAAAGCCTAATAAGCATGTCTATAGTAGGCTATACATTTGTATAAACACACATAAACCTGTTCATAATGCTTTATAAATGTGTTATAAAGTGTTGCGAGTATGTTTATACAGTCTAATAAAAATCACATCTGTAGAAAGTGTACAGTAAAGCATAAAAAACAGCAGGGTATTCCTACACCGCTTCACAACATACAATTCCAACAGATATACGCATATAAATATTTATGCCTTTTCCTCACAATGCATAGTCATTCGTTCCACTAATGAGGGAAGACTGAGATTATGTATTGCACGCGCATTAACAAAGCACCCACAGTTAACAGAATTAATCACTGTAGGCTGTTTCTTACTTAATGTATACGTATTCACACATCTGCAGAGCCTCCTTATTTATTTCCTATCGAGCTCCAACTCTCTTTGTTTTATTGTGATTGTAAATTTGCACATTGCACTTAATTAGCATCAAATGCAGTGTTTGTTTCTCACACAGACACAACAGAAGGTGGAAAAACAAATAAACAGACAATAGTCAGAGAATCTAATAAAATAAGAGTGGAAATGTGCAATTTAGAGTGGAAATATTTAGCAAAAAGTAGAAATAATGGGCTTTATGATGAAATCCTGTTTC
The DNA here is from genome assembly GCF_023375975.1 of Astyanax mexicanus. NCBI lineage: Eukaryota > Metazoa > Chordata > Actinopteri > Characiformes > Acestrorhamphidae > Astyanax > Astyanax mexicanus. The sequence goes on along the minus strand of NC_064415.1, from coordinate 22,466,159 downwards.
AGAAGCACAATATCAGCTATGTTGATTTACACATAAGGGGAAATATATAAGTAAATAAAATATATAAATTATAATTCAATTTTTTTTTCATGTTTTTTACCCTAATTCTAAACTGAGAGTCATTTAAGGAAATATATTTTCATCGGTTTAAGAACACTGCAATTAATTTCATCATTTACACTTAATTCTATTCCAAAAGATTTGCAACATTGAGTGATTGGATGATTTAAGAAAATTGTACATTATATATTTTTCTGCAGCTACTTTAAGTGTTGCCACCCAAATAACTCTTTAACCCAAATAACCCAAATAACTTTTTTTTTGTAAAAGTGGAGAAAACATAAGTATTTGTAGTTTATTTCAGCTCAGCTATTAAATTGGTTGAGGGCACTTTAGAAGCTGGGATAATATTTTCTGCTAAAAGGCACACTATTGCTGAATATGTTTCAGTCTGAAACATAACGTGAGAAATGTATTAATATGAGGGTATATTAGATGCAGAAAACTATTCTTAATCATATTAATTCATGCTGGTTTGGGAAACGTCATCTGGATGGGTATGATGGAAGGCTAGTAATGATATCCAACTTATGCTAGACTGAGAAAAGAAAAAAAAAAAAAACAGATTTAAGAATGTATTAGCATCTCACTGTACATGAGAAGTAGTACTGATGTTTATATTGTTTCTGTTATGTAAAAACTACAAAATAGCTCCAAAATTGCAACTTTACAAGTAGAAAAAATTGATCAAATGTTTAATGGAAGTCACTGTAAAATGTTTTATTCCCAATCATTATTTTGTAGCGTCTCTATTGAAACAATACACAAAAAACAGGGGTATGTATAAGTACTTTCTTGTACTCAAAGGTACATTTTTCATAATTGTACACTCACAGGTATGATATTGGTATTTACAGGGTCAGATTTGTTTCCTCTGAAGTACAGAGTCTTTCCTAACAGCAATAAGTACAGATTTGTACAATTTAACCAGCCAAAAGGTACATTTAGTATTCTGTTTCATTGTATATTTTAATTAAACATTTAAGTACAAATGTGTATTTATTTCTCTTAGTGTGTATAAAGAAAGTGCTGCTGTCACATCTGGTGCTGTAGGCGCGTCTGTTCTTCTCACACTCAGCCCTAAAGGAGGTTTTCAGTTAGACAACTACACTACCCAGAACGCACCACACGCTGACATCACACACTTACACGATCACGTGACACCTCACCTGATTCTCCCAGGAAGCCCGGAGTACTGATTACCCCAGGGTTTTTAAGGACGCGTCACGATCAGACAGGTGCCGCGTATTGCCTGGTTTCTACCACTTTACAAAGCGTTACCTGTTCTGTGTTTGTTTTTCGTGTATGACCTTACTCTTCGTTTTTTCAACGCTGATTTTTGCCTGTACCTCTTATTGTGGATTTACTGTCTTTGACCTAGACTGTTTTATGTTTCCGATTTTGGATTACCTTTGTATGTTGACTGTCTTCTGTTTATGGTATTGCTTCTTACTTTTATTAAATTATTTATCTACATTTGCACGTGTCTGTATTCTGTACCCCACCATGACAGCTGCCAAATATTTATTATACAAAAAAAGTTACAAATATCAAAAATAGAATGACAATATGGTGTACCTGAAATCTAGACACAAAGACTTTTTACTGTATATTAGTGGTACTGTATACAAGAAGGACTATCTTGCAGTATCACTCACTATTCCTCTTTTATTATTAGGCCATTTTACACTTTGCACTCAATTCATCAGCACCTACAGCCGGTGTAGAAATAGCTGACTGTGGACTGGGTAAATAATGGTCCTCAGATCTCACATTGCTTTTCATATATCATCATCATTTTTCTACTCTACATGACAGAACATGAATATAACATGCTCATATGCATAGAGACACTCATGCATGAGGTATTACACCTACACAAAGTCATGGAGAGATGGGCACACAGATGTGATGTCGAATTTACTCTGACTATTAGTGTTCATTACGTCTGTCACCAACCATCAAGAAGATTTGATTAACAGATGTAAATTGATATTTGATATAATTGTATACAGTGCATTTACAAATGTATGCAAATAATGGATTTCAAAGAGAAAGACTGTAATTAGAAGTAGAGAGAGCTAGAGAGTAGGACTGTAGAAAATAAATATAAAAACATTTGGGGTCCAAAGACATTTGATTAAATTATGAAACGCAAATAGTTTGATTAAATGTGGGGTGCCAAAATGCATTTGAACAAACGATGGAAGACTTAAAAGCTGCTCCATGCACAGGCAGTTCTGGAGAGCAACGGAGAAAAGGGAGCTTTGTATGTTCTCTTAGCTAGATTGTGGGAAAGTTGACGATTCTGGCATTAATTCCTGTGGAAAACCAATATACGTTGAGTTTATGTAAATCAAAATTACACTACTGGTTCTATGATTGTGCCAACATTGGTGTTTATAGCTTGTAAAATAAGACAAATTAATTTTTGGCTAAAAGTAAATGGACACAATTCAATGCATTTCAATGGGAGAGTTTTGATGCTGATGGCAAGCTGCATGACCGGGATACGAACCAGCGATCATACTGGCAGCACTTAGCCCAACATCTAAAATGTATCTATATGGGTTTTTTTGGTTGAAGGTTTAGCGTCTAACCTTTTGTGTTTTTTTGGACCCTCACACTTCAGTCACTCTAGACTTGATGAAGCTATGGAAAAGACTTATCTTCAGAGACATAACTTCACACATCTGATTGCAATCATTTTTCATGGTTTAAATTTGATTAGCAAAAAAAAAAGAAGAATTTTATGTGACTATGAAACATTAATCTGGAAACCTGGAAAGAAAAAAAATGCATTTTATGTGACTATGAAACATTAATCTGGAAACCTAGAAAGAAAAAAAATATTTTATGTGACTATCAAACATTAATCTGGAATTATGGAAAGTTATGCAAAAAATCTGATTCCTGCTCTCAGTCCCTCAAAAAGGGAAATTCGCTTATTTTGGTCTGTTGGCATGATTACGATTATGAATAAAAGCACTGATAAAACCCCCAGCACAGAAGTGGTATCTTCACACCTTCCTCTAGGTTTTGAAGGCTGGTGTAAACATGTTGATCTGTATCGGAGTTTGTGAAACATCATGCAGGCAGATGGATATTAGAAGAAACACTTCACAGCCTGAGGGGGAGAAAATAAGTTCTCAACAACAGTGTTAAAAAGATGCTACGCAATCAAAAACAAGTGCTAGCTCTGTTTGATGGACTGTGTCAGGAAATAGTCAGCATTCAGATGCTAGCTGGGAAACAAGCCACGGCCTGAACTTGCAAACTGTTACCCCAGCTGAGACTTAGAGCAGCAGTATGTGTTGAATTTGTTTGTAGCAGGGTTTTCGCAGCTCCAGACACTCAGCTCAGATGCTGTCTGGATGTTGGAGCAAATTTAGCTGGAGAAAGACAAATATGTCGGAAATATTTTTCTTCAATTTCCTCTCTAATTAGGTAATTTGCAATTTCCTTCCAATAACTAGAACTTTTACTATCAGCAAAAGCAATGACTGCTATAGGGAAGTCTGAAAGTCAAGACCAAGACACAAAGCAAGACACATTAAGTCTAGAGTCTTTGGTATAAATGAATGCCATGTGATACGTTTTTTGAGAAAAATAAAAAAAAAATGGCTCAGGTGTATATAAAGCGCTTCCACTATGATTGGGAGATCACTGGTGCGATTCCCGATCATGCAGCTTGCCATCAGCTGCAGGAGCCCCGAGAGAGCACAATTGGCCTTGCTCTCTCTGGATGGAAAGATGGGTCTCTTTCCTCCCATTACTCTAAGGGTGATGTCGATCAGCACAAGGCGTCTGTGAGCTGATGTATCAGAACCGAGTCGCTGTGCTTTCCTCCGAGTGCGCTGTGATGCTACTTGGCAAAGCGGAATCAGCAGCAGTTGGAAAATAGGCAGTGGCTGACTTTACATTTATCAGAGGAAACATGTACTAGTCTTTAAAATCCTTGTGTTGTAGGCATCACATGTGATGGGGGATACACAGCTAAGTAACAGCTGAATGGGTGGGACAATTGTCCTAGCTAAATTTGAGAAAATGGCAGAAAATTTTAAAGTTATTAGCAATAAATTGATCATTTGATTATCCTAATACACTAAAGAAATCACTATTTATTTCACTATACTAAACAGAAAAATGTGATCTAAATCAGACTAGAACAAACTTAATCACACTGTTTATTGGTATGAAACTAAGGTCAAATTTGTATAAAGAAATCCTGGCTGAACAGTAGGTTAATAATGGGGATAAAGAGAGCCTCAGAGAGCATGTGAGCAACTTTGCACTCTGGCACTTCCAACCATAGATTGAATTAGTAGAAATTTAAAGTGATTTACAAATGAGAACTTAAAGGGTGTACTACTGACCGCCAGAGTGCCCACTAGTGGTGTGTACTTTACATTACCATACCTCTTCTGACTGGGAGAGATGGCACAATCAGGTTAAGTTCAGTTCAACACTTATTTATTAACATATGGCGCCACAGAATGTGCTTCACCAAAGGTTGAGCAGAATGTTAAAGGGTTAACATAAAAAAAATCATTAACATCTGTTAACTTTTTAAATGAAACATTTGCAAAATGTGTCAATGGGAAATTTGTCTGGAAATGTTTTCACACAGCATAAACAGCAGCTAACTTTTCTCAGATTTTTCAGTGTGAAATCAATAAAAGAGCATGCAGCTAAAGCAGAAGCACCACGGACGCTGGAGAGCATAGTTCTCATAGCTCATGGAGATGAATAAAACATAGTTCCAACAGAGTGTCATACAGCTGGTGGACAACCAGGGCAAGAGGTGAGCAGCTCATTCCTCCCACGGCTTGCATATTCCGAGAGGGACGTGGGGGAAAAAGCAACCCACTCTAGGACAAATGTTAATGTGGGACATCACTTTTTATATAGTGACACATTATTGTTCTGGATTTTAATCATCTTCATTAGCCAATGTAGTGTGGCATTCACTAGCTGCAGCACTGCCCCTGGTGGTCAGAAGGAATAGAGTACAATACAGAGTATGTAATTTTGAAAAAAAAAAAAAAAATGGAGTGACTGAGAGGCTTGAAATGGTATGATTAGCGATGAAGGACACACTCTTGAACAAAATAGAAGAACCGCTGTGCTGACCACTCCAACTGTATGCACCAGAGATCATGAAGAGAGGAAAGATGTAAAGGTTCATCCTTTATGGCTTCTTCCTTTTTTTCTAATTTTCTCCCATATTTCTCCCAATTTAGCTTGGCCAATTGTCTCACACATTAAACTGCTACTCAGCTATACAGTATATTCCCCATTACAAGTAATGCCACAACACAAGGAGTGTAAAGACTAGCACATGCCTCTTCCGATACATGTAAAGTCAGCCACCGCCTCTTTTCCAACTGCTGCTGATGCAGTATTGCCGAGTAGCATCAGCGCAGCGACTCGGTTCAGATACATCAGCTCACAGATGTCTTTTGCTGATCAACATCACCCTTTGGAGTGATGAGGGGAAAGAGTGCCATCCACCCACCCAAAGAGAGAGCGAGGCCAATTGTGCTCTCTCAGGGCTCTGGCAGCTGATAGCAAGCTCCATGTCATGGATTGGAACCAGCAATCTCCTAATCGTAGTGGCAATCACTAATCACTTGCATACTGTTATTGAATGTGTGAAACAACTGTACTACTCATTAACCATTTACTTAAAGGATGTGTCTCCTCTCCCTTCTATATGACACCTATAAACTTGGACATAAAAGATGATATATAATATATACAGTAGAACCTGGTAATTTGTGAATATGCTGAAGTTATGCTATTATACTATACTATTATACATACCATAGTATTATTGTATTGTATTACCTGCAGTTAACTGAGTTGTTTCTATGCAATATGATGATGTTAAAAAGTTAAGCAAGTTTTCAATGTGCAAGGTGTGTCGCCTGTTTTGCTCATTATCAGTGTGTAATCATTTCCAACTTACCAAACGGTGAAATGCCCGGAGAAAGTGTTGTAATTTTTTATTTGTGCATTTGCTGCTGTGATGGTGCAGCAAACTCTACTATACTAATATAATTACAGTTTAGTTTTTTCAAAGAAATATGGTGACCTATATTTGAGAAGTGCAACCATGATGCAACCTCTTTGCTTGTCATCAGTGTGGAGTCATTCCCCCTTAAACACTGCAGTTTAAATGAATGAAAGAAATGGCAGCTTGTTTGAATGGCAAAAGAAACAAAAGGTGAAATTGTGACTTTTTTTAGGTAGTTTTGAATAGCGCCTTATTTTTTTCCACTCCTTTTTCCATTTTTTTTCATTTTCATTGCGAATTAAGCACTTCATGCTTTTCTTAGGATGAACAAACCCATGTTTCTTGGTTTTGATTGTTGTATTAAATATTATATAGTTATATTTTTGAGATGTAGTGTTTTCAATAGGCAAAATGTCTCAACCTGCAATAATATACAGGGGTTGGACAATGAAACTGAAACACCTGTCATTTTAGTGTGGGAGGTTTCATGGCTAAGTTGGACCAGACTGGTGGCTAATCTTCATTAATTGCACATTGCACCAGTAAGAGCAGAGTGTGAAGGTTCAATAAGCAGAGTAAGAGCACAGTTTTGCTCCAAATATTGCAATGCACACGACATTATGGGTGACATACCAGAGTTCAAAAGAGGACAAATTGTTGGTGCACATGTTGCTGGCGCATCTGTGACCAAGACAGCAAGTCTTTGTGATGAATCAAGAGCCACGGTATCCAGGGTAATGTCAGCATACCACCAAGAAGGACAAAACACATCCAGCAGGATTAACTGTGGACGCTATAAGAGGAAGCTGTCTAAAAAGGGATGTTCGGGTGCTAACCCGGATTGTATCCAAAAAATATAAAACCATGGCTGCCCAAATCACGTCAGAATTCAATGTGCTCCTTAACTCTCCTGTTTCCACCAGAACTGTCTGTCGGAACAATAAATAATTGTGGTCTAAAACCAGGTGTTCCAGTTTCATTGTCCAACCCCTGTATGTATATATATATATATATATATATATATATATATATATATATATATATATATATATATATATATATATATATTTAATCCAGTATTTTTTTTTGTTGATCTTTGTTCTACACAGAAAGTATGCTCTACACCTGTTTGACCACACACACACGGCTCTACACTCACACCGAGGCAACGAGAGTGTGTTTGGCTTTACAATTTATAATTTATTTGCAAACCTCTTATAATTTGCTATGTTGGTGAAAACAAATGGTGTGCGCGAAGCAGGTTTTAGCAACACCTTAATGGACTTTCTCTGTAATTTAATTTGGCTTTGCCTCTATTTGGATTCGCTTCACATTCTATTAGGGCTCCTTATCTGCTGATGAAATTCTGGATCATCCCCAAGCATTATATTCCTCCGCCACCTTTTTCTGATTTAGTGCTGGGTGGATGTGCGAAAAATGTGCCGAAAGCACTCCCACGTGTGCTTTATTTTAATGCATGGCTGTGGGGAACAATTGTGGAAAGATAATGTGGTTCTATTGGTATAATTAGGATGTATCCATACTGTGTGGGGCTGTGTGCGGATGAGGATGAGGGTGTGAGAGGGAGAGAAATCAGTTAATCAATTAATAGAAAAAAATAGAAAGATAGAAAGCGTTTTTTTTTTTTACACGTACTGTGACACCTTTTACTTTATGTTTTTTTATTTTTTAACATCATTACTTTTACTCCTCATTAACAGGTATATCTCCCTCGTGCTCATTCTCTCTTTCTCTCTCTCTCTTTCTTTCCCTTTTACCCTCCCTCGCTCTTTCTTTCTCTCCCTCTCAAATAGCAGAGGCATCTTGTCAGGATCAGCTAGCACACAGTAATGAGCGTGAAAGCCATCCACCAATTCACTGCCATAGACTCCCTCATACACACACACACCACACTTTATTACATGAATTCCACCTTCTCCTGGTCTTCTGCTCTCATCTTTTCCCTTTACCACCCTCCTCCTGGATGCTTCTTTCATTCCTCCGCCATTTCCCCAGTGCTGCCCTCTCTCTATCTCTCTCTCTCTCTTTTGTAAATGTGTTCATTCTTTCTATTATAGCTATGATGCACCTCACACTCTTTTTGTCCCTTATTTTCTCTCATCTCTCTGATCCCTCTTCTTCTTCTCACCTTTATTAATCTTCTCCTCTATCAAAGAAGAGATTCACTCTTTTTTTAATCATTATTATTGTGAGGTTGAAAGTAATGCTTCCCTGGAGAACCTCTCAATGCAGGAACCTTTAAAATGTCGTTTTTTTAAATTATTATTATTATTATTATTTTTTTGTGTGGCAGGTGGCATGGTGGTTCAGCAGGTAGGGTGTGTGTGTGTGTGTGTGCTGCACAGTTCTAGGGACCCCGGGTTGGGGGTTCATTGCTGGCTCTGGTCTCTGTCTGGGAAGATTTTGGTGTTTTATTGGTGTCTGTCTGTGTGGGTACTCTTCTTTTCTACCACCTTTCAAAAAACTCAGATAGGTGACTTTGGTGGATGTGTTATATTGTCCTTAGGTGTAAGTGAAGGTGTGTGTGTGTGTGTGTGTGTGTGTGTGTGTGTGTGTGTGTGTGTGAGTGTGAGAGAGAGAGCCCCCAATGGTGCCAGTCCAGGGGATGTTCCTGCTTTTCTTGTAATGTTTCCAGGTAGATTCAGGATCAAGAAAGATACAGTACAAGTGCAATTAAATTCAGAGGGTTTTTTTTCATATCTATAATGTTAAAATGCTTCTGCATTGTAGGTTTAAGCTAAAGTCATCTAAACATTTGAGAGTATTTATAGTAAACAACAGAAGTGTTAAACGAACCAGAATATGTTTTATTTATTTCAGATTCTTCAAAGTAGCACTTGCAATAAACTCAAGTTCTTGCTCTAAAGACTGCATTTCCCAGAATGCACAGTCTCTTACCTCCGGGACAATCCAGTGTTGTGCTAAATTCAGCCCCAACCAGGAAAAGCACTCTGTGCGTCTCTGGAGCGCGCACAAACGTCTTCTCGAAGTGACACCCCGGCATTCCGTCTCACCCGACTTTTCCAATTTGCCTGTCTCCCTTTGTATAAATACCCCCTGTTTCTGTTCTCCTTGACCGAGTATTTACCCTATATCCCCAGCTCTTATATCCTGCATTTCTTTTGTTGTTTTGCTACTTATTTACCCACCTTTTTTTTGTGTTTCGACTTCTCCTTGAGCCTTGCCCTTCTACCTAGTTCTGGAGTTCTGGATGTCATGGGTGTTAATTCCATTCTTGCTAATTTCAAGAAATTTAAAGTATCCTCAAGTGCAGTCCCAAAGACCAACAAAAATTAATGATGGAACTTGTGCTCATCAGGATCTCCCTGAAAAAGAAGAGCAAGAGCTACTATCTCTTGCGTACACAAAAGAGCCTATATTACCTTGTAAATTTGGTTTATGCTGTTCCCACTTTGTGTGATAAAGAAAAATGTCTAAAAAGTGTCTAAAATAAAAATATATTTATTTGAATTGACAAAAATAAGTCCTATGTCCCAGCACTATAATTTTATTATTTCATTGGATGGTAATTTAAACATTTATCAGGGCAGGATTTTTTTTGTCAAATTTCTGCCTGACATTACAGCACTAAATCTTAAGTATTTCTATTTAAGCATTACATAAAAGGTTTTCATATTCAAATATTTCAAATTATAGTTGTAATTGTAATAAAAAAAGTTTGGAAAGTACCTAAATGAAACTGCAACTGTCAAAGATGAGTGTAAATATCTTATTTTACTGCAGAGAATAAGGGTTTGTATCATATACATTGAATGCTCTTTTTTTTTTTATCGGAAAGCCCTATCAAAATATGGATGTTTTTCAAAACTTTAAAAAGGCTCACACATCTGATTTTTCCAAAATAGCTCTTTTTTAAAAAAGGAAACCAATAGTGGTTCTTCAGCAGCATCCCTCCAAAGAACTCTTTTTGGCACCTTTATTTTGAAGAGTGCACAGCAACCAGGCCGAAGCATCCTAATGAGTGTGCAGAATCCTGTTCTTAGTTGAAAATGCAAAATCGCTGTGTGCTCTGTTTCTCCAGTATCTCCAACAGTCACACACACACACACACACTTTCTTTTCCCAGACTTATAAAATGTCCTTTAAATAGCAGACTCCCAATACTGCTATCTCTTCTGCACAGTTCAAAGAAACAATGCTCATACATGCTTTATGCAAAGAATACATCAAAACTTCGGAGGAATATTCTGGTCTTAGCGTGAAGAAGCTTATTAAAAAGCAGAGAAACATATATTTTAGAGTAGTAGTTATTTTCTATTAAAATTGTGCTGTATAAGATTAAAAATATCTATTTATAGACTACACACTATTAAGCATATGGTGGCCTGGAGGGCTCAGAGTGGTCCAGCGGAATAAAACACTATCACTATGATCTAAGAATCGAATACCCGGATTCAAATACAGGGGAATGTCTTGGATGGCTCTTTCTTCCCTCATTGCTTTCAAGGTGACAGTGGTCAGCACAGGCATCTGTTAGATGATGTATTGGAGCTGGGTTTCTGCACTTTCCTCCAACTTCACATGTATAAAAGGAAGCATGTCTGGTCTTCACCCTCCTGGTGTTGGGACATTACTAGTGATAGAGAGAGTCCTAATGAGTGGGTGGGGCAATTGATCTTCCAAAATTGTGGAGAAAATAGGATGAAATATACAGTATATACATTATAATATATAAATATATAGAGCAATTACTGCATGCAACAGGATGAAACTTTTATGACAGAAACAAATTCTAAGATCATCAAGGAGCATGTTTGAAAATATTTATTTATTTTTTTAGATAGTTGTTTTATATGTAGTTGGGCATTCATTTATTATTTTAAATTATGCGTCTGTCTTTATATACTATGTGTTTTTTTGTAGTTAATTCTATGTTTAAGCTCTGTAGTTGTATTTATGATATTAATTTTTTTTCATCTTCCCCAGTAAATAAATAAATAAATAAATAAGAGGTGCTTATATATATATATATATATATATATATATATATATATATATATATATATATATGAATAAAATACCAATAAGACAAATTGTAAAAGTGAAGTAAAATGATAAGAATGATAAGAAGTTATATATATATATATATATATATATATATATATATATATATATATATATATATATATATATATATAATGATTAATAATAAACTAAGAACATAAGAATCAAAATATAAAACATTAGAATAAACAAATAAATAAACTAAAAAGTAATAATTAATCAATATATGATATAACGTTTGGGGCTGCCAGGATTAGGCAATATAATCAATGATGGCAATGACAGTGTTTTGACATTAATTGGCATATTGTCATAGTAACATATAGCAAAATATGGTAGAATCAGCACCCCCACCTCCCCCATAAATATCCATTGATATTTATAACAATTCCAGTGAATACAAGACTAAGAGGAAGTGTTTAAATTAGAATAAGGGCTTTTATGTTGTTGACAGAAACAGTTTTTGTGTGTGTGTGTGTTTGTGTGCATTGGGTTTAATGAGATATAAACCATATGTAATTATTTATATCTGCCATTGTTGTATTTGCATTCTTTGGGCAGGGAATGCCATAAATATATATGAGAGATTATAATACACTTTGGTAAGGGTATAAATACTCAACTGCACTCATGTCCATGACACTAGAGTGCCTACTATGGCATTTTTTTTTTTTTTTGTCAAAATAAAATTAATTTAAAAAGTAATATAAAAATGGGGGAAATTAATTGTTTAGATTATTTAACAAATTGATGAAATAGCTGATAAATTATTAGAAAAATAGTCCTTAGTGATAATTTACTAAGCAGCTCACTTTTCTGAAGACGACAAAATTATTGTCAGACTTTTTTTTGGAGGAAAATTAATTGTTTAGATCAATCAGTTAATCTATAAAATTGGTAATTAATCCATAGACAGAAAGTCAATAGTGACAGCCAACTGCAAAGCTCACTTTTTCTCTGAAAACAAAATGAATGTAAGATGTCACTATTGACTGTCTGTCTATGGATTAATTACCAATTTTATAGATTATCTGATTGATCTAAACAATTAATATTCCTCCAGGAAAAAAAAAGACTTACAATAATTTTGTAATTGTATAATTGTATAAATAAATTTGTGAATTATCACCAAGGACTATTTTTCTAATATTTTATCAGCTAACCAATTAAAACATGTTTTAACATGTTTTTAACACCCTCCTTTATTGCACGTAAAATTCTTTATGGAACCACTAAGATAAAAGATGAGCGCTTTGAAGCTCCTTCATGTCTTTTATGTACTGTAAACTGTATGATCTTTAAAGTATCACCACACCTTTTAAAACGTCTGAATTGTCAAATCTGCCTCAAAAGATGTTTCACACTCCGTCTATAGAAATGACATTAAATTCATACATTAAAAATGAATTTCATGCCGAGAACACATTAAAGGAAAGGATTTTCTCTTTTTTTTCTTGTATTTTCTCTCTCTCTTTTTTTTTAAACCAGACACATAGATGACACCTTTGCTCCACTGGGGTAGAGACAAGTCATTCTTCTGGAAAGTACATGTAGATTTCTCTCTCTCTCTCTCTCTGTCTCTCTCTCTGTCTCTTCCTCTCTTCACTCTCACTCTCTCAAGCACTTTTGATTTACAAACCTCTGTGGAGCTTCATCTCCCTCTCTCTCTGTCTCCTCTCTAACTCCCTGTAGTTTATTAATCCCTCTTTTCTCTCTTTTTCTCTATTTTACTCGCTGCACGTCAACTTCCAGTAACTTTTTCCCCTTCCTCCCTTCCTGATGGCAATCAGGGGGAACATGAACAGCTGATTGACAGCGCTATGCTTGTCACTCATGTCCCCTGCAAGGTGTGTGTGTGTGTGTGTGTGTGGAGAAAGAGAGAGAGAGAGAGAGAGAAATGTGTCTGCATGTGGGTGCAGGTGGGGGATACACACTGTGCTGGAAAGGCTCACGTGCCAGGAAGTACAGGATGTAATGAGGAGGCAGGAAGGCACAGTGGCACAGTGCCAGCTACACTTCCCCCCCCAAAAGTCTGGGGACACTTCTCCTTATTTTCACTTTTCTCACTGTTACTTTTTAATTAGGTACATAAGTTTTTTTTAGAGCATCATCAGTTCTTTAAGCACATTTCCCCCCACCAAACTACACTCTTTAATATAAAGCTAATCAAATAAAAGTTATTTGAAGGATCTCATAGACTCAGTTTTATTTAGAGTTAGATTATAAAAATAACACAATGTTTGTAGTAAAGATGTACAAGTGTGAATAGAAAAATAGAAATGTAAGAACACATGCAGAGTTCTAGTTAAGGCTTGAAATGGCAGACCAAGAAAAATCTCAGATAAGCAGAGCCGAAGGATGGTGAAAACATCATAGTCGTAATCAACCCACAGACCTCCAGAGCTTTAAAGACCTTCAAACATCATTATCTTTCTGCAAATGGAGTCACGGTGCATCGTTCAGCTTTTCAGCGCACTTTGCACAAAGTGAGGCTGTATAGATAATTAAGAATAATGCAGAAGAAGCCTTTTCTGTGCACACGCCACAAACACTTCACTTGAGGTATGCTAAAGCTAAAACACATTTGGACAAGCCAGCTACATTTTGGAATAAGGTGCTGTGGACTGATAAAACTACAATTATTATAGTTATTTGGAGGACGGTATGCATGGAGGAAAAAGAACACAGCATTCCAAGACAAACACTTCAAACGCTACACACAGTCAAATTTGTTAATGGTTCCATCATGCTGTGGGGCTGTGTGATCAGTGCAGGCACTGGGGATCTTGGTAAAGTTGAGGGTGGCATGGATTTCAGTCAATATCAGCAGTTTCTTGAGAACAATGTTCAAGAATCAGTGAGAAAGTTAAAGTCAAAGCACCAGGGCTGGATTCTGCAACAAGACAACGACCCTAAACACTAAACACTGCTCAAAATCTACTAAAGCAGCATTCATGCAGAGGAACAAATCCAACATCAATGAACTGGAGATGTTTTGTGAAAGAGAATGGTCCAAAATACCTTCAACCAGAAGCCAGACTCTAATTCGAAGCTATATAGGAAGCATTAAGAGGCTGTTATTTCTGCAAAAGGAGGATCTACTAAATATTAATGTAATTTTTCTGATTGGGTGACCAAATGTATGCACCTGCCTAATTTTGTTTAACTAATATTGCACACTTTCTGTAAATCCTATAAACTTCATTTCAGTTCTCAAATATCACTGTGTTCATCTGATATATATGATATATTTAACTGAAATCGCTGATCCAAACAACCAATGATTTATAAAGGAAAATCATGAAAATTATCATGAGTGCCCGAACTTGTTCATACCAAAAGACTATGGTGATTGTTATGGTACATTCATTTCCACTAAAATACAAGATACAAAGTATAAAGTTCTATATAAATATATATAAAGTTCTATATATATATATATATACTGATGTACATTGTGACAGTTTCAGAGCAGTGATATAGTGCTGTTATAGTGTTGCATTAGTGCTAATGTTGCTTCTCCACTGCAGTGCGCTAAGAAGCTAAGTGATACACATTCAGTATATTTTTGTCACATATACAGAAATAAAATCCAACAGTAGAGTAGCACTTTCATACATACATTTCCGTGCCTGACAGACAACATATTTATATTTACAACCTGCTGAATATGCTGACAGTCTCAGACTGAGAAGCAGACTTCAATTTTTGTGCACTTACTATGGAACATGTTGAGATATTCCAGTACCACTTTAAAAATGTTTGAACTTTAAATACTTTAAAAATAATTAATAATCAGTTACAACACAAAAATGAATGCTTGACAAACATGCTTAAATTTACTTTACTCCATCTTTTATTTAAGTCAGCATTAACATTTTTAATAAAAAAATTAAAAAAGCCAGTCAGGTCATTTATTATGTTAAAATGCACCCATTATGATTGCTGGATAAATAATGAATATGGCTAATTACATAAATAGTTTTTTTTAACAGATATGTTAATGCTGATAAAGGAAGATAAGATGTAAATTAACATTCTGCAACTACTTTAATTGTTGATTTATGAAATATTTTAAACTGAATTGATAAACATTAATAAACTCTTTTACAAAACTATTTATAAACCCTTTATAAATGACCTTTGTTTTAAAGTGGTGCCAATATTTCCTTTACATATTCAATGTATTCTGTCTTTGAAGAGCTTAATATTTAGGTTTTATGTTTTTGTTGTATTTGTATGTATATGTTACCATACAAATATGTATTATACTGAAGGTTCGTAGCTAACTCATATAATGACCAGGATGCACCATTAAATATTGAGGAAACATGCTAAATTCTTAAAAATAATAATCTAATAATCTGTCTTCATACACCACGCACCACAGAACTGGATTTAGGGTGTGTCGCTGTGTCTTTGTTATCGTGAGGGCACAAAAAATACTCATTGACTTCAAACGTGCAAAAGGCATGTACTAATTCTCTTAATAAATCATGGGTGTGTTGTGGGTTTAACATAAAATTAAAAAAATCAGCGTATCCCTTGCCTTATCCTTTTATACGCCGGATGTGCTCTGAGTTTGGCAGATTGGTATTTTAATGGTGCAGCTCTTCTGCACTTTTTAGCAGACAAAACTGAACAGCAATGTTATTTCCATTTTTAATTTGGTTTATTGTTGGTTTCTGCGGCTGCATTTCCTTGTATGTTTGTAACAATTGGAAGTATGGCGCACCTATGTGCCAAGATAGCAATGAATGTCTGACTGATGACTGTCTAGGCTTTTATCAGACAGTGGCTTACCTGTGTTTTCTATTGGTAAGATAGCAATATGCCAGAAATACATCCAAACACACCTCATTTTCAGACCACCATATCCATAGGCATAGATATATTCGTAAGGGATTTCGCTATTTAAACAGTGTGTGTATACGGTGTGAAACTAGACCTATCTTTTATTTGTTATTATTTGAAATATTAATATCAGTGATGTATTAATCATAGAGTGGGTTCTATACTCAGGTTTGCTAAGCTGCCGTGTGAGACCTCTGCTCAAGGGGCACTGTTGCATATCTGATGCCAGCTTGGTAAACTGGGATATACATAATTAGGATTATTAAAAAAGTCTAAAAAAGATATGTTCAGCAATTAATAATAGGTGAAGGTTAAGCTTTCTAGACCTTGATTTGGTAAAATATCAAGAAAATTACATTTAATTTAGTAAAATCAAAATGTATTAAAAACAGAACAAGATCCACTTGAACAATTTAACATGTCAAATAGCAGTTTTAGCTAAACTTGTCCGCAGTTTAAATAAGAGCGGGCACACTACGAGAGCAAACAGGAACTGAAGCTACACCAGACTGCGCTTTTTACTCCATTTTAACTGCAGCTACGCTGTAAGAGCAACAGCAAACGCGCTTTTCAGCGCGCTTTTTCGGACAAGGCTGAGCGATTCTCACTTGAGCGGGGCGTGGCAAACCCCCTCATTCACACATTCTCTGTCTACACACCTCAGGGGCGCTACTTACGCTTTAAAAGACAGTCTGGTGGAGCTGATTTCCTATATCGCCCGCACCTGCGCGCAAATTCAGACTCCTATGTCGTCACTCACACTCGCCGAGGCGTCAGCCGAAGGCATCAGCTGTTGTGTGAAGACCCTCTCGTGTGAAGACCTAACTCGGGTAAAGACCTGCGAGTCTACCTGCGCGAGTCCACAGAGCAAGGCCACTGACAAGGCAGCCCGTCCTACTGCCTCACAAAATGTGCTCCCATCACATTCCTGTCATCTCCGGTACGCACAGAAGGCGTAAAAACACACATAGGCGCCAGGAGCATACTAACCTGCGTCCTCTTAAACAAGCCACGCCCACTACTACCTCATTCTCTGTTGGGCTGTGGAACTGCCAGTCGGCGGTTAATAAAGCAGATTTCATCGCCTCTTATGCAAATCATCTCTCACTACAACTACTGGCTCTGACTGAAACCTGGATTAAACCTGAAAACACTGCTACTCCGGCGGCACTTTCAAATAATTATTCCTTTACCCATAATTCTCGTCTCTCAGGACGAGTAGGTGGAACTGGCCTATTGCTCGCGAATGGCTTAAAATACACTCCACTATTACCTGCAAACTCATACAACTTCCAGTTGTTCCAGTGCTAGCTTCCCCGGTGGCTAAGGCGTTAGCTTCCCCAGCGCCTCCAAAGCTAGCTCCTCCCGCGGCCAAGACACTCTCCTCTCCAGCGGCAAAGGCGCACTCTGTGACTTCCGCGGCGGCTGTGAAACCGCGCTCCGTGACTATCGCGGTGGCAGCCGAACCTCGCTCCGAGACTTCCGCGATGGCAGTCGAAACGCGCTCCGTTTTGCGGCAACTGCAGCTTAGAGCTCCACAGCTGCAGCGCCAGCACCTCAGGCTGAGGAGCTGGCTTTCATGGCGGCTGCAGAGCTGGATTCCGCCGCTGCAATCCAGCCTCTCTCTGGGACTATCTCTGCAGCAACCCAGCCGTGCTCCGGGACTGTTTTAGAGACTTTTCCCGCGCCAGTCTCTACCGGCGGCCCCGCGCTGCTTGCTATGGACTTTACCGGCGAGGCTGCAGATCCAGTCCGGGTTTTTGTTTCACCCGCGGCTTCAGGCCTCACAGCAGCAGCGCTGGATCTCTACGCGCCCATCTCCGAGTTGTCCTCAGCTGCTGAGCCACGCCCCCGGACTCCTGCCGTCTCAGATTCTGCACATGCTGACGTGCGTGCTGCTCCAGCCTCCGTGTCTGCTGAAGCTGCTCCAGCCTCCGTGTCTGCTGAAGCTGCTCCAGCCTCCGTGTCTGCAGAAGCTGCTCAAGCCCCCGTGTCTGCAGAAGCTGCTCAAGCCTCCGTCTCTGCTGAAGCTGTTCAAGCCTCCGTGTCTGCCCCAGCTGTTCAAGCCTCCGTGTCTGCTCCAGCTGTTCAAGCCTCCGTGTCTGCTCCAGCTGTTCAAGCCTCCGTGTCTGCTCCAGCTGTTCAAGCCTCCGTGTCTGCTCCAGCTGTTCAAGCCTCCGTCTCTCCTCCAGCTGTTCAAGCATCCGTCTCTGCTCCAGCTGTTCAAGCCTCCGTCTCTGCTCCAGCTGTTCAAGCCTCCGTCTCTGCTCCAGCTGTTCAAGCCTCCGTCTCTGCTCCAGCTGTTCAAGCCTCCGCCTCTGCTCCAGCTGTTCAAGCCTCCGCCTCTGCTCCAGCTGTTCAAGCCTCCGTGTCTGCTCCAGCTGTTCAAGCCTCCGTGTCTGCTCCAGCTGTTCAAGCCTCCGTGTCTGCTCCCAGAACTTTGTTTGGCCCCAGGGCCCATTTACCCAGGCAGGCACAGAGGCCCCCGGACTTTCACTCCAGAACTGTGCCCAGGCTGGCTCCTTGGACTTCCCCACAGACTTTTGCCAGTCCTGGGCACCCACCCATGTTTTTGGTCCCTGTGTCTCTCCCTGTCTTGGTCCCTGTGTCTGTGTTTGTTCCGCTTCCTGTCCCTGGTGGTTTCTCCGTTCCTGTCCCAGTCACCGTGTTTGTTTCTGTCCCTGTTAATGTCCTCGTCCCTGTTCCCATGTCTAGTCCCGTCCAGTCTCCCATTCTGTCTCCTGTCCAGTCTCTGTCCAACGTCCAGTTCCCTGTTCAGTCTCAGTCCCCTGTTCAGTTTCCAAGCCCGGTCCAGTCTCTCGTCCAGTCTTTGTCCTCTGTCCTGTCTCTGTTTCAGTCCCCGGTCTCGACTCCTGTTTTCCCCGGCCTCTCCCTGCCGCAAGCCCCCGGGGTTCGTTTTTACGCGCCTCGGGAGCTGCGCGTTTAGGGGGAGGCTTCTGTCACATCCTGGTCTCATCTGGTCGTGTCTCTGTGTGTCTTCCCCACGTGACCTGTGTCTCCCGTCTCAGTACTTTTCCACCTGTTTCTCATTTGTAGCTCCGCCCCTTCCCCAGGTGTTTCTAATTATAGTGTGTTTCCTGTTTCTTTAAATAGCCCTCCTCTGCCACTTTGTCTCCGTCGGTCTTTGCACCTTCCCCTGTCGTTCGTCTTTCTCTGTGTTTCATTGCCTCTGTGTTTATCTCTAGTTTTATGTTTCTAGTTTCCTGTTTATTTCCGTCTCCCTAAGCTCCTTGTATATATCCCTGCTTTGTGTTTATTTTCTAGATTAACTACTTGTATTTATTCCGTTAGTTTATCATAAGTACTTCTTGTTTGTTTAGGTTTATGTTCTCTAGTTTCACTCGTTTGTTTTGGTTTTTGATTATTCGTTTATCTTGGTTACGTGTTTACTTGTTTCATTGTTTATTTGTTATTTATTTATTAAATCATTCATTTTTCCCTTACCTGCATTTGTGTCCGCCTCCTCGTCTCCCTGCCTGGGTCTCCGTGACAGTAATGTAATATGTTAAAAAAAAGTTTGTGTGAAATGTACTTTAAAATACATCTAAAGTACTGTACAATCTACTGTAGTAATTACATAGTCATCCACTATTATCACTATTATGCCTCCTTTTGTATTTTATTGTACGTGTTAACCCTGGCAGAGCAAAGCTGGAACACATACATAAAATAAATATATATAAGACCAATTAAAATTATAAGTTTTTTAATTTTACTAAATTGAAAACCTCTGTAATATAATCAAGAGGAAGATAAATGATCACAAGCCATCAAACTGAACTGCTTGAATTGTTGCACCAGGAGTGCAGGCATAAAGTTATCCAAAAGCAGTGTGGTAGAATGGTGGAGGAGAACATGCCAAGATGCATGTAATCTGTGATTATAAAACAGGGTTATTCCACCAAATATTAATTTCTAAACTCTTAAAACTTTACGAATATGAACTTGTTTTCTTCACATTATTTGAGGTCTAAAAGCTCTGCATATTTTTTGTTATTTCAGCCATTTCTCATTTTCTGCAAATAAATGCTCTAAATGACTTAAATATTTTTATTTAGAATTTGGGAGAAATGTTGTCTGTAGTTTATTGAATAAAACAACAATGTTCATTTTACTCAAACATATACCTCTAAATAGCAAAATTAGAGAAACTGATTCAGAAACTGAAGTGGTCTAAATTGGTATTTTTTCCAGAGCTGTATATAAATAAATACATTAAATAAATAAACTAATACATTAATTGTGTGTATACAATATCGTCGCAGTCCTATGAAAAACACTTATCTCCATTTTTAGTTTACGACATAATTTGATCAGCCAAACTGTCCCTTACACTGTGCCAAAATTTCTTGATAAATGGACCAATAGAAACTCTTCAAAATGACCTGAAATAAACTATTTTTACATTGACTTCCATTGAATGTTTAGAAGGTTTTTTCTCTCTCCTGTAAAGTTGCTGTTTTGGAGATAAGTGTTTTTCATTGGACAGCGACGATATATACAATCATAAAGCATAAATTATTATGTTCACTATTATCTTTATGGTTGGCAGGTTTGCTAATGTTAGCATGCTAACAGCACTAAAATTGGGTACTTACTGACCAATCAGCTGAAAGGAAAAATACAGCCTACCAAAATATAAGATGTATTCCATCCTCTACTTCATCAAATGAAACATTAGTAATCCTAATTATATGATTATGTGATTTATAATAAATAAACATCTAAAGAAACAGAGCTAACACAAATACAAAAATAAATGGCTAGTGAAATTGAAATGAAATTAATGATTACAATTCTTAATACTGTGCATTCTTAATTAATATCATTTAAGACTTTCTGTAATATTCACACCCCACTGATGTTCATTATCACCTGATACAGTACTGTAGCTATGGAGGCACTTATTTATTAGCAGTTTATTAGCAGTTATGCCTGACAAGTGTAAGAAACACTGTGAAAAATGAGTAATTACTAATGGTAATTACTAATTACTAATTAGACCGTTCTTGACGCAACAGGCCACCCAACTCCTGGTGCAAGCGGTCGTCATCTCACGCCTCGACTACTGCAATGCCCTGCTAACTGGCCTCCCGGCCTGCGTAGTAAAACCACTCCAGATGATCCAGAATGCAGCAGCACGTCTGGTCTAAAACCAGCCAAAACGGGCACATGTCACCCCGCTGCTCATTGAGCTCCATTGGCTACCAGTTGATGCTCGCATCAAATTCAAAGCTCTTACAATCGCCTACAAGGTGATGACAGAACAGGCTCCTTCCTACCTGCACTCGCTCCTGAAGGCTTACGCTACCTCCCGGCCGCTGCGCACCTCCAATGAATGTCGCCTCGCTTTGCCAAACATTCACACAAAGCAATCCAGACTGTTCTCATACAGAGTTCTTCCCCAATGGTGGAACAAACTACCTTCCACTACCAGATCAGGAGAATCTCTCGCTATCTTTAAGAAACTCCTGAAGACAGAGCTCTTCAAAGAGCACTTACTCTCCTAACACCTCTAACACACTAACTACTTCTAACCCCATTTCCTTCTTCCCCTCATTCACTCCTCTATCCTATTATTCCCCTTTGACCTCCTTTTATCCCTATCCAAAGATGTTTTACCTTTGAACTTATTTTACATTGTACTTGACTATTGCTTTGGACAAAAGCGTCTGCCAAATGTAATGTAATGTAATGTAATGTAATGTAATGTAATGTAATGGTTAAGCCCACAAATCATTCTTATAGTGTACCAAAGGTTGGGATTATTTGGAAACACAGTTGGAGATGTTCTAACTGGGGAAGGAGGGTCAGCAGGGTCATCATGTCTTCCCCTCTAAGCCATGTACCAACCAGGCTGGTGCTTCTATTAGCATTAGCTTAGCATTTGAGGAACCAAATACATCATTATGCAGCATGAGTTTTGCTAGGAGGCCCCATATATGTACTGAATATAAGTAATGTATGTAGGAGCGGTCAGTAGGTCTGTTGTGCTACAAGAGGGAAACTTCCCTCTAGAATATTCTACACTTTTTAAAAATGTATTTCTTCTTTCTGTCTCTGTTATATGTGGGCATTTAAAATAACAACACTTTGACTCCTATTATATATCATAAACATGTGCTTTTTGAGTAGAGAGATTTTTTTGTGTACATTTAAATTGTTTTATTTTTTTATATATATTTATTTATTATTTTATATAGATTGCAAAGCCCTTAAAAGCAAATTGTGTATATTTAAACATTTTTTTCAGGTGAAAGATACATGGTGTCATTTTTAATGTAATTAAAAAATACAAAGGTTATGTTCAACAATTGCTATGTGGTTCACTGAACTATGTTTTTTTTATTTATTTTCCTATTAGTATCTGGTGCACTCTGAATAGAATACGTTGCTCACCATAACTGATTACATAGTATCTGGTGCTCACCACATAGTATCTGCACATCTCACTGCATTGCATCTGATACTCACTACAATAGTATCTGATGAGCGCCACTTTTCATTGACACATTTAAAGTTTTAAATATATCTTTAAAAATTCATGTTTTTTTTTCTTTTTAAATTATTCTAATAAGTATTTATTTAAAAATACATATAAATAAATTGGCAAATTGTTCACAGCATTTTAGGTGCATTAAAAACAAGATGTCAGGAATCCCAGTCAACAGTTTCTACAGCCATTCCAGACAGAAACATGGGCCAGGTAAAAAGATAATCAAAAGTTTTGTTTGAAATTAGATTATTTATTTTTTTCTGCTCTCAGATTTCTTACTCTGTGCATGAGTAAAACAGATTATGTTACCATATATAAGAGAACAGTGTTTAATGTGACACCTGCAAGATTTTGACAAACAAAACTGAAACTGATGCAATTAAATAATCCTTATATTGCTGGATTTGGTAAAAAATGTAGCAGAATGAAGTTTGGGTTTTACGTGTTTCACTTTGAGTTTATTGATGGTTGTAAATCTTGTTTTAAACAGTGGTTTTTAATAAGTTTCTTGTGAACGTTTAAAGGTTTTAAATGGTGTAAAAAGCATTTATCTGCAGGAGCAACATATGCCCCATATCATCCATTCTAAAGGGTGTTTGGACAAACTGCAAAAAAAAAAAAAAAAAACTATTCTGGATATAGGAAAGCTGTGGGAGAATGGAAGTGGGCTATTCAACAAAGGTTAGTTAGTACTCTTTACCATGTTTTACTACATCAAACGTTAATTGTACACTAAACTTCTCCTTTAATCAGGAACATATTTATTCACATTACACACAGAATTTGGTTACATATAGTACATTTACAGTATTAATGTGAACTGTCTAGATAGCCAAATCCAATCTGAGCAAAGAAAAAAAAAAGTTTAAATTAAGGCTTGTAATGTGAATGTAACCTCATGGGCATACAACATCCACCTATGCTTCAGCCCTCTTTTTAATCCTTCTTTTTATTCTCCCTTTTTTCTTAACCAGTCCTTGCCTTTCCTCCTTTCTGAATCAGCGATGCTGCTGCACTCTTACATCATCAGTTTACTCAAACCATCTTTGTTCTTTTGCTCCATTAAACATTTTTCTTGGCTGGTTTCTCTTACTCCTGCCCCAGGTTTTCTTTCTCTCACAGTCTTGCCAAGATTCTCCAGATCGTGCTCTCTATACTGTACGCTGTATATCTCTGTAGTAACTGCTTTATACTCTTGTGTACAGCTCTGGAAAAAAAAAAAAATCTGAATCAGTTTCTCTGATTTTGCTATTTATATAGGTATATGTTTGAGTAAAATGAACATTGTTTTGTTCTATAAACTATGGACAACTAATATATTGTCATTTAGAGCATTTATTTGCAGAAAATGGGAAATGGCTAAAATAACAAAAATTTGATAGAGAGCTTTCATACCTCAAATAATGCAAAGAAAATAAGTTTATATGCATAAAGTTTTAGGAGTTCAAAAATCAATATTTGGTGGAATAACTCTGGTTTTTAATTGCAGTTTTCATGCATCTTGGCATGTTCTCTCCACCAGTCTTACACACTGCTTTTGAATAACTTAATGCCACTCCTGGTGCATAAATTCAAGCAGGTCAGCTTGGTTTGATGGCTTGTGATCATCCATCTTCATGTGATATATTCCAGAGGTTTTAAATTTAGTAAAATCAAAGAAACTCATAATTTTAAGTGGTCTCTTTTTTTCCCAAAACTTTATGTCCGTCCGTCTTTTTTTGTCTCTCTTTATTTATTTATTTATTTATTTATTTATTTATTTATTTTTTCCCTTATTTCCTGTAGTCTAAAAGGAAGTCTTCCTCTCCTCCACCAGTCTTACACACTGCTTTTGGCTAATTTTATGCCACTCCTGGTGCAAAAATTCAAGCAGGTCAGTTTGGTTTTATGGCTTGTGATCATCCATCTTCCTCTTGAATGTATTCCAGAGGTTTTCAGTTAGGTAAAATCAAAGAAACTCATCATTTTAAGTGGACTCTTTTTTTCCAGAGCTGTATGTCGTCCTTCTTTCTTTGTCTCTCTTTATTTAATTAATTATTTTTTTATTTTTTTTTGCCTTATATCCTGTAGTCTAACAGCAAGGCTTCCTCTCCTCCGCCAGTCTTACACACTGTCTTTCTTTGTCTCTCTTTATTGTGAACATTTGTATTCATTTATTAAATTGTATTTTTTTTTTACTTATATCCTGAAGTCCTATAACAGCAAGGCCTCCTCTCCTCCACACTGACCTGCTGGAAGTCACAGCTTACAGCAGTTCCTGCAGGAGGTAAAGTAGGTTCACAGCTAACGCTCCGCTCACAGGGGAAAGCAGCACTCCTTAAGTCACATGAAAAATGTATTGTCGCTGCACGAAACCTTGAAATGTAATGCTTGCAAAAATATGCACTGTGTTAACTGCTAAACTGTTATGTAAGGGAGACCGCTTGTCCTATTTTTAACACGTTTTCCTTCCATCGGACACACAATCCACGACTCTCCGTAGCTTTTACCCTAGACTGTTGTTCATTTACACCAGGCTGATGTTCATGCGGTTCAGTAGTTGCTCCAGACAAGTGCAAGAAAACATGCGAGTAATGAGCTGTGAGCTTGTTAAGGTACAGAGAGGTTATGAATAATTAGATGAGTTAGGAAGATACACTGAAAGCTCGAGCAAAGAAGGACTGTGTAAAGAGCAATAATCACTCGGTGTATGCTCACTGGTATATGCACTGTATTGTTGCTGTCCAATGAAAAATATGTATAATCTTTCTTCAAAACAGCAACTTTGCAGGAGAAAGATAAAACCTTTTTTAAACTTTTAATGGACGGCAATGGCAATAAAAGGAGAGTTTATTTCAGGTCATTTTAGAGAATGTCTATTGGTCCATTCATCAGTATTAGAGACAGTTCATGTGTTTAAATTTGCAAGTACAAATCAACAAAAATGGAGATTATTATTTATTTTGTTCACTGGCAAGAGATGATATAACAAAAGGACTGGCACTCAAAATCACTTAATTAAGAAGCTACATTCAGTGTCATTGTCACAGTTGTCCAATCAGATGAGAAAAAATTAGTTTCCCTCTTAATGCTGGGTTCTGGGTTCAAGTCCCTATCTGGGTGCAGTTTCCATGTTTCTTCTGGTGAACATTTCAGGTAAATTGGCTATTCTAAAGTTTCCTGAAAAAGTGAGTACTCTAAATTGCCATGGTATGTATGTATGTATGTGTATGTGTGTAAATGTGTGTAAGAATGTATACCCAGCAATGGATGGACACTCTGTTCTGGGTCAATGCCTGATGCAGTCCACCAGGTGGACGGTTGTTTCCGGTTAAGAGTAAGCATCCGATTCAGTGACGGTAGTTAGTGTGTGATGGTTGAGTGCCGAGTGTAAATGTTTAAGTGTGGATTTTGATTGTAAAGTGCCTTAGGTGTCTACAAAGAAGCTATATAATTGTAACTTCATCTCATCATCATCATCATCATCATCATCATCATCACCATCATGTAAAAGTAGGGTGTTCTCAGGAAACTGTCCTTCACGTTCACATTATTAAAGAAAGGGAACAGAGAAAGTGCTGGTAGGAGCGAGTCATACCAATGAATAAATTCACAGATTTTGAGTGGAAGCTAAATTTTCATATGTCACGAAAGGCATTCAGGATTTTATGAGACTTGATGAAAGCTTACTTTTCTCTGCAGAACATACTGTACCGGTGGGCTACTTGTCCGCTGCACAGAGAATCATCTAGCTACTTCCTGTACCTGTGTGATGCCACTTGTTACGTGTATCTGTCTACAGCATAGGATGCAAATGAACATACCAGTCATACCACAAGTGGATTTTATATCATTTTGAAATTAAGTAATTATTATTATTATTATTATTATTAGTAGTAGTAGTAGTAGTAGTAGTAGTAGTATTAAAGTTGGAGGCAAAGTGGAAGTGTGAGTGGGCTTTATTAGTAGCAATATTAAAACAAACAACGTAATAACACTAAGACTAGAAAAGAAACAAAATCAGGACTAGATAGACAAAACTATACACTAACATAAACATAAGTCAATGAAACAGAATACAGATAACAAACAATAACAGCTAGAAGAAGAGTCAAACTATGCACAACACTGGGTAAAACAAAGCATGCCCGTAAACAAAGGAAAACATGGGGTTTATGTATAGGGCTGAAGAAACAAGGAACACCTGGAGAAGATAACAAGGGGACAGGGCAACAAAGAAGCAGATAAGAAAGATGAAAAAATGAACAAAACAGTAAAAATCCAAACAAACAAACAAAACATGGAGCAATGGAAGTGCAGGGTTGGCCTAAGCAGGATGTTTTTCCAGGTCATCAAAGGGGAGGAGCCCTAAACATCTCGCCAGGTTAGGCTTCTGCTGACCCTTTTGTAGAACACCAATGATGGTACTGCACACTGCAAACAAGAAAATACAGAATAAACAGCAGCAGCACCTAAATCACTAGAGCCAAAAGCCTTTATAAAACTTTAAAATGAGCTACGACTAACTTTTCCTAACTATCAGCACATCTTTGTTTAGTTTGTTCATTGCATGGTACCTACACACAACTCAACTGTATTATATTTTTGGTAACTGTTAACAAATACATTTTAATGTATAAAATCCAAATGTACTACACTTTCACACACCCCTAAAGTGGAACATTCCATTCCTTGTAGCCTCTCATCTGCCTGCCTTACTCATGTTATTGGTCACGTCGCTTGCGTCCTCATTAGCCACAGCTCTATGTTTTAGTAAATCACTCATGTGAAGCTGTTATAACTGTTTGAATTTAACATTCCACCTTTAATGCAGCTAATTCATCATCCCAACTATTATCCCAATGCTGCTTCTGCTACACACAATCTTTAGGCTGAAGATACGTTTTTAGGCACTTTGAACTTTGAGTGTTTTCAGCTTTTAAGGTGGAACAGATCATTCATATAAGAACCTATAACTGTTGGTCATATCTAAACAACGTGAGCAGAAAGGTGTAAAACTCATTATGCACTTAACATATCGTCACTGTCCAATGAAAATTAAGTATGTCCATTTTTGTCGATTTTTAGCTTACTACATCATTTGAAAAGAACGGACCAATAGAAACTTTTCAAAATGGCCTGAAATAAACACTTTTTACATTGACTTCCATTGAAAGTTTCGAAGGTTTTTTCTCTCTCCTGTTAAATTGCTGTTTTGGAGATACTTGTTTTTTTATTGGACAGCGATGATATATACAGTACTACCAGCTTAATGCAACATATACGCCTATTTAAGGTGGAAGGGAAATGTGTTTAAGGTAGAATAGAAAATATATTTAAAAAAAAAATAATTAAAAGCTTCGTACTATAGTGGCTGTAGTAGGAGGTCTTAGACCCTGGTTGTTATGGGAACTCAATCTATTGCATGGACTCCACATATTAGGTTGCACCTGACAGCACTTTCACTTTCGCCACCAACTTTTTATCTGACGATTTCTATTAGAAGAGAATGAATAGTGCTAATGAAAAGAATGTTTTACAATCTATTTCCACATACATGTCATTAACTCTTTAGATACGTAATGAGACTTTCCCCCCTTTCTGAAAGGCTCCGACTTAACGCTCCTCGGGGGACTTTATTTGAACAGCGCTGATGCATTTACGGACAATGAAAATTGAATGGCAATTAATGGGGCTGTGCACTTAAGAGCGGAGGGTGTGCTGCTCGCGCGCGCTGGCGTACTCTCTCAGGGACGTTTAATGTTCAGTGGTTTGAAACGCACCCCCATTCTGTCCTAATACTGTCTGTGGGCATTTCATATCTTTCCGTTTCGCAATTTTTCAATCAATCAGGGACTAAGGAGGGGGATGTAAAAGTAGATTATCACCGACAGCTGTGTCTGCACCGAGAGAAAGAGAGAGAGAGAGAGAGGGATAGAGGAAGAGAGAGAGAGGAAGAAGCACAGAATGGGAGCTCATCCTTTTGGTCTGACCGGCATGTAGAATAACTGATGTGATGTGGGGATTGGAAGGGAGAGAATTAAAGCGCTCTTCACAGAGATAGATAGAGGCGAGGGAGGACAAAAAGACAGGAGGTAAAGAAGAAGAGATGCAGAATGTCCCCGCGCGTTGGAGTCGGTTTGTCACTTAGTCTCCCTCGCCGCTAACCGAAGCGTTCTGAAATGGATCTAGCTTGGCATTTCCTTTGGGTACATAGGGGATTCTCTGTGGCAGATGTTGCGTCCTTGTTTGGCAAGGCTATAGTAGACACACATTTGAGTGTGACTGATGCAGCGACATGCGACATCTTCTCTCTCTCTCTCTCTCTCTCTCTCTCTCTCACACGCACACACGTACACTCGAGCACCGTTTGAAAGAAGATCGCTTCTGCCACATCCCGACCACGTCGCATTCAGGCAGAGGTTTGCAATTTGCATTTAGATGTGCGTCTTGTGCGACATCGTGTCATTTTTTCTCATTGCCGTTTTTGCTGCAACCTGCCTTGTTAGTGTCAATATCTGTGAGTCATAACCACCAAGCCGTCCGCACTGATGAAACTTTGTGCGCCTCTCTTTAGATATCACACACATGTATTTCTGCTTGAGAGACATGGTGTTACGTTTCTTATCATGCTAACGTCCTAGTCAGTTAGCAGCATGCTCCCATGCTGAGTATAACTAATCACAGCCATTTGTTTTATGTGCAAGGTATCGTAAAATAAAGCTTCCTGAATTACTCTTGAAGGGGAAACTTCGGTTTCTTTGGGTAAAGCAATGGAAGGACCAGATAGATAGATAGACAGATAGACCTTTGAGTATTTTGATCAGGACCAATATGGCCAATATTCCAACTAATAACCAAACTGATTTACTATACTAGATATTTATTTCCCGCTGCATATAATAATAACAAATATAATAATAAAGAGTTATTCCACAAAATGATGAGAAAAACACCTTAATTCAGGACAAACAATTAAAACTATATGCAAAAAACTTTACATAAATAAATAAATTGGGTCATTTACTGATATTATTTGGTTCGAAACATCATATAAATATGGTTGAAGCACTAGAAGGAAATCATATTGGTTAGGGAAAAGCAAATTGAAAATATTATTTTTTTCAACACTTGTGGCAATGATGACATCATGCAGTTTACACAGAGACCGAAAGTAAATGTACATACAACTCATTATGTGTTTATAATGCAAGCATAAAACAAGTTACTTTGAAGGAGATTTTTTTAGGTGTTTTTTCCCAAAAGTATTCTTGAAGATGGGATGTCACTTCTATTTTTAGAAAAAGTAAGTTTTGCCCTTTCTAGCCATATATGGAATATGTTTATGTGCGAAGGTTTTCCTAAGTAATTAAGCTGAGAACACAAAATCCGTCCATCGGGTTCTAAGGGTTAATACAGGAAAACTAGGAATCTGAGGGTCATTTTGTTGTGTGAAGCACAAAAATTGTGTCGTAAAACCAAAACTAACCAAGCTAAATAAATTCAGTGTAGCAAAAACATGATTCTTGGTTTAGACTCCTGTCTAGACTGGAGTAATTTACAACTAGTTTATATAACTGGGTATAAAAAGAGCATTTTAGATAGAGTTGTAAATAAATAAGCGAATACATTTCTTAAAATAAATCTTTAAATAACTCTAAAATCAGCGGTAATTCCCAGCCAATCCACAATTTCTTTCGAACCAAATTCCTAACACATAGGAGTACAGCAAAAAAAAAAAAAAAAGATTCATCTGGTGGAACCTAAGACTGTGAATGTGAATCAATCAATTACTTTAAGAAACGTTTTTTTTAAGTGGACATCAACTAAAAATCTCTTCATTAACCGAAAAAACATACTGTCTCTATGGCATACTCTAAAAAGTAAATAAATAAAAATATGCATTGCCTCTATGACATTATATTATTTATTTTTTGTGTTATATAATCATGTATTATAACAGAGGAACAATTCATATTATAGTCTTTTTATTGTAAATCCTTATGCTTCTGGTTCTAAACTTAACTGACAAGCGCACATTCACACACGCACACACACACACTCATACTCAACACATACATCTGTCTGCCTTGACAGAAGGTCAGTCTGAGAGTGGCCACTTTGGAGTCTGGGTAAGTAGGATTGATGTGGACCTTGTAGCAGGTTCTGCTGGCTGATCCACCAATTAGGTCAAATGAACAGAACAGCGAGGGGACAGCAGAACACAGGGTCAGTGGCGACGGCCTGAGGAGCAGCGGGGCCACAGTAACAGTTCTTATTCTGATTCAATTCTATTTCAGTTGTTTAACAGAGAATTGACAGATCTGTTAAAATAAAATTTGTAAAGCTTTTTCAGATTCAGATTCAATATTACATTTTGAAGTTTTTTTTTTTTTTTTTTGCCTAACCATATGACTTTTGTTGCCTCAGTACAAAATGTAATTGATGATTAAACAAACTTTTTGCTAAACCTTTATTGAAATGTATTGAAAATAATTCACTAAAATGTGATTACTTGTAAAGAAATATCGGATACAAGCAAATGCATGTATTTAATATCAACCTGTTAGAGTAGTTGTAGAGTAGAGACATTAATCAATTGCAAAGGGACTGGTAGGCAACTTCACTGCTGACATTCCTGCATTTATCGGTTATGGGTTAGCGTATTTTTAGCACTATAAAGTGCACTGGATTATAAAACGCACTATTAATAAATCTCTAGTTTCTGGTCTATTTTCATACACAAGGTGCACTGGATTATAAGACACATTATGCAACATTAGTAAGGAACAGGGGTATCACCATGTGTCCCTTTTAAGTCTCATAACTTATAATTCTTAAAAAAAAACATTATATTTTAAAGTCAAACAAGGGCTGGATGTTAATCCACATCGATTTTTCTCCTGAAAACTGTTTATTTGGGTGAGAAAAGCACTTTTGTTTACTTCCCTTTATTTACAGCATTAGCGGCTAGCATTATCGTGCTTAACGGCTAATGTTGCCTGACAGCGCTACACTGAGGAACCCTGTGTGCTCTGGTAAACCAGGGCGATATCAGCTTGTGGTTCATCCCACATAGCTTGTTTTAACACATTAAACACGCAGACTACAATCTGATATACTTGCCTCTGAATGGCAAAAGAGCAAGCGCTTAGCATGGTTAATGGCTAATGCTAAAGCTGTTTCAGCAGTGCTAGCCAGGGTTAGCAGCAGGCTACATTCTGATAATACTCACCTCTAAACAGCAAAAGAGCTAGTGCTTAGCGCGTTTAGCAGCTAATGCATAACACTGCTTGAGAAGTAAACTGAAACTCCTGCATAACACTGTACTTCAGCAGAGTGACTTTACTGCTCCTTACAACCTGACTGGTAAAATTCATACATAAGTCAAATCGGACTATAAGGTTCACTGGCGATTTTTTTAAAAGTTAAAGTATCTTCATTGTGCCTAGTAGTGCGAAAAATACAGTATTTTTTTTGTATGGCATAATAAAGAATCTGAACTGTGACAATAACCTGACAGAGTCAGAAAATTCACTGTAAAAGTTCAAGAAGGATTTAAAGAAGGATGCTGGACTGTTAAACCAGCATTAAATCCAGACTTGAACTTGGACTGCTGTACTCCTCAGACTACTCCAGGCTGTTGGACTTTGTATGGACTATTGACAGAAAGAGAAACCCCTGAAGTAAGCTGTCAGGAATAACTAAAATAACACTACTTTAACTGCTAGAAATAGTGCTTGATTGACAGCTTTACAAAATGTTTGTCTCAGCTCAGCGGAGTTACCCGAGATATACAGGATTCCCGGTTGGCCTGTTTTTTGTTGTTGTGAGGGTTTGAAAGGGTTGAGGTTGAGGATGGTGGTGGATCGGCTGTTTCTGTTGTGTGTGTGTGTGTGTGTGTGTGTGTGTGTGTGAGAGAGAGAGAGAGAGAGAGAGAGAGAGAGAGAGAGAGAGAGAGAGAAAAAAACTGTTTTAACAGGATGGTCTAACGAAAGAGAGAAAAATTAGCTTCTTGGGAGAATAACTTCAATCGATTAATCAGATTAATCACAAGAATATTCTGTCATGAATCACAATTAATTGTACATTTTATTCTTCTTTAGACTCAAGATGTTAATGTTGAATATTAAAATGGAAATGTCAAAATCAAGGTTAGATTAGATAAACGAAATTACATAAAAAGTAGCTGTGTTAATAATAATAAAAATATATATTGTATTAAGCACAATCAAATTGATTGAGTTTTTTTCTATTATCTTTATCACACAGAACAAAATATCTCCAAAATATTTTCCAAAAGCCTTGCAGAAACTCCAGCAGCAGTAAACTATTTCTTCACGCCTCTCTGTGATGAATATTGACAGGTTTCTGGTGTGATGGGTGTGTCCTAATTGATTTCCTGAGTGTCCATTGGTCAGCCTTTTTACATAAAAAAAAAAATCATTTGAAAAACGAACAAAAAACTAACATTAATTAAATAACTTGGTATATTGTATTGCTGATTTAACCTAAAACATACAGTTTTTTAAACAATTGTCAAGACTTTTTGCTCAATCATTAAAAAAAATAATAATTTAAGGAAAATCATTAAACTTTAATTTTTAGCTTTAATGTTAAGTTTAATGATTTTTGTTTTTAATTACAAACACACCTTAAACAAGATTATTTAACAAAAGAGGTCACAAATAATTATTAGTTGACTGTGGTTAAGACATTATTAAACTATGACTAAATTTAAATGCATAAGATTGCTGTAAAAATAATGAACTTGAGACATTAGTTTTAAAAATATATAATGATTAATAATGTCTTAACTCATGTCAGTGACTAATAAGTTGAGATGTTTTGTCATATATGCTGTTAATGAATGTACTCTCATTGTGTAAAATAAAAAATACAAATAATTGAGCCTGAATAATTATATATTGATCATTTCAGCCTACCAGAAGTTAAGAGTACATTAAAAAGCCTACATTGTGCTTTATTATGAATTTTCAATTCATATATAACACAGCTATTAATGATACCAAGAAACACATTTATATACAAATTTATATACAGCTTACAGACTGTATTATGGCTAAAAAATCTTCCAACTTATAACAGGTCTAAGTTATTAACGGTATTAACTATATTAACTATATTATTAACGGTAGCTATATACTATTTTAATATATATATATATATATATATATATTATAAACACAGCTTTTAATGTATTATGATCACATGTTATGATGCTTAATAAACATGGCTATAATGGGTTATGCATTTTATACATATTTATAGCCTTATGGATGCATTATAATGTGTTATGAATGTGGTTAGAGAGTCTTATAGAGATGATATTCATAGAAAGTGTTACCAAAATAACTGATTTAAAGGTCAATGCATGGCTATATAATAAAGCTCATTTATACATAATAAATACATATATATTTTTTTATTATCATACACTCCTAACTATTCATTAAAAATGAAATGCATTTAATGTATAAGATGCAAAATTAGATTAATTTATTGTATTCATGCATGTTTACTTGGGAAATGGGTATGGAATACATTATGGCGGTTCTTTGGCTGAGCTTGACTCTCTGGGGAGTCTGTTTTTTTGTTTTTTTGGTATATTTCACTCCAGTGGAAAGAAGCTCTTTTGGCTCCTAAAAAAGATAAAGAGAGAATCTTTCCTCCGCCGAGTCGTGGCCCCTCCAAATAAAGCTCTTCTGTTTGTAAAGCGCAGTGTCGAGACACAGATGACAAGATTCCAGACTTTAAGTACAAAGACGAGTACATGAATATGTCACTGTGAGGGTCTGCTCAGGCCTGTCATCATTTGTTTTCGGGACATCAAGCCTCGCCCAACCGGCGTTCCTGCTTTAATGAAGAAGTGATCTTGGTCGCAGCTTCTTTCTGTATAATAACTGTATGGCTTTAAGATGCTAAAAAAATGCCCCAGATGATCAAACCCAGCAGATCAGACCCAACAAACTAAACAAGCGGCCATCTGAAGCCTATTTTCAGCTATCTGTTCAATACTGTCATTTTCTGTATGTGAGCCCTTCCAAAAATAAGGTTGTTTGGGGGGGGGGGGAAATCAGTTATTTTCTTTAGTATTATGAGATATTTTATTTTAAGTATGTGCCTTCGTGAATAAATAAATATACAAGTATAAATAAAGCACATTTTTTTTATGTAAGTGCAAGTTTTTAACGTAAAAATGTGTTTCTCTTTCCAGACATAACTGATAACTGGTTGATAGAGAAATGGTTGGGATATGGTTAATGCTGTATATGGTTAGTTTATGGTTAGTGTCAAGCTCAGCCAACAATCGTTAAAAAAGTCTATGCGGTGTATAACGTGTAATATTGGCACTGCCGTGATTATACCACAGTTCCATCATCACTGTCTATATCACTCAAAGATTTTAAAGAGTTAAAGAGGACGAGAAAATACAATCTGTTTTAGTTCCACTGCTGCTCTGTTTGTAGCTGCGCTGTTTGGCTTGTAAGCGCTGCATCGTTGCTAGGTTATCTGTATGTGGCAGAGCAATACATGGAGAGCTTCGGTTACAGTGCATTACCGGCTGATAATGTCACTCATAAAATGCCTTTTAGCCAATCACATTGCAAGTTCAGAACTAACTGTGGTTAGTTCTGAACCCAAGAAAACAAGCATAGATACTTTTAAAAAATGCTTTTAGTGTGATGAACTCTCCCTTTAAAAGGGTTGCCCATCTTTTTTCAAGTTATGTTTCAATAATTTTAGGCATAATCATTAGATGATTTCATGAAATTATACACTTGTATAAACTACAAAAGTTTAAACAATGTATAAACTGAAATGCTAATATACGTGAATCATATTACCTTACCAAATAATCATATACTGTATTAAGCATTTCACTGAACATTCAGCTGTTTCTTCGTACTATATTGACAACTAAAATTATACATTATTGTGGAAAATGGAGCCTGAATAAGCATTTATCGATCATGTCAGCCTTCTGGGAGAAACTATTTTCTCGTTTATTTAATAGCATATACATTAGAAAGCTTAACTTAAGACTATTGGCCCAATCATACACCCCGCCCAAGGTGTGTCGCGATGCCCTTTGCTATCTTAAACCCCATCAACAGTTTATTTTCACAACTTGCACCCGTGCTGTTTAAGTAGTGTCAGAGTTTAGGAATAAATCTACACTGATGGATGTGGTGGTCTGGAAGTGAAGTGTCTTCAGGTACATTTCTGGCGTGTTGCTATTTTAGCATCAGAAAACAGCTGCACCACTGACTGAGTAAAACCCTGACAACAGTCAACCATCAGAGCCCATTCCTATAGGTACACCACAAGCCCAGCGCTTCAGACAGACGTGCTGCAGGGCACAAACCCGACTTTTAACTCAACATTAAACAGAATAAAGACTAAAATAACATTGCTGTTCCCTTAAATGAGCTGCTGGCATACTTTTACAGCATTAAAATGAAGGTCAGTATCCTTTGCTGTGAAGCACAAAACGCTGTGTTGTTAAGATGCGAACGCGCCAAAGTCAGTGCACCCGTGCTTCTTAAAGGGAATGAAAACTGGCACACTGATTTATTTCATGATGGTTTATTTCATGTTACGCCCAAAACACACCCATGATTAATTAAGAGAATTCAGCTGTGTGATACACAATCGAAGGATGTGCCGTAGATCAGTAAAATAGTTAAGGCCCTACAACTCAAAAAATAAAGAAAAGAACTGATTTAATATTTGTATAAACAATATAGTGTATAATACAATATAGTAAAATATACACCATACTACATTGTATACAATAAAATCCCAATGTAAATTAATCATATTACTTCGCAACAAATTATCATATCTCAACCATTTCACCAAACTGCTGTCTATTTCTTTAAAAAAAAAAAAATACATTTAAAATAATAAAAGCGAGAACATGTACATCGGATTTAGTCAAATCTATGCACTGTAATTAAAATCTAGCTGCCAATTAAAGACCTGTAAACTCCAAGGCTGTACGCTACATGTTTACATGATTTTTAAATATATGTTTGCGATGCAGAAGCTGCAGACTTACGCGAGAAGAAAAATCTCTCCAGCTTTCACATTCAGCAGGTCAAATTACCGCTATTGATTCAAGAGTTGGCAGACACATCAAGGACATTTTTTGATGCATCCACCTTTAAGGATACAGAAAAAAAAAATAAAAGCAACCCCTAGATGCACACAAGTAACCCATACATCCCCAGTTTGTTTTATCTATCTGCTCCGCTGAGACAATCGCTCTTATCCCTCCTCAAACCTGTGCAAAGGAAATTTAATTCATATCCTTAGGTCAGAGGGGCTGCATATAGAAAATAAAGCAGCCTTGATTATATTAATCTGCCTATATAACTCGGGTTTCTGCATTTGACTATACCTGGGCCAAGGTTACCTTTGTGGCTCTTCTCCTATCTAGTGTTCTGAACCGCGGATCATGAAGATAGAAGAGAATGAAAGACATGTTTTTGTCGGGATTCATTTTGTAGAAGCAGGAAAACACTACTTAGCATACACTTTCATTTAGAAAAGAGACCCTTATGGTCTACAATTCCCTTGTTAAACTAATGGCGGCACGTTTCCAGATCAAAGAGGGAGAAGAGACACTCTAAGCTAAAACGTGCTTTAAGACTAGCATTAGTAGAATGTCCAGAAGTCTACAGACACTCTCTTTAGAACCAAGGCTATGAAAAGGAAGTTTCTTTCCTTTTCTTGAACAAAGATTTTCAAGACAGAATAAACAAGCTATATGCATGTGCACTAGATGCAAAAGCAGTATGACAATTTACCATTAAAACATTGTGGACAATGACTCACTATAAGCTTGGGTATGGACTTGCCTTTGCTCTTAAAACAGCTAAAAACCTAATACTTTCTTCCACAAGGTGTTGGAAATCCATACACATATTAAATGCAATGTATACAAGCAATGACAAAAGTTTTTTTCCAGAAAATTAGGTATTTCTCCCACAAAAGTATTGCACTCACACACGTTTTGTCATGGACATGTTTATTTCCTTTATATACAAGGGTTGGACAATGAAACTGAAACACCTGTCATTTTAGTGTGGGAGGTTTCAAGGCTAAATTGGAGCAGCCTGGTGGCCAATCTTCATTAATTGCACATTGCACCAGTAAGAGCAGAGTGTGAAGGTTCAATTAGCAGGGTAAGAGCACATAACATCATGGGTGACATACCAGAGTTCAAAAGTGGACAAATTGTTGGTGCACGTCTTGCTGGTGCATCTGTGACCAAGACAGCAAGTCTTTGTAATGTATCAAGAGCCACGGTATCCAGGGTAATGTCAACATACCACCAAGAAGGACCAACCTCATCCAACAGGATTAACTGGATGCAAGAGGAAGCTGTCTGAAAGGGATGTTCAGGTGCTCACCCGGATTGTATCCAACAAACATAAAACCACGGCTGATCAAATCACAGCAGAATACAATGTGCACCTCAACTCTCCTGTTTCCACCAGAACTGTCCATCGGGACAATAAATTATTGTGGTCTAAAACCAGGTGTTTCAGTTTCATTGTCCAACCCCTGTAGATTGGAACAGCACAAATAGTTAGAAAAAAAAGGCAAATTGTACATAATTTCTCACAAAACTTCAAAAACGGTCCGATTTTCTGGGAGACTTTCATATAAGAAATGTATGGATATGTGGATGTCTAATAAAAATAACAAACAATGTAGATATTTTTGCAAACTATATATTTAATTAATTATAAAACAGGACACTTTTTATATACAGTTTTGACATGTACTGTATTTCTAGCCCATATAAAAATTGGTATGGCTGTGTAAGGGATGTAAGCATAACACATTTTTTTTTTTACATTTTTAAATGTCTTGAACACAAAACATGATGGCATATGAAATATGTAAATATATCACTTCTACAATTATAAAACACATAAAACACACCCACAACAAACACACTCACTCCAGATGCATGCAATTTGCTTTCACCCTGTTGAAATTACAACATGTTTTTTTTTTTTTTTTTTACCTCGTTTTTACCTTAGTTTCTTCTTCATTTCAGGGCACCATAACTGCACAGGGGCAGATGTACAGTACTGGTCAACATTTTGGACATTCATTCATCGGTTCATTGTTTATTTTTTTTCCCTACATTGTAAATGAATTCTGAAGTCATCCAGACTATGAAGAAACACATAAGTCATGTAGTAACTTCAGAGTGTTAAACAAACCAAAATACAAAAAAAGCATTTAGGAGGCTCTTATCAGGTAACTCTGATTCACTTATCCTGTGCAACAGAGGTACCTCTTGCTCTTCCTTTCCTAGAGTGGACCTGATGAGAGCCAGTTTCATCACAACATTTTCAAAGTTCTTGGAATCTTTCACAACACACTTGGTCTGAAAGACATTAAGGAGCAAGAAGGCTCTGAAACAAGGAGCGTATACATACAGTATATTATACACAGAGACAGACAAGGGACACATGTGGAAGATAACAAGAGGGCTGGGCTACAAATGAGACACATGTGGGAACACTAATGGCAAGACAGTGCTAGGGCTATGTGCTAAAAAGAACATGTCAAAGAAACAAGGAAACAAAGGCAGACCAGGAAAGGAGCCAACAGAACAAAAGTGTGACGTCGCTCAGCCATGATACATTGCTTCATTAGTGCAAGCATAAGACAACTAGGCCTCAAGTATCAGCAGTGTAATATATACATTACATTACATTTGGCAGACGCTTTTGTCCAAAGCGACTTACAATAGTCAAGTACAATATAAAATAAGTTTAAAGGTAAAACATCTTTGGATAGGGATAAAAGGAGGTCAAAGGGGAATAATAGGATAGAGGAGTGAAGGAGGGGAAGAAGGAAATGAGGTTAGAAGTAGTTAGTGTGTTAGAGGTGTTAAGAGAGTAAGTGCTCTTTGAAGAGCTCTGTCTTCAGGAGTTTCTTAAAGATAGCGAGAGATTCTCCTGATCTGGTAGTGGAGGGTAGTTTGTTCCACCATTGGGGAACTCTGTATGAGAACAGTCTGGATTGCTTTGTGTGAATGTTTGGCAAAGCGAGGCGACGTTCATTGGAGGAGCGCAGCGGCCGGGAGGTAGCGTAAGCCTTCAGGAGCGAGTGCAGGTAGGAAGGAGCCTGTTCTGTCATCACCTTGTAGGCGATTGTAAGAGCTTTGAATTTGATGCGAGCATCAACTGGTAGCCAATGGAGCTCAATGAGCAGCGGGGTGACATGTGCCCGTTTTGGCTGGTTGAAGACCAGACGTGTTGCTGCGTTCTGGATCATCTGGAGTGGTTTTACTTCACAGGCCGGGAGGCCAGTTAGCAGGGCATTGCAGTAGTCGAGGCGTGAGATGACGACCGCTTGTACCAGGAGTTGGGTGGCCTGTTGCGTCAAGAACGGTCTAATTTTTCGGATGTTATAGAGCGCAAAGCGGCAGGACCGAGCAACTGAGGCCACATGGTGCGTGAAGGAGAGTTGGTCATCAACCAGAACACCCAGGTTCCTAGCAACCTTTGTCGGTGAGAGAGAGAGAGAGAGAGTCAATACTTATAGAGAAGTTGTGTTGAAAAGATGGTTTTGCTGGTATAACCAGAAGTTCAGTCTTTGAGAGATTTAATTGAAGGTGATGCTCCTTCATCCATGAGGATATGTCAGAGAGACACTGCGTTATCCGTGCAGAGATTGAGTGATCTTCAGGTGAGAACGACAGGTATAGCTGGGTGTCATCCGCAAAGCAATGGTAGGAAAATCCGTGTGAGCGGACAACCTGACCAAGAGAGGTGGTGTATATGGAGAAGAGAAGGGGTCCCAGTACCGAACCTTGGGGAACCCCAGTGGATAAGGAGCGGGCTGAGGACAGCTGTCCTTGCCACGACACCTTGAACGAGCGCCCAGTGAGGTACGATCTGAACCATGACAGCACATTGTCTGCGATCCCCATGTCTGAGAGTATAGTTAGGAGGAAGTCATGGTTGACTGTGTCAAATGCGGCCGAGAGGTCCAGCAGAATGAGCACTGAGGACTGACCTGCAGCTCTGGCAGTTTTCAACGCTCTACACGCTCTATAGCCAGCCTGACACATAAAGGCAAAGTAGACAGGCATGTGTAAATATTGCCATCCATATAAAATATTTCTATGTGCAGATTAACCACAGAAAACTTATTGGACAGAAATACAGATGTTACACTGCAACATGCAATCCACTGAACGGAGCGCTCAGATTTCAGTATGGAAAAGTTGAAAAATGGTTGAAGGGGCTACAAAATTTATGGATGGCAATATTTACACATGCCTGTCTACTTTGCCTTTATGTGTCAGGCTGGCTATAGAGCGTGTAGAGCGTACAGTATGTTAGTGCTGAGAGAACAGGAGATTGATTTGTGTCTGAAGCGCATTTGAAATTCAGTAGTGAAAACAAACCAGTACATGAGTCTACATGATCTATGGAAACAAAGACGTCCATCGATCTCCACAAGCCGCCTTGCTGCTGGATTGTTGGGCTTGAAGTAATTTATAGGTTGTTTTTTGACGTAACTTTACTTTCCACTTGGAATGCATGAACAATGACCAGCCAGTGTTGTGTAGCCAAACCAATAATTCATCAGGCTGCTCTGATCCCCCTGAGCCAGGGTATCCAAGGGCTCTCCAATTAAAGAAAGATGACACTTTTAGAGACGACACAGCATGGAGAGCGTGCCCACGAACCTGACACGTCTGTACCAGCGGATGAAGTGAAAGGCATATACTGGATTTAAATGTGTTCCGCTGAGGCAACCCCAAGGTGCAGAGTTAGTCTCTGCATACATAAATGGATTTCAGCTCAACCCCTCGTACACTCCAATAAATTTTAATATTGCATGTTTGTCTTTTATACTCCATCTCTCTCCTCTTCCTCCTTTCTTTTTGCTTCTCAGTGAGTTTTTTTGTCTCTCCGTTTGTCTATCTTTCTCTTTTTACTGTATTTCTTATGTTTTCTTATATCTTTATGCCTCTATTCTTTCATATTTTATCTCTTCCTATTTTCTCTCATTCTACCACTGCTTCCACACTTTTTGCTGGTTATGAATATTCTCTTTCCCTCTCCTCTTTTCTTTAGCCCTCTTTTCTCATCTTCTACTCTGTTTCCCCCTCTTTATACTTTCCCTCTTCTATGTCTCTCTTCTTTCCTCTTTTTGGCTTCTTGTTCATATTTTATCCTTATTCTGTCGTTTTTTTTTTTTTCATTTTCTCTTTCTGTACATCTCCATTTGATTTCTTGTTCTCTCCCCTTTTCCCTTCATTTCTCTCTCT
Source organism: Astyanax mexicanus (assembly GCF_023375975.1). Taxonomy (NCBI): domain Eukaryota; kingdom Metazoa; phylum Chordata; class Actinopteri; order Characiformes; family Acestrorhamphidae; genus Astyanax; species Astyanax mexicanus. Next base: position 22,424,345 of record NC_064415.1, on the reverse strand, counting down.
CTCTCTTTTCTTTTTTCATTGTCTTTCTGCCTAGCTGCTTCTCTGTTTCTCAACTGTGTCTTCTTTGCTTTGTCTCTTTCTCTTTCTCTCTCTGTCACTCATTACTCATTATTTTTTCTCCTATTTTATGTTTTTTTTACTTATTCTCTTTTTCTCTATCATTTCTGTCTATTGTCTTTTTTGTTCAGCGTTTCTTTCCAACCTCTGTATTTTTATCCTTGTTCTATCCTTGTTTCCTCTCTTGTTCTTTCTCTATTTCTCTCTCTTTTGTTCTATCTGTCTCTTTTTAATGTCACTTTTCTGTTTATTTCTGTTTGACTCTCCCTTACAATCTTCCTTTATTTTCTTTCCCTCTCTTATTGTCTGCTTTTTCTTTTTTTTTTCTTTTGTCTTTTTCCTAAATGCCTCTTTATCTCTACTTTTTTGCTCTTTTTCTCACTGCTTATTGTTTTTTCTCATTTGTTAATTTTTTCACTTATTCTCACCTTTTCTCTCAATTTCTCTTAAAATTCCTAAAAATCATTTTTTTTCTGTCTTTCTTCTTTCTCTTACTATCTTTGTCTCCTTTTGTTCAAGTCTCTCTCTCTTTCTGTCACTCTCTTGTTCTGTTTTTATCTCTCTCTCTCTATTTCTCTATTCTTTCTATTTCTTTTCACTATCAGTTTTTTTACTCTTCGTTTACCTTTTTTTCTTTCCCTTTCTTATTGTCTCTGCTTTTTTCTTTTCAATTTTATCTATCTTTCCTTTTTTTGTCTTTCTGCCTCTGCTTCTCTTTCTGATTTTCTATTTCTCTCTGTCTGTACTCTGCTCTCTATTTCTCTATCATTTATTTTATCATTTTACTGTCTTTCCCTTGCTCTGCAGTCTCTGTTTCTTTTTGTTTAAACTTTTCGTATAATGTATTCTCTACCTCTCTATTTCTATTTGTGTTGGGGGTCTCTATTTATGCTAGTTCTCTCTTTCTCTCTCTCTCTTCTTTTTCTCTTTTTTACCCTCTATTGCCCTGTTCTTTCTGGGGTTTTTTTTACTGTCACTTTTCTGTTTAGTTCTTTTTGTCTTTTTTGCATTTTCCCTTTAAGTGCTTCCTCTATGTCCTTTTTTTGCTCTCTTTTTTCTCTCTTTCTCTCTCTCTCTCTCTCTCTCTTTCTCTTCCTCTCTCTCTCTCTCTCTCTCTCTCTCTCTCTCTCTCTCCTTGACATACATCATGTGCAGGCAGAGCGATGGCGGATATTAAATGTAAAAGTCGTGCACCTCTCGTTTCTCCTCTTCTAATTACATGCACTGTGGAGCCCAGGCCTGGAGGAAAGCTTGCCTTAAGCCACGGCACCCCAGAGGTTACTCACTGCCTCCCTCGCTCCTTTCTCTTTCTCTGTCTCTCCCCCTCTCTCTCTCTCTTTTTCTCTGCCCCTTTCATTTCTTCTGTACTCGCCGCCAGCTTTCTTGCCTTTATTGCGACATATTAATATCATTAAATTAATTAGTAGGTGGCCCGTTCCGAGATTTAAGGGATAATGAAGTGTTAAGTAGATAGCCTGGATGTCTTAACTTTACTCACTCCCAGAGGAGCTCTGTGTAACCTCTCATTTTCATCAGAAAACGGCAGTGGTTGGAGTGTTTTTGCATGGCTGTGCGCTAAAGCTAAAACTAAAACTCTTTAAACGCTCTTCAAAATCAAGCTTTCTAAGCTTTCTTTGATGCACCGTTATAGAAGAGAAAAAAACAAGACTTTTTTAATGACTACAGAACTTTTAGACTATGTTTAGTAACTATCCTCCATCTTTCCATCTTAAGGATTTTGAGCGTCGCTCCAACGAATCCCCTTTTCTGTCCCTTTTTGGTACTTTTATTTTTTTAAGAGCAAGAGAACGGGACGTGACTCTTAAAAATGCACAAATAAATTGCATTCTTAACACATTCCTTCTCTTTTTTTTTTTCTTAAAAAGGAGAAGGCGAAAGTACCACGGGAAAGCTCCACGCATCATTTTAAGAGGACGAAGACTCTAAATATAGGATCATTCTTATGGAAAGAGAAATGCACTTTCAAGTATGGAGTGTGCTTTGACTTTTTTGTGCTTTGATGCACCATTTTAGAAGAGAAAAAAAACAAGACTTTTTTAATGACTACAGAACTTTTAAACTATGTTTAGTAACTATCCTCCATCTTTCCATCTTACGGATTTTGAGCGTCGCTCCAACGAATCCCCTTTTCTGTACCTTTTTGGTACCTTTATTTATTTATTTATTTATTTTTAAGAGCGTGAGAACAGAGAACGGGACGTGACTTTAAAAAAATGCACAAATAAATTGCATTCTTAACACTTTCCTTCGCTTTTTTTTTTTTTTTTTTTTCAAAAAAGAGAAGGAGAAAGTACCATGGGAAACTTAACAAGCTCCACGCATCATTTTAAGAGGACGGAGTCTCTAAATATAGGATCGTTCTTATGGGAAGAGACATGCACTTTCAAGTATGGAGTGTGCTTTGTCTTTTTTTTTTGTTAGTAGTGGTGGATCTATTCTCTGAGGATGTTCAGGTAGAGCCGTCCTGCCACTCGTTTCACCCCCAGACTCAGAGTCTCCAGCAGCAAAAATCATCACAGGTGTTCTTCAGAGCAAAGCAAGGGGAGTGTGTGTATGTGGCGTATGTGAGTGTGAACAGAGTGAGTGGGAGTGAGGTGGATCTAAGAGTTAGCGGGAAAATAAAGTATAAGTAGGGGGGGGATCTATTTAAAGCAACACCTGGGAATTGTGGCTAAGCTGACTCTCTCCTTAACCCATCTTCAGTTACCTTCACACACACACACACACACACACACACACACACACACACACATGCCTCCAGCCCGGCAGTGATTCACCTGAGCCTGTGCTGGAGCTCAGCAGGTACATCATCATCATCATCATAAGTAGGAGTCTGTCTCATCAGCCTGAAGCTAGCCAGTACGCCGCGCTCGCTGCGTTGTGTATTTACCCAAGCTCCGGGCATTTGAATATCAGAGTTTACCATTTAGCCCATTTGTTTATTTGTTTGTTGATTTCTCATCGCTGGCTGAAGCGTGAAGTATGGAGATCGCAGATACACGTTTCCCTCAGGAGTGATTGTTTTAAAAAACAGGAAAACGAAAAAAAAAAAAACGTTCAAAAAATCCATCCGTCAGGTTTTTTTCACGGGTTTAGACAAAGTTCAAGGGCGTTCAGCTGTGCAAGAGCTTACGTGTTTAAGATTAGCTTGTCAAATGAAATCAGCTGTGTATAGAAGCCTCGTCCGCAAAACACACACTCGCTCAGACGCGCACACACACACACACACACCAGCACACACTCACACACACACACACACAAACAAATAAACAGATGGCCACATTTTCCATTAAACAGACATGAGATAATCTTCCCAGCTTGACCATGGAGCAATCATATGGGACTCGCCTAAATGGAGCCATTGTGCAAACTGTGCTAAGCAGAAGGAATTTTAAACAATTATAGCAGGCAAGGGTGAGATAGTGTGTCTCTGCAGGAGTGTGTCGCTGTGTGTAGCTGTCTGTGTCTCCTTGTGTGTGTGTTTATGTGTTTATGTGTTTGTGCATTCGTCGCAAAGCTACCATTAGTGGCAATAGAAAGAAGATTTCCATGTAATTCAACTTATCATACACCCGTCACTGGCAGTGGGAACCCTCTGGGCTTTCTAGACCTTCAGAGAAGGAATAATGATCTCTGTGTTTTTCATTTTGATTTAATACTGTATCATAATTAGGGCTTGTGTTATTAATGGTCTTGAAGTATTGCAGCATTACTCTTATTATTAAGTATTAGCTGGAAACCAATAGTTTTTAAAAGATCTTGAAACATGAAATTGCCTAGGATTGTTCAACCTAGGTCTTTTTTTTCTCTGTGGCATCTAGGTAGAGCCAGTCAATTAAGCCTCCTGTTGGTTAAGACCTTTTAAAGCTGGGATGGACACTTTCACAGGCGCTATTTTAGCGATTTTAGGGCGTGTCTGTGTGTCTTTGGTATGGTGAGAGCAAAAATAATATGTTTTGCGTGGTTTGAAACACACAAAATGCATGTACAAATTCTCTTAATTAATCATGGGTGTGTGTTGGCGAAACATGACATAAACCAATTAGTGTGCCACTCGTTATTCCCTTTAAGAGCCAAGTGCGCTATGACTTTGGTGCTTTTGTAATCTTAACAGTGCGGTGCTTTTGCATGTCTCAGCAGAGGAAACTGACTGAGCATTCACATTGTAAAGGTATGCCAGCAGCTCATTTAAGGGAACAGCAATTTTACTTTATTCTTTATTCCGTTTTTTTGCTAAGTTAATAGATGGGTTTGTGCTCTGCAGCACACTTGGAGCACCTATAGGAATGGACTCATTTGGTTTTAATCAGTCATTGGTCCACCATCAAAATAGGAACACGCCGTAAATTTACCTGGAAAAAAAAACACCCCACTTCCAGATCAGTACAACCAACAGTGTAGATATATTCCTAAACTTTGGCGCTATTTTGACGATAAGAGACCACTTAATGATGATGTTTTTCATTGATTTTCCCACGTTGAAAACCTCTGGAATATAATCAAGAAGAAGATGGACGATCACAAGCCATCAAACCAAGCTGAACTGCTTTAATTGCTGCAACAGGAGTGGCATAAAGTTATCCAAAAGCAGTGTGTAAGACTGGTGGAGGAGAACATGCCAAGATGCATAAAAATGTACTTAAAATCAGGGATATTCCACCAAATATAGATTTCTGGACTAAAAACTTTATAAATATGAACTTGTTTTCTTTGCATTATTTGAGACCTGAAAGCTCTGCATCATTTTTCATTATTTCAGCCATTTCTCATTTTCTCAAATAAATGCTCTAAATGACAATGTGTTTATTTGGAATTTGGGAGAAATGTTATCTGTAGTTTATAGAATAAAATGACAATGTTCATTGTGTTCAATCATATACCTATGAATAGCATTTTTTTCCCCCAGAGATGTAGATGCATACATTAGAAGTAGTGTACACAGAAAAACAGTCAAATAAACACTTAAAGAATATACATTTTATAGGTAATGATGTTCAGATTTCAAATTTCTGGACTGATTTGTTTTAGTTAAAAGTTACAAGTTGCAAATAAAACACCCAATAAGCTCAAATAAACTTTTGAAGACAATAAAATGTCCTATTTCATTATCATACGTATTATTTCACTGCATGTTTAACTTGCATCATCCTTCCATTGTAATTGCAACTTGGACTTCCATGTCTTACTGCTGTAATGCATAATAGAGCTGTTCTCTCTTTGCAAGATCACACAAACCCCTGGACAGTTGTGTTTTGTGTGGTTATGCCTTGAGGTCTTTTAACCATAAAGTGAAACAGAAAGTGCACCAAGGCCAGTGTCTTTTCGCAATGCCTGAATCAATCAGACCACAAACAGAATACAGACATCAGCAGGAGGTCTGAGTTTAAACTCTTTTTGGAGGAACTCTGGAGGTGGTCTGAGTTAGGTTCAGTTCTGGGTCCATCTATCTAGACCTTACTTCATTGTGCCCCTGTTCCTAATGAAACCAAACCATGATGCAGTTCAACAGTACAAGTAGGTCTGTAAATGGGGAAGGCAGTGTACAGACCTGCTATAAATAACATCTGTTAATGCTCTCCCTGTTGGCAGTGGCTGAGTTTCAGTTGTTTGGTGTGTGTTATCCTTATAAATACAGCATTTTAACCTCATATGATAAATAACACAGTCGTCATAATTTTCTCTTTTTTCAGTGCCTGGTCTGGTGATGTTTGTGAAGAGTTCTGATGGTAGATGGTAGAATACCTATTATTGGTATTGGAATATGGATTAAATCCCATAAGTAACTCTCACTCTTTTATCCCTATATCCTCTTCTGCCCTCTCTCTCTCTCTCTCTCTCTCTCTGTGTGGTTGCATTCATCTCCTCCCTTAAGTGTTCTGTATCCAACCTTTGTCGATTTTGATGCTAACATTCCCCCTAAAACATTTACTCAGCAGATTAAGAGATTCTACTTCAATGCATACCACACTACACATAAATTAGTTTTTAATTCCTTTCAAAAATACAAGGAAGTACAAGAATTTTTACTTATTGAATATTGTTGTGATTAACATAATTGCATTTAATAGATTGACACCACTAATTAAAACACTTTGAGCAGTCCTAGGACACTTATAAACAGAAGCAACTGTACCTCTTGGCCCAGTAATAGGGAGTGTGATATTAAAATACAAACACAAAATAAACCAGGATTAAAAAAGGGTCAAAAGTTTGGACACACCTTCCCCTAAGTAGTTTTAATAAATGTTTTTCCTACATTGTAAATGAATACTGAAGTCATACCGACTAGGAAGGAACACATAAAGAATCATGTAGTAACTAAAAAAGTGTTAAACAATTAAAAAATGTATCCAGTGCAACTGAGGTAACTTTTGGTCTTCCCTTCCTGGAAATGTCCTGATGAGAGCCTGTTTACAACTGATGCTCTCAAAATTCAAGTAATGAACTCTTGACAAGCACAGCTGTTAACTGAAAGCCATTCCAGTTGACTTTACCTCATAAAGCTCATCAAGGTGTGTCCAAGTTTTGACTGGCACTAAATCAATCAATCAATCAATCAATCAATCAATCAATCAATCAATCAACATTTATTTCCACTCGGTAATACATTGAGAGTAACCCTAATTTAAAATGCAGCCAAGCATTAACAAATTTAAAGAGATTGAAAAATAAGTTTAAATTATAAAAACGAGCAAACAATAAAAGATTAAATTAAAAAGAAATAAAATAATTCAGAATAAATGGATACGCAATAAAGCAATAAAAACAAATAGATAAATAATTAGAATAATAAAATTGAAACACAATTAAAGAAATAAAGGACTTAAATAACACCAATGTTTAAAAAAGGTAATATATTATTATTAATAAATAATAATAGTTAAAAAAAGTATAAAAAATAAAATGAAAAATAAATAAAAAAAAGGTCAAAAGCAAAACCAGTAATAAAACAAATAAAAGTATGAAAGGAATAAAATAAATAAAAGGCTAAAAGGTAAAACATACAATTAGATTAAAAAAAAAAATATATATATATATATATATATATATATATATATATATATATATATATATATATATATATATATATATATATATATATATATATAAATAAAAAGGTAAAAGACAAAACTCAACTATAACAGTTGCAGGCTGTCTGAAGGTGGCTAGAGACTAATAGTTCAAAATGATTTAGTGGAACCAGCAAGCTGAGTTTTAGAATTTTCTGTAGAGTTCAGTTAAATTTCTAGGAACCATTTATTTTTTTTACTTGGTCCGGACAAAGGGAACTCAACTACAAGTAAAAACGTAGCCTAAAAGTGTTAAAAGAACAGTGCTTTGCTTAGTTCTTGTCACAAAACACAATTAAAACCATTCAATTTCCTTTGGATCCCTTTAGATGTTCTTCCATGAAATGCCTCATAAGAAGCTTCTTTTCAGCACATTTTCACTCTTTCTATGACTTTCTATGATCTACACAAAACTCATAAAAGCTTACAATACTGAGGGCAGCCTAAATCCTCCCTCCCCTCTCAGCCGTAGCTCCAAGCGCTGCTACTGAGAACAGCGTTCGAGCATACCCGTATTTTATGGTGTTCTGCCGTGGAAATAATTCCTCCCATGATTAGACTCATTTCTGCAGCTTTACATGGTCAATCGCCGGCTCCGAATGTGAGAAGACGATGAGGGCTGCGGCGCATAATTTTCCAGCCCAGGAATCAGTCGGCAGCGGAATAATAATCCACGGTTTGTTATGGGAAAATGATGATCTCCGGGGCAGCGTGGCACAGGCCTGGGGAAGGGAGGTAATGGAGGAAGCCCAGTATCAGAGCTCGTTAGCTGGCTAGACAGACATCAGCCGCAGCCTACTGATACACTATACTGGCGCAATGAATATTTCTAATAAGCACATGGGCATATTTATTGATAAGGCTAGCAATACATATTCCTAAAATATATTATAGGGTGCATTACCGGCTCGGCCCTAAAAAATGTTAGGAGGACATGCAGAAATGTAGCAACTGGTTATTGTATGAATAAAAATGGACTGGTGTTTATAATAGGCAAATTCCGTCTCTATGGCTGCACATTGGCCATTAGCCCAGGGTGCATGCAGGTAATAGGTACATCCTGACCTTGTAGAGAAAATCAATTTCATGTACTGATGCACCTGGCTTTTATAAACTGTTTACTTCCTTTTTTTTATGGGTCACATGATAGGATGGGTGCAGGTTTATTTAGCTTCACGCTGTAGATGCATTAACTGCTTTGCCAGTGAATGTAACTATTTAGTTCATGGTGACAGACCCGACTGTGAATGACCCGAAAAAGCACTTAAAAAAAAAATAAAAAATCTATTTTTCATCCAGAAAGAATGAAACTACAGGAATTTAACTTGGTGGGTAGTCATGCTAGACTGTTACGTATTGAATCAGAATGGTCTCACTGTTGTCTTGGTGGAGATGACCAATGGATCACGATCCTTGGCATTCACTATTCACTGTGCTGTCCACTGTGGTTGGTAATGCTTTCTAAATTACAGGTACACATGCGATGCTGTGCATTGAGGAATATTACATACCTGCACACTGTTGGAAATGTAATCTTTTGTAATGTAATTGTAACCAGTAATAATTCACACTGGCCAATGTTCAACCTCACTCACAAGATAACACCTCAGAAAGTATACAGATGTAGGCATTCCCAATCTATCCCCTGAGATAACACTTGACCAGTGAGCATTATTACAAGCAATATCAATGCTATGCTAAATAAGTAAAAACAAATATTAAAATCCAAAGCCATTATTGGTTGGTTATGTTGGTAAGTTGTGTGGTTACTAAAACATTGCACATCTAACAGACATGTAGTCATGCTAGACTGTTTTGTTTTGACTCAGAATGATCTCACTTTTGTCTTGGTGGAGATGACCAATGGATCCGTGTGTAGAGGCACCGTGGTCGGCGCCAGTATGAGTGGTTTCTTGTCTCACATTAAAAACAAAACTTAAAATTGTTCTCTTTAAGTCAGCTGAACAAGAAATATTAAATTGCACACTAAACTATAGCAAACTTACTACATTAACTAACATTATTAAGTTTCTTGTTAAAAGTTGTCCTAACTTTTTTTTTTTTTTTTTTTTTAGCAAAAGTTACAAATTATAATTGAACCCAAGTTCAGGCCAAGCCAACTACTCTGCGCTACTGCACATGCTCACTTTTACTCTTTAGTTATAAACGGGGTCAACTGAGCAATTATGCAGGGGTTTTCACCTATTTGCATATTGAGCATGTCCTCCCATCTCTCACTCACCGTCTTCTTTTTTACCAATTGCTTTAAAAAAAACATATGGGCTAAGCACTGCCACTATGATCAGGAGATTGCCAGTTTGAATCCTGTTCATGTAGCTTGCCATCGCCTACTGGATCCCTGAGAGAGCACAATTGGCCTTGCTCTCTCTGGGTGGGTAGATGGCGCTCTTTCCCCTCATTACTACAAAGGGTAATTTTGATCAGCACAGGGCATCTGTGAGCTGATGTATCAGAACCGAGTCGCTGCGCTTTCCTCCGAGCGCACTGTGATGCTACTTAGGAATTAGTGGGTTGGGTAATTGGCTGTGTAAATTGGGGAGAAAATTGGAAAAAAAGCTTTTCAAGCTATTCTCTAAAATATCACTTAAAAATTACCTATTTAAATACTACTATTTTCATGACTTTTGTCATGTCAATGTATGTAACATTTTTTTTTGCCTTTGATTCATAGCAACCAATATCAAGGCTGTGCTCAATAGGTATAAACAAATATTAAAATCAGCTATTAATGGTTGGTTATGTTGGTAAGTTGTGTGGTTACTAAAAAAACGAGATATTCTGAGCTCTAAACCAGTTTCTAACCTGCACTGTGTGTTTTTTCCCCACTTACACTCTAAGTGTGGACAGCCGCACAGCAGGATTAATTGTTAAAATATCTTTAATTACAGCTATTGAGTGTGAATGTACCCAATGAATCTTAATCGAAACTCAATTTGTTTAAGCCTCTTCCCTTGCTTTGCCTCAAGTCAACCTTTTCCAGGCCCTGGAGACTGTATGTTCTAGTTCTGAAACATGGGGACTGTGCTGTATATATATATACAGTCTCTCAGCTGGTTCACCTCAGGCTGTTAAAAAGGCAAATCTTCATAGTAGCAAAGCTGTTTTTTTTTAGGTATTTAGACCACTAATAATTTAAAAGAGAGAAAAAGAAGACATGCTTTTTTAACACATTGTTAATAAAGAATATTTATATATTTTTTTAGCTCCGCTGAGCATATAGAAGGGCATTATAGTTCTATAATTACACACCGTGGTTCTCCTGTTTCTCTGAATACATTTTAACCCATCGTTCACCCTGTTCTTTAATGTCAGCACCTCACAAGACCATCACAGTGCATCACTAGAACACGTGAATCAGACAAAGCAATGCTGCTTTTCTGACAATAGTTCACCAGCCAGAAATATCCAGCCAGCAGTGAGCAGCATTCTGTGGGAATCATCTAGTAGGCAGCATAATGTAGGCAGCATCTTGTACACAGCATCCTGTGAGCAGCAGTTTGTAGTCAGCATCCTATAGACAACATACTATAGGCAGTATCCTTTAGGCAGCATCCTGTTGGCAGCATCCTGTAGGCAGCATCCTGTGAGAAGTATTATTTAGACTGCATTCTGTATGCACCTTCCTGTAGGCAGCATCCTGTAAGGTATAATGTAGGCAGCATCCTGTGAGCAGCTTCCTGTGGGAAGCATCCTGTAGGCAGCATCCTGTAGACAGCATCCTGTGAGCAGCATCCTCTGAGCAGCGTCTTGTGGGAAGCATCCTGTAGGCAGCATCATGTAGGCAGCATTCTGTGAGCAGCATCCTATAAGGAGCATCCTGTAGGCAGAATCCTGTGAGCAGCACCTTGTAGGCAGCATCCTGTGAGCAGTATCCTGTAGGTGACATCCTGTGGGCAACACCTTGTGGGCAGCATTTTGGGAGCAGCATCATGTAGGCAGCATTCTCTGAGCAGCATCATGTAGGCAGCACCCTGTGAGCAGCATCGTATGGGAAGCATCCTGTAGGCAGCATCATGTAGGCAGCACCCTGTGAGCATCCTGTAAGCAGCATCATGTGAGCAGCATCCTGTAGGCAGCATCCTGTGAGCAGCATCTTGTGAAAAGTATTATGTAGACAGCATCTTGTATGCAGCTTCCTGTGAACAGCATCATGTAGGCAGCATCATGTAGACAGCATCTTGAAAACAGCTTCCTGTAGACAGCTTCCTGTGAGCAGCATTTTAAAAGCAGCATCTTGTAAGCAGCTTCCTGTGGGAAGCATCCTGTAAGCAACATCATGTAGGCAGCAACCTGTAGGCAGTATCCTGTGAGCAGTTTTCTAGAGGCAGCATCTTCTGAGCAACATCATGTAGGCATTATCCTGTAGCCTGCATCCTAAAGGCAGCATCCTATAGACAGCATAATGTAGGAAGCTTCCTAAGGGCAACATCCTGTGAGCAGCTTTCTGTAGACAGCATCCTGTGAGCAGCATCCTTTAGGCAGCATCTTGTAGGCAGCATCCTGTAGGCAACATCCTGTAGACAGCATCATGTAGCCAGCATCCTGTGAGCAGCTTTCTGTAGACAGCATCCTGTGAGCAGCATCCTTTAGGCAGCATCCTGTAGGCAGCATCCTGTAGACAGCATCCTGTGATCAGCTTTCTGTAGGCAACCTCCTATAGGCAGCATCCTGTAGGCAGCCTCCTATAGGCAGCATCCTGTAGGCAGCTTCCTGTAAGCAGCATCCTGTAGACAGCATCCTGTGATCAGCTTTCTGTAGGCAACCTCCTGTAGACAGCATCCTGTAGGCAGCCTCCTATAGGCAGCATCCTGTAGGCAGCTTCCTGTAAGCAGCATCCTGTAGACAGCATCTTGTAGGCAGCATCCTGTACACAGCATCCTGTATACAGCATCCTGTGAGCAGCTTTCTGTGGGCAGCATCCTTTAGGCAGCATCCTGTGAGCAGCATCCTTTAGGCAGCATCCTGTGAGCAGCTTCCTGTACCCTGCATCCTAGGCAGCATTCTGTAGACAGCATACTGTAGGCTGTGTAGTTTAAAATTCTAATAGAGCTTAAAAACTCCAGCAGCACTGCTGTGACTGATTCCATACAACTACAACTCTTATAAGTGCTCCGATATGGTCAGTGGAGCGCCAACAAAAATGGAAAATAATTAAAAGAAACAAGGAGGTGGTCATACTGTTGCATCTTGACTTTGATTAAATAAAAAAAAGAAAAACATGCAATTAATCACGGAGCTGTGATGTTACGTTTTTATTGCATATCGCAATGACATTAACAAGTTTGATGTTCTAAAGGTTCTAAGGGTTACACCTTGTCATGTCATTGTTTGAAGAGGGATTTTAAAAGGACAGCTGTCACTGTCAATGCTTAGTCCATGGCTAGGTTCAATCTTCCCTTGTTGGAGTTCCCTTGTTGACACTTGAATGCCATTAGGTGACCATGAAACAGGCCGAATCTCATTTGGTTCGCTCGTTCGTAAAGGTCATGTCTAACTGAGAGTTATGCAAATGCCCTTTCTGGGCATTCATTTGCAATGTAGAAACTTTTTTTTTTTTTTTTTTTTTGAGGTGAATAGTAGTTCAGATTGGGATCTTTTCCGTGATGTTGAAGAAACCTTCTCAATCTGTGTCAACTAGGTTTAAAATGATTCCAGAGGCAATCGTGCAATAATAACACCTTTAATTATGATAGTGTTAACAATGTATGAGATAACAATTAATGCATCTGGACCCTAGCAGATCCTGGCATATGTAGGAGACAGGGGCAGAGCCAACCACCAGGCAACACTCAGGGTCAAACTGGAGGCGGTGAGGAGGAAAGAAAGGAAAACAATGTCAGCAAGCAGAGAAGGGCATGTAAGGGGAGTCCTATAAAGACAGATGGAAGCCGGTGATTGGTTGAGATATGAGTGATGAGCACAGGAGTTTTCTGCTAGAACTAGCGCAGAAGCTTATAGCTCTAGATTGTTTAGACCATGTTTGAAGAAATCAAAAGAAATGCCAATTCACAACATTCTAGATGAGTACTCTGTGAAGCATTTAGGTGCTCTTATATGGGGTGCTGTTAACTTGTGTTTTCTGAGCCTGGTATCTCTGATCAACTTATCCTGTGCAACAGAGAACACTCTTGGTCTTTCTTTCCTAAGGTGGTCCTGATGAGTGCCAGTTTCATCATAACATTTGATGGTCTTTGCGACTGCACTTGAGGATAGTTACAAAGTTTAGGAAATAGGGTTGTTCACTTTATATCTGTAACTCTACCTCTTTACAATTTTACATCTGATGCTCCCAAACACATTAAGAGGCAAGAAATTTGAGTAATTAACTCAAAGTTCTTAAAGTTAAAGTTCAGCACAGCTGTTAACTGAAAGCCATTGTAGGTGACTCTACCTCATAAAGCTGACTGAGAAAATCCAGCCAAGATGTGCAAAGAGGTGAGTATTAAAAAAAAAACCTAAAATATAAAGTATATTCCGTTTTTTTTACTGTTTTGTCAACTAAGAATTTCCATGTTTTTCTATTTTTTTCTAGGTTTTTGTTCATTTTCTGTTCTAGTTTGGATGACTTTAGTATTAATCTACAATGCAGACACATTTAAAATAATAAAAAAAACCCACAGAATTTAAGATGTGTTTAAACGTTTGATTGGTACTTGGTACTACACTTTAAGAACCACTGTTCTATAAGATGCAATGACATGAAAAATAGCAAAACCAGAGTAAAATCTTGATTTTAGAGTCTTCAGCAATGCCGACACAGTAAGAAGGACACCAGAAACATCTGTTATGGCCTGATTTATCTACTGGAAGCGCATGCTTTGAAGTTGATGATTTGATCGCAGTGGCAATCTTTGTCATAAAGAATTATGTTCGTCTGAGTACCGGCGCTATCGTGACAGAAAGCAAATGATACAAATTGTACCATTAATGAAAGCAGATAAAACAAGGGCACGTGCAAATATTTGCTTAGCTTGTCTGGCGTGTCTTTCAAACACATTTGTAAGGCGTTTTTCTTGTGGGAATATATTTAGTTGGTAGCGCTTGCATCTAGAAACCCATGTAAAAGAAATTAATCATGTTGAGGCAATGCCATCACATTCTCAGTGCATTTCTCACTTTAAAAGAATGAGAGGAAAGAGGAATTGCGCCGGGCTGGAGCATCTTGCTGTTTGTGAGAGCAACATCTGCTTTCCACTTAACAAAGCATTTACTGTGCGCTCTCGTTCTGCTGGATATTAATTAGGCTAGCCTGTTAACCATGTCCACAAAAGACACAAAACACACTCAAATGCATTAACTGATATATTACTGCCTTTTTATAGCTCTAAAAATGAGGCGGTGTCTTCTTCTGTTTCTCTGGTGAATGTCTATTTACACCAAATTACAATACAAAATTTTTAAGGGGACAAAATGGATGTAATTTGCACCAAGTCTGACTCATTTTTTGCCTTGAGGCTCAGTTACTTGGTCGGAAACCATCGCAGTGATTTTAAAATATCCATACAGCATATTTACACAGTATTACCATCCTGCCAGCTTGTTTGTTATAGTGTCTTATTGGCCTATTCACACCAAGCCTGATTTCTAGCATTGGGGAAACCACAAATACAGTTTTTAAGCTAGAAAAAGGCTGGTGTGACTTTTAGTGGAAGTAGAACCTGAAAACCAAGTCAGCCATGTTTTTGCTTTCTGTTGAAACAAGGCTAGAAATGCTATAGCTCTTATAGATTTTCATTCTTTTGTTTTCTCTGCTCCCTGTCTGCTTTTGCTCTCTTCAGTTCCCCTTCTCCACATGACTGTACATAACTTACTGCCATTTTCTCGCTTTTCATTTGTTTTGCGATGCAGTTTTTAAAATTTCTGCTATTTTATAGACATTGTTTTTATAGTGTTGTTCATAGTTTCATTGCAAGTCTTGCTGACTGCGCTGTGCACAGGAATTATCGGCCTGTATCCTGCTGCTAACCGTTTACTAGTGCTAACCACGGCTAGCGGTTAGCCTTAGTGGAAATCTGGAAATCTAAGCTTCCTGTAAACAAAAGAAAATGTCTGTATTTAAAAAAATATATATACTTTATGTAGATTAACATCCAGCACTCGTTCGATATATATATTTTTAAGAATTACAGTTTTGTTTACATAGCTTAGCTTTACTTAACTTAATTACCCGGCCACCCAGCGGGGAGACCTGCTGAATTAGAAGAAAAACACAGCGATTACCCTATTCCTTACTATTGTAGCATAATGCAGCTTATGTTTTGTTGAGCCTTACGTTTGAAAATAGACCAGAAAATCACTTTATAATCCGGTGGGCCTTATAGTGACTAAAACCCAAGCTGTTATGTTCCTGTCTACAACAATGATAATGGAGCAAAAAAAAACAAATATACAAAAATAGAGTGTATACATATAATAAATCATCTTGAATAGGCCTTACATTTCTTTCTTTCTTTCTTTATTTATTTTTGTTCATTGAGCAGCCTTCGCAAAGCCAAAGCTGAGGTAACAGTCATCAGTATCATACTTGATATGAGCTACATTTGTACAATATGGATTGGATGAGGCACTGAATGAAGGTAAATAGTCATTTTCAATATTGGTAGGAAATAAATAAATAAACCATTTTTTAAAAAAGACTCTTGAAAGGCTCATCACAGTGCCATTCAAGTTTAAAGCTGAAAAGTAATTGCAAATTAAAGATATTGTTGAGCGATACTGCGTTCTGCTCTGTACCCCGGTCCCATGTTGTCCCTGCCTGTCAATAGCGACTAATGTAACCGGGTTTGGGCGGTATTGATTTTAAAAGTGAAACGGTAGAGGGGAAGGGAAGATACGGGCGAGGGAAGCGCAGTGAGAGACAGAGAGACAGACGCAGGGCAGGCGGCGGGAGATATCTTATCTATTATGAGTCACAGTGGTGTTTTAACCGCTGCAATTATACGGAAACACTCCAATGACCGGTTCAGCCAGTGTGTCCTCCTCACTACAGGCCTGCGGAGAACCCCTAACCCAGAAGCACATGGACGAGCACATATGGACGAGCACACACACACACACACACACACACACACACGCAGACACACACCTGTCTCTCTCTCTCTCTCTCTCTCTCTCTCTCTCACACACACACACACACACACATTCTCACACTCTCACTCACACATTCGTTTATTCTTTCTTTGTGAGATTCACGCATTTAATCATGCACAAGTTTAGTCATAAACCCAGAATAGCAGAGAAACTGGCCAATTTGGGGCATCTGCTGAAAAACAGCAGGGGGTGCTGATGAGTCACAAAGACATGCTTAAATGAATGATGCTGTCCATCAAACTGTTTAAAAGATAAAGGGGGAGAGAGAGAGAGAGAACATACTGACTGAGATAGAGAAAGAGATTGTAAGAAGAAGAGAGAAAGAACAGGAATAATGAGATAAAGTCAAAAAGATTGTGAGAGCGAGAGAGACAGAGAGAGAGAGAGGGAGAAAATAAAGACTGAGATAAAGAAAGAGAAAGAGAGATTTTGAGAAAGAGTGAGAAAAGAACGATTGTGAGATGGAGAAAGAGAGATTGTGAGAAAAAGAGAGAGAGAAGAGAAAGACTGTGGTATGGAGAGAGATTGTGAGAAAGAGAGAGAGAGAGGAAAGAAAGACTGTGAGATGGAGAAAGAGAGATTGTGAGAAAAAGAGAGAGAGAGAAAAGAAAGACTGTGAGATGGAGAAAGAAAGATTGTGAGAAAGAGAGAGAAGAAAGACAGATGGAGAAAGAGAGATTGTGAGAAAAAGAGAGAGAGAGAAAAGAAAGACTGTGAGATGGAGAAAGAGAGATTGTGAGAAAGAGGGAGAAAAGAAAGGCTGTGCGATGGAGAAAGAGAGATTGTGAGAAAGAGAGAGAAGAAATACTGTGAGATGGAGAAAGAGAGATTGTGAGAAAGAGGGAGAAGAAAGACAGATGGAGAAAGAGAGATTGTGAGAAAGAGAGAGAAGAAATACTGTGAGATGGAGAAAGAGAGATTGTGAGAAAGAGGGAGAAGAAAGATTGTAAGATGGACAAAGAGAAATTGCGAAAAAGAGAGAGAGAGAAAAAAGACAGATGGAGAAAGAAAGATTGCAAGAGCGAGAGAGAGAGAGAGAGAGAGAGAGAGAGAGTAATATTTTTGGCAGTGATTCACCTTTAAGCTTCTCTTTGATGGTTATAAACGCAACAATAAAAAAACACAACAAGAAATACTGATAATTCTATATATTGAAAAAAAAACATTTATTTATATAGTCAGTTATTTTTTTTTATTTATCAGGGAAGCTGTCATCTACTCTGTGTAATTATTTGATGATGGAAGAGCCTATAGCAAAGGCTGCAGCAAATACAATTGTGATTGGAATTAGGTGTAATAAGCCTAATAAATAATTTAAATTCACATGGGCAATTTAAGTCTGATGCTGCTGGTCAAAATTCGATGTGGATTGTTTGAGGAATGGCAAATGTACACACATCTTGGAAATTAAATGTCCCACCTATCTGGCACTCACTATCAAGCCCCAAAACTTGAACACTGTTAATTCACATTACCTTGACATGAGCATGCTGGCCAGTGTTCAACCTCTCTCACAAGGTAACACCTCATGACTTATACAGATGTGGATATTCCCAGGCTGTGACTCAATGTAACGCTTGCATACTGCAAAAATCAGGGGGTTGAAAAAATATTGATATTGCGACATATCATAATGTTTTTGCTTGAGATATCGATATATTATCATTATCAATATGTGGACAACAGAAAAACTATAATAAAACTTAATTCCTTGTATTTGCTTTATTTAGGAGTATTTTATACTTTTCAGTAAGACATATGCTGTGAGATATAGCAGAGAATTGTTTTATATTGATATAAAACAATATATTGATTATAATATCAATATAGAAGCACAGTATAATATCATCTAGTTGTTGTGGGTAATGTAACATGATAATATAGTGATGCCTTGTGATTCCTCTTTTTATTGCAAATTTTATTGCAACATGTCAGTAAATTTTATCAATGATAATAATAATAGTGATTAGCACACATTTTCTGTACAGTATTTAACACTATAGCTGAGAGCAGCATCCCATTCATCTTTAAACCAGCACTGTCAGAATTAACACTGGTTTAACAACTACCGTAGATATATATATTTTTTTTTTTATCAGGCACTCACATATGGCATCATTCCAGGTGGTAAATGGGCCATTAGGAAGTGCCAGATGTTGGTATCAAGGGACGCTTTTGGTAGCCATCAACAAGCTCCTGGCAGAATTCTGGTTGGATATTTGACCACTCTTCTTGGCAGAAATGGTAGAATTTAATTAAACATGTTTCTTTCTTGGCACAGATTTCTTTATTAAACACAGTCCACATATTTGAAGTTAGGATTTTAGGAAAACCATTCCAAATATGGTCAAAAGGGTCACTGTCCTGTTGCAAAACCCAACTGCATCCAAGTTTTAACAGTCCCAGCTGGCACACGACCGACCTTCAACGTTGAAATGTGGTTGAAATATGACTAAAGTAATGTCTGTTGTTGTGCTAACGTTGAAACAACGTTGAATCAACATTTAATGTTAAATGGTTCTGCTAACGTTGAAATGTTAAGGTTGAATCAACATAATGTGCTTAATGAACTTAACATCTATTAAGCTTTATAAAACAGGTCTCACCAAAAATGTTAAGAACAGCAAATGCAAATATATTATAATGCATTGTATCGCTTTGTGATATAAAGCTTTATACTGTGATGTTATAATGTTTTATATGTTTGAGATTATAAACATTTATGTATAGTTAGAAAGGCTTATGTCAAGTGTTGTGAAGCATTATAAATGTTTTTTGAAGCTTTATACATTTATAATGCTTTATAGATACCTGATTTATAGAAAATGTTTCAGCAATCCCTACAGGTTTCAGGGCTAGAGGTTATCAGAAATTATTCATATAGATTATCATACTTTTTGTTTTGTTCCGGATTATTTTCATGATGTTCTGGCACACTTCCACACAAACACAAATATACTGTATTATTCATTAGTACACAATGTTTTGTGCTAATACTCTGTTCTTGTGTTTTTACGTAAAATTAGATCACTCTAATACTTGTTACATCTGCAGAATATTTATCATTACGGCCCAAAAGCACCTGTTTAATTAGCACTAAATATATTTGCACATCACAACATGCAGCAACTTTCCGCTATGAATACAATTAAAAGCAAAGGAAACAAACAGCACACACGTGTGGCTGTGTACGAATTTTTTTTTTTTTTCATGCCCCAACAGTGAGACACGAAACATGATTTACGAAACGTATATACGCTCTGCTGTCTCAAACCATCACCTTATGCTTCTTTTACGAGTTTGTGTGATGTGAAGGTAATTTATGGTAATACGTGCACGAACATGATACAGAAGAGATTAAACTAATTACGCTTGCATGCTTTGGGAGAGAACACAGCGCCCACGTTGACTGTGAAAATTGTGAATCATGAAAATGATTCTCTTTTTTCCCCCCCCCCACGTGTCTGGTGCAGTGATTGCTGCACACGTTCTGAAGTGAGGGAGCATCGCTACACTGATAAATAAAAAAATGTTGTAAATCGGTTGCACACGATAAAGTTGTGTTTAATAATATAAAAATGACTTTTTATATTTGTTAAAAAACCTAACTTAAGTGAAGTAGATTTATTCAGTTCATATCTTTACATATTTTACAGTCTTTACATATTACAACTGTAACAATAACCATGTTCACAATGGTATGATTTTATAATCCTGAATTTCTACATTTCAAGGATATGCCTAGGAAAAGGTGGCCTGGAGGGAGAGATTATACACTGAGGGTGAAAAGGGGAGTAGGTGGTGATGGAACATTAGTGTTGCACTGTCACGTCTTGGCCCCGTCTCGTGTCTCTGTGTGCATTCCCCACGTGACCTGTGCTCCCCTGTGTCTCCCGTCTCAGTACTTTTCCACATGTGTGTCTAATTTGTAGCTCCGCCCCTCGTTACCTGTCTCCCCAGGTGTTCATTGTTTCTTGTTTAGTATATATAGCCCTCCTCTGCCACCTTGTCCTCGGTCGGTCTTTGCACCTTCCTCTGTCGTTTGTCTCGCCACGTTTACTATAGTTTGTTCACGGTTTCGTTACGCTCTATGTATTTCTTGTATATTTCTAGTCACGTTTCTTGCCTGTTTGTTTATTTGTATATATTCACGTATTTATTCTTTGTACATATTCCCTTACCTTGGTTTGTACTTATCTGTCTAGTTTAGCTCTTTGTTTGTTTTCCCTGTTTGTTTATGTATATATATATATATATATATATATATATATATATATATATATATATATATATATATATATATTCGTTATTCCCCTGTTTGTTTATTTGTTTATTTGTTATTTATTAAAGTCTGTCTTACCCGCATTTACGTCCGCCTCCCGTCTGGTCACGCGTTACATGCACTATCAAAACATAACGCACATAAATTCATAATTCAAGCCAAGTGGCCAATACATTTACGCTAGATTATATTTTATGTGCAAAAAAATAAATAAATAAATAAAAAATAACACATATTGTGTCTACAAGAAAAAAAAAAAAAAATGTAGAATGAAAATCTAATTTATGAGATCATGTTTAGATGCAAAATATGACCGAATTGTTTCATACCAGCATATTTACTGTATGTGCAGTACTAGTCAAAAGTTTGGACACCTTCACAGTCAATATTTTTTTTTTTTTTTTTTTTTCTACAGTGTAAATGAATACTGAAGTCATCCACACTATGAAGAAACACATAATGAATTATGTAGTAACTTAAAAGTGTTAAAAGCTCTTATCTGGGGTGCTGTTAACTTGTTGTTTCTGATGCTGGAAACTCTGATAACTTATTCTGTGCAACAGAGCTAACTCTTGGTCTTTTTTGGCCTTTCCTGTGGCGATCCTGATGAGAGCCAGTTTAATCATAACATATTTGATGGTGTTTGCAACTGAACTTGGGGATACTTTCAAAGTTCTTGAAATGTTTCAGATTGACTGACTTTCATTTTTTATTGTATTTTATTTATTTACTTAGTTGAGTTGTTCTTGCCCTATTATGAAAAAGAACATTACTCAAATAGAGATATTCACTGTTTACCAACTCTACCTTTTCACTTTACTTTACAGCTTATGCTCTCAAACACATTAACACAGGCTCTCAACACAGGCAAGAAATTCAAGTAATTCACTCTTGAGAAGTTCAGCACAGCTGTTAACTGAGAGAATCTAAAATATAAAACATATTCTGATTTGTTTAACACATTTTGTCTGTTTACTCAATAATTGCATATGTTTTTTCTTTATATACACTGCAGAAAAAAATAAATAATAAAAAAAAACACTTAATTTAAGGTGTGCTCAAACTTTTGACTGGTACTGTATAAACCGGCAACCTCTCAAAACCAGTTTTTCAGTGTATATAGTTAGAGAAACTGAAGTTGGTGGCAGACAGATTGGTTTAACCCTTAATTAAATAACACTGACGATCAAGATTGAGGTCTGTACTGATTGAATCTCAATTAAAGCTTATTTTCAATTTCAGGTTCAATTGAATGAGTTATTTCCCCGTGTTTGAAGCTCTACCAGATAAGCTATAAAATGGACCAACAAAAGAGAAAACTGTATGAGTTTCTCTCTTCCTCTCTCTCTCTCTCTCTCTCTTTCTCTCTCTCCCTCAATCTCTCTCTCTCTCAATCTCTGAGACAAAGGACATAATAAAACTCGTTCCAGACGTCGTAACCTGAGAGATTGATGCTAAACACAATACAGCTCTATTATTCAGACCCTGCCATGTCCCACTGATGACAGTGTAAGACTGCTAATCTCTCTCATGGTGGTCCGTTCTTGATGAAAATATTAACGCTAATATGCCACTTGAGAGCTAAAATTGACACACAGTGGGTGATTACTCACTTACTTACAGTCATTATAATCACATGGTGCTGGAGGTTTTAATGCCAATGTACATGGATCAGACGGGGGTGTGGAGTATTCCATTTGTTTTTTGTTGAATTCTTTCTTTGCACTTCTTCATAATCCGTTAATTAAAAATTATACTAAAAAAGAAATATATTAAAACAGAAATATTTAATAAAAATATATCTATGTACATACCACATACAAAACCATTTTTGTTCAATTTAAAAAGGAAAGTTATTGTAAGATGAGTGTAGGATTAAAATATACTTTTTTTTTTTTTTTCAAAAAAGATTTTTTTTGTATTCATTCATCAATTACCCAGTAATTGCACAGTATATACACAGTATCATGGAATTATTTTCCTCACCTATCCAATCTTTAAATAAATAAATAAATAAAAACTGGGGTCAGAGTACAGGGTCAGACATGAAATAGCACCCCTGGAGCAGAAAGGGTAAAGGTCATGCTCGAGGGTGAATCAGTGGCAGATTAACAAACCCTGGTATTGACTCGCTACACTGCAATCAGCCATGTATCACTGTTAATGTTAAAGGTACATTCTGTAGGAACTGAGAGCGAGCGTGTGAAATGGCTACAGCAGTCCAATTTCAAAACACCACAGAGAGTAGTCTGCCCCGCCCACCCCTCCCCAGCCACAAAACTACCTTGGGTTGCCAAATTCAGTAGTCTGAATCTACACAATCTATACAAAGTTTAGACTAGTAGGAGAGGCAGAGAACTAAGAGTACGAGGGAGAGGTAAGATGAGAAATACAGCAATTCTAAACTTTTCCTTCACCCGTATTTAGCGTTATATTGACTGTATTTTAGCTCTAGTCCCTAGTAAGCTAACCTGGCGTGGTGATAAATTACCTGACTGAATTAGCTATAGCCAGTTAGCTTACCTGTTCAGGAAAAAAACTAGCAGTTCTGGGTCTGTCTTCTAGTCGTTTTGAGCTCTAAGTCTCCAACACAAAACTCACTGCCATTATTCACTCTTGTTATATTCCTTCTTTGGTCACTGAGCTTTTTTGAGAAATGCTCTGAGGGACATTCCAGGATTTTGGTACATTTCCTGTCCCACCACTTACATTTCAAATGTACTTATCCAAAATATCTAAATTACTATTTTTTGTGAAAAATGTACTTGTTTTAAGACAAACTATAAAATATGGTGGAAAAATAAGCTCCTTAGATATTATTCAAAAGACTGAATACCTTTGGACCACCTCAAAAAATGGCCGTTTTCTCTTGTCCCACTCCTTTGGCAAATTTAACAATTAAAATAAGCTCTAAATAAATGACTTCCTCTTGTATATTGTTGATATGCATCTCCTTTACTTATGAAAACAAATACTTCGGTCTACATTGTTTTGCATGTTACAGTTTTTATGCTATTAAGTTGTGTCCCACAACATGCGCTCAACCCTGTTATCATAAGGAATTTTACCTGGCAGAGAAAGAGTTAAAAATATTTGTCTACTAGCACAAAGGAAGTGACATCACAAGGACATTTTCTGCCCACATGGCAAGACCAAGTGTAAGTGCTCTAACAATTTTCAAGTTTTTTTTCCAAATATGTTTGTCCAAGTTGTGTGTGTGTCACTCAGTGAACGCAACCCTGTTGCTCATATTGTAAGACTAATAATGAGTAGAGTCAAAATTTACTTTATATACTTATATAACCATGTTTGTCCTTGATCTTGTAAACATAGCTACATTTTACAGTTAGCATCTGTTCCTGGGGTAAACCTCAACTTAGTCTAGATTTGCAACCCTGTTACTCGCAACCCTGTTACTGTAAGTTACCAAATATATTGCAGAATCTAATTTTAAAAAACTGCTTTGATACCTGAGCTTGACAAATCAAACTTTTTGATAGTCTATTACCTGTATTTAATAAATATGTGAATAAAAATGATCAAATTGAAGATCAAATTTTCAGAAGTGACCACCCCTTAAATGTACTAAAATCCTGGAATGTCCCCTGAGGCTTTTTAAGCTGTGTAGCAGCTGAGGCTTAACTGAAGCAGCTCTGCTAGCTAGCTCCTTTGCTGCAGCACAGATCACTGTAGTGTAATGTGGGTGCTGGCATCTTCGGGGGTGGAGTTAGTGTTGGGAAACAAGCAGCAGGCGGAGTCAGAGGACAAAACAAACACAAAACTCCGGGACGGACTGCACACTTAAAATAGGAACGTACTGCTGAAGCCTCAACATGTTCCCTTAATAACTGATGATACATCCTGATCATTTTATCATTTACTACTGAAAATTAGTTACATATTGGTCCTTTAAAGAAACCAAAATATGTTACTAAGAGAAATGCCACATGCTTTAATTTACACAGCTCCATTCAGTTTCAAGATGTCTAGAAATATGTAAATACCTGTGAAAGAGACCATGCTACATTTTTTTTTTTTTTCAGATACAAGGACGACACGATAAAAACATGGACACATATTAAACTCTTTTACTTTACTCTGTGGTGGAATTCTGAATGCTTGTCTACTGCATTCTGCAACATGCACTGAACTATTTTATCCCACATGAGGGGGTGGAAGTGCTGTAATTAGTCTGTAATGCCACCATGCCCACTCCTCATCTCTGCGATTGTTTAGGAGAAAGAAAACAAAAATCATACTCATACAACTTTGGAAGAGCCTTACCAACCCCGAGTTTAAAATCCACAATGACTACACCACACATCAACACTAGTAATTGTACAGTAGTATTGTACAGTTTACTATCACTTTACTATCTGTTATTGATCACATTATAGCAGCTGTACACACCCTACTGTCTAACATTTGTCTGTGGAAAATATTTTACGCTTTTATATTTTTTATATTTGAAAAACATCACTTATTCGACTGAGCTGCCCGTCAGTTCTTCAGTACAACTCCTGGAGAAACCAGTGGCAAAATACACAGATATATAAAGGTATATTTAAGTGTTCATTTCTCATCACCAGGTCACATATAAAACACACTATAACCACCATCTATACTTAAATGTTATATTGTTGTTTGACCAAGATTGAGGCAAAATTTGCCTCAAAAGTTCAGACAGAGCGTGACTACAAATATAACCATATAAAACTCAGTTAAATAAACTTAAGACGAGTATGGATATGTAAATTTAATCAAATAGTATCAGGTATAAAGAATAGGTTGAGGTTTTGGTGTGCTGTTTCCATGGTTTGAAAGTGAAACTAATGTCAGTTAGTCAGGGTTGTTGTACTTTTCTGTATTTACTAGGGACGCAACGGTACAGTGTTGCCACGGTTCGGTTCGTATCGCGGTTCTTGGGCAACGGTATCAGTTCGGTTTTGCTATATCAATATTAGAGCTTAGATTCTCTGCCCGAACCCGACCCGATCTGAGATTTCCCACCACATTCCTTGGGCCAGGTCGGGTCGGGCTCCAGAAAATAGTCTGTGACATATGCATCTGTTTTTTAATGCTATTTTTATTTTATATAAAGCTCTGAAAGTTAAAAAAAAAAACATTTTTGTTAACTGAAACTAATAAAAACGGTAATTAAAAGAAAAAAAGGTAACTAACTGGAACTGTATTGAGAGTTTATAAAACGGAATAAAACAAACTGAAATTACTGATAGAATACCCTTCGTTTTTGTGTTTGTTAATTTATTTACAAGCGCTGTTTCCACTCCAGCAGTTTAACAGCGGTGGTGTTGTGCCGATTCTGCTCTTGAAGCGGAGTCGGATTCTGCGGGGAGTCAGATTCGGCACAACAGCGGCAGCGCGCGGCGCCTCGCGGTCCGTGGCATTAGTTCTTGTTTTAGCGCTTGCGCTAACCACAAAATAGCGTCAGAAAACACTGAGGGAGCTGCAGAATGGGATTAGAATATGAGCGGGAGGGAGATAAAAGCACGTGCTCTGTAGTGAAACAAGAGATACAGTAAGTGGAATAAACAACACACAGCTACAAGTTCAGCTGCGAGAACCTTTACCTGTGAGTATAGCTCATACACCAGAACACTCCACGTGGGAGAATGAACTGATAAATCTCTCTTTCTTTCTCTCTCTCTTTTTCTCTCTCTCGCACTCACTTATAGTTGATAAGTTTGGTGAAAATTAGTGAAACCTGTGAGTTTTTGAGTTTGTTGATGTGTTTCTCAGATTGAGCTCTCTGATGTGATGTGTAAAAACTAGGGGTGTCACGATTTCGATATTTTATCGAAATCGATCGAAATTATGTCATGGTCTCGAGCCTCGAAGTCAGAAAGATGATCCACAATACCTCCCTCTAAGCTACGCAAGCACGAACGTGCGCTACACAAATGGCGCGGGACGCTATGTAAGTAGCGCAGCACACGCCGCAGACATTGTGACTGCTCAAAGAGCAGCCCTTTCTCCAGAGAATGTGAACATTCTCATCTCCTTAAAGAAAAACTTGAAAATATAAAAATAAGTCATTTGTCTAGCCTCAGAGTTTTTGTACCTTAAGGAGCATCTTTCTCTCAGATAAAGTTAATAATATATCTTTGTTATATTAAAAAACTCAGGGTCTTATTTTTCATGTTTAACTGTTATAGTAGGATAGAGTTCAGTTTATTAAGGCTTTAATTGTTCTATTATTTTGTACATGACTGTTTCTGTATTTTTTTATTATTTATTTTGTTATGTTGCACAATTGCTGTTTTAATAGTGCACACTGCTGCTACCACAAAAAGCCACTAGATGGCATTACATATATATCATAATTAAATGATTTAAATTTGACCATTAGTGCCTAATGTGGTGTATTACAGATCACTTTATCACTTTGCATCACTGATATCAAGCCCACCTTTTGAAATAAGATATTGTAAATTTGATGAATCAAACCAATGACTGACCATACACTAATCTAAAACTGGCATAGGCCTCTCTGCTGTAAAAAAAAAAGAAAATCGAGTATCGAATCGAATCGAATCGTGACCCTAAAATCAGAAATAAAATCGAATCGAGGATTTAGAGAATCGTGACACTGCTAGTAAAAACTAATAAATGAAAAATTCAAAACTATTATAACCTTAAGTAACAAATCAAACTCTTTAAATTTTAATCTTTTTATTCACCAGTTAGAATGTTATAATCACGTAGCTCTGGGCGCAATTATCCAATGCTCTATAGATCAGTGAAATAGGGCCCTAGATGTGCAAAATACTGTAGAATCATCATGCCCCAACTTTGTTGGAATTGTGGTTGTTTCTTCTGTCCATCAATTTCTTTACTAACCTTATTAATAACACTTAGACCCATTCGCTTCGGATGTAAACTTTAACATCCTCTCTATCCGTACTCATCTCTCACAGATATGGCTATGACACCTTAATACACCACAAAGAAAAACATTCACTCATGCTTCTCTTAATGCACAGCTCCTAATGCACAGATACTCTTCTTCTTTTTCTACAGAAAAAATGATAATAATAAATCTGTAAACGAGCCTCTTTCCCGATTTTCTGCTCCTACACACAGTTTTTTCTTTTCTTTTTTCTGCTGCCGCTTTCCGGTTCTGCTGAAGGCATCCTAAAACAGGTACATCCTGCATCCAGGCACTCCTTAATGAAAAGGCATGCTTCTGCTGGCTCGCTGAAAGGCAGGCCCCATTATCGATGGCTATCTCATTGATTGAAATGCTTTTAAACTTGCATGCATCCGCTAATGCAGAGGGGAGAAACCAGAAAGTAGAGTACTTACTGTACTTCCCTGCTTGTTTAGTTGATTGAAAAGGCGACTGCAGGTTAGTTTACTTCATTTCTCTTTCATGGAGGCAATGAGCAGGGCAGCTGTTTTACTCTGTGATCTGTTTCATGCAGCAAACTGTACAAAATAACAACATTCTACAAATAAAGTAAAATTGCTGTAAGCAATATTCTAGCATTTTGCTTGTAGTCACATTAGTGGAGGGAAGTTGTGAGCCACATGGCTGGGCATATGGTTCCTCACAAAATATGAATCTGGAGTCATTTTCACTGTTTTCAGTGTTATAATCAATGAAGAAAATTTGCAAGTGGAGTAAGAGGTAGGAGTAAGAGTTATTCATTTTCACTGAAGTAGTTCCCTCAACATACAAAAGATGAGTAAACTGAATTAATTACCTTTCCAAGCAAAGCTTGGACATATTTTTGCAGAGGTAGCAGAGGTTGCGTTTCTACAAAACCATTACATTAAAAAAAAACATTACATTAAATCATTAGAATCAGACTAATTTATATACAGTACTTACAGTAGTTTATACATTTTACATAAGCAAATATTGACACCCCCATCTGAAATTAATACCCAGCACTCTTGTTTAACTGCATTGGTTTCTAGTTAAATACTGGTAAAACGGAAAGGGTCATACACGAGAAAGGTGTAAGACTAGGCAAAAAGAGAAGTTTAAATACAAAAAATAAGGGTCGGCAACAGTAAACAAACGGTACAAAATGCAAGGCAAAAGAGTAGTCTAAAGGTAACAAAAGGGTAATAAGCAAAGAAGGAGAGCTAGTAAACTAGATTTAATACCTGACGAGGAGATAATGAAAAGGAGGGATATATATATATTAACAAGGCCAGGTGTCAGCAATCAGAAGCTTGGAGAGCTAGAACACTGATCAGCAGGGTCCGGAAGGTCAGGTGTGAGTGCAAGCTGGGAGTTGTAGCCTTAAGTGTGTCTACCAGAGTCCAGAGTAGACTGGAGTAGACTGCCAACATCAGGAATTTCAGAAGAACGGGAGCGAATTCCCTAACAGCAGAGACTGCAATCTGCTGCCTGAATAAAAACTGCATGATATAAAAATGTCATGTCATTATAATGTCATGATATAATGTCAAGAAAATGTACCTACAATTTCTGAAGCATTGGAAACAAACACCAAGTGGTGCTGACTATATTGTTTTTTTTTTTTATTATTTGTTTGTTTGTTTGTTTTTAATAACAGTAGCAGGCCTCAAAGTTGTCCAATCTGGGACAGTATATCGTCCACAAAAAAAAATCTTATTGTGACAGGCCTAATTGGGGTCTTAAAAAAGCATTAAATTTGACTTTTAAAATGGAGCAAGAACCCTGTTATTCTTTATGCCAAATTTTAACTTGCTAACAAAGTGCATGGAGGGGGTAAATAACAGGAGCGGAGCACTTAGTGGCGATAATCAGATCTTTAATGGGGCTATAGTGTGCCTGTAGCCCCACTCCCTGATCCTCACCTGCCTGGAAGTGCAGTCAGCAGAAACGATGACATCCGTTAAGCTCTAAGAGCTTTCATACAAATAATAGAGTAAGCAAAAATCTGTGTTCTTAATTAGCTCTTTATGTCCAATATTTTGAACAGCAGCCACTAAATGGGACAGTTTTAGCATGGATGGAGGTACACGCTGTGAGATGCTTAGCTCGCTCTTTTGTTTTCTCTCTAGGAAGGTGACTGTTGTCCTGAGGGAAGAGATATGTAGGTTAAGTTTAAAGGTAAGGATTAGAAAAGTGAGAGTTACACTAGAGTGAGCTAGATAGCAGTATAACAGTCCAAACCTGGGAAAAGTGAACCAAGGACACGCTTTACTTTTTAAAAGTGGGTTTGCACATGGGAGACATTCATTAAAAGCAAATTAGCCATTTTTCATATTTCCTTTTTTTTTTTGTAGGACAGAGAGATATAATCAACACAGTTTCGTATCGCCGCAGCATACAGAGCATAGTGGGTCTAAATATACTAACGTAGAGGACAGCAGCAGCGGAAAGCCCATCCATTTGCCGAGGCACTGGTCCAAAGCTTTTACCCCTGTTGTTTCTTGAATGTGGTCTCTATGGAGATGGTTACCAAGTGAACGATGATGCCATGCTTCTGGTTTAGAAGGGCTTCTGGTGGGTAGAGAGGCATTGTCGACATGTCAGAGAGTGCTGCCGTTCATCCGCGATCGGTTAGGTTGCTGAATAATGCTTGATTGTGAAAATAACATGACTTCCTCATCACGTCGCCTTAGCAAATTCTAAGTACAGTGAAATGTCAATCAAAGGCAGTAACTCAGCTTAATTTATTTATTTAGTTGATTTTTTTGTTTTTTTTTAGTTGCTTTTATAATATAAAAATAAATAAATAATAAAATAATAGAAACCAGGAACAGTATCCCATTCACATCTGTTTTATATTACTATTTTTGCTGCCTCCAATATCATAATGTTTCTTTGATCTTATTTATATTAGCATGTATATATATATCATACAGCAAAGTGTTTACACCTTAAAACTAAGATATAAATTGATAGATATTTTTTTTCCATTTCAGCTGAAGAACCAAAACAACACAGTCCAACTGTCCTATCAGTACAGGTAAGCCGGCTGTAACCAAGGAAACCTGTGCTCAGGAAATTTTAGTCACATTACATTTTCCTTCCATTGACCCAAGAGTTTACTAATAATACACATAATGGCTGTAAAATTAACTACAACAACAACAAAAAAAAAAAGCACTGCCACTATGATTGGGAGATCGCTGGTTAGAGTCCTGGTCATGCAGCTTGCCATCAACTGCCGTAGCCTGAAAGACCTCAATTGGTCTTGCTCTCTCTGGTTGGGTAAATGGCACTCTTTTCTTTCATCACTCCAAAGGGTGATGTCAATCAGCACAAAGCGTCTGTGAGCTGATGTATCAGAACCGAGTCGCAGCGCATTCCTCCGAGCGTTTGCGCTGTGATGCTACTCGGCAATACTGCATAAGCAGCAGTTTGAAAAGAGGTGGCGGCTGACTTCACATGTGTCGGAGGAGGCATGTGCTAGTCTTCACCCTCCTTGTGTTTGGCATCACTAGTGATATACAGCTGAATTGGGAGAAAAAAACAGGAGAACATTTGAAAAAATAAAATAAAATTAAAAATCTAGTCTAGAATAAAACAGAAGTATAGTTCAAATAAACAAATAATCAGTGTCATCATTATAAAAAAAATATTATAGTCATGAAGTACAGCAGTATCATAGTAGGCTCATGTTACTCTATATGTTACCATCATCCCGGACGAGCCCCCATTTTGTTAGGACCATGTCTAGGGTCAGCCCATATAAAACTCTGATAGTTTAATGGCTAGTCTAACCCAATCCATGCATTTGCTCACTAGAGACCCAACTGGGCTTGCCCAATTAAAAACCTACAATGTTAATGGGGAGTCCATATGGTGCCCAGTGATAGCCCATACATTTCCTCACTTTGAGCTCAATCTCAGTTTATGGCGAATCCACTCAGGTAAATTCCATGTGGGGAACACCTTAAAAAAGTTGGATGGGCAATATACTGTATATATTGTCAATAGCTGTTTTTTTCCCCCAACAAAATAAGCTGAAAGTCCCAGAAACCTTTTTTATAAGATTAATTATTATCATCAGTATTCTGTGCCTTTAAAAAATAAAAGATTATTAAACATTTTACCTTTTTAATGTAAAAAAGAAAGCAACAGTTCTCTCACGAAAGGGAGATATGGTTGAAATATATTTTTCATCAGAAGGGCTTGTTAAAGAACCTGATCTTCAACCTGTATTCATTAGTTTGAGTGAGACTTACAAAAGGCCAATGTTCTGGCTAACTTTGCCGCAGAATGAATGCATTTGTGGGAACAGTATTGATGAGTCAAAGACCATACAATGGACCTGTGCTATATAAACCTCTCACAAATGTATACTTGTGTACTGTAGCTACTGTTAATTGGATGAGCTTTATAGTACAGTGACAAAAATACCATTTGATTACATAAGAAATTGTAGCTATGTGAACTTGGTTTTGAGTAAAGCATAAAAAAAGTCTATAGCAATCTGTGCATTAATTTCCAAGTCTATGCACTGTCTGTCCTTTATATGTTTGCATTAAAAATTAAATAGCAATCTGTACATTTAATGTCAAGGCAATGTTCTGTCTATCCTTTACATTTTTGCTTTATGTTAATATAAATTTATGATGTGATGCTCACAATACATGGCAAGCATTTGATGTTCAGCTGAATAAGTAAATAGACTGAATGATTTGTATGCTAATACTTATTTTAAGGAAGAACAAATGGCACATTCAAGTTTCCATTTTTATACTTTATTTAATGAAATAAGTCATTTAGTGTTACTTATTCACACTCTGAATTAGTTTACTGAATTAGTCTTTTTACACACTGGCTGTTCTACAGCTGAAAGATGAGAGATGGACAGGGAAATCAAAGGTAAGCTGAGCTAATTTAGCTGGCAAGCTAACTGATTGTGTTTCTTTCTGTTAGTTCTGTAGCTATAGTGTGTATAGAGTGGCATTGGTGTGGTACATGTATGGCTGAAATAAAAAAGGTAACTAGATAGCTAGATAAATGTGTGACTAGAGCAGCATGGCTGAAGTGAATTTCTGATTAGAATGGCAATGAAAAGGAACATTTAGGATTAGAATAGCACTACTGAGATACATGTAATAAATGACTAGAGCAGCCCTGTAGAAATGCATTCATGATTAGAATAGCACTGCTGAGATAAATGTACAGTATGAATAGAACAGCCCTGTTAGAAATGCATTCATAGAACACCACTGCTGAGATAAATATACAGTATGACTTGAACAGCCCTGTTAGAAATGCATTCATAGAATATCACTGCTGAGGTAAATGTGCAGTATGACTAGAACAGCTCTGTAGAAATGCATTCATGATTAGAATAGCACTGCTGAGGTAAATGTGCAGTATGACTAGAACAGCTCTGTAGAAATGCATTCATGATTAGAATAGCACTGCTGAGGTAAATGTATTGTTCTTTGTTGGTATGTCTGCTGGAATATTAAAATGTTAATTAAGTGTTTAATAGCTACATAAATGGATGCAATTATACAGTAATGTAGTAATATACTATTTAATTTATTAAATGTTTAAAAAGTTGCAAATTTAATGAAAGCCTGCAGAAACAAATGTGTTTAGTTTTTACTAGAAAGTCTTTGGCCAAATATTTTTAAAATTCTCAATTTGGTGCATCTCTAATTTAATATCTATTTTATATATATGGACATTTTTAGACAAAATGCAACATAATGTGGGTAAAGCACACTGTGACATTTTGAATAGCAACCTGACCTTTGCACAGCCTGTTTCCAATTCAACTCTTTCACATCAGCAGCTAATTAGACCACAGAAGGTGTGAAGGACAAAGCCCAAACTAAATAGCACCATATCATATCCTGCCTCACACTCTCAAACACACACTCACACACCTTTATTTTTCACAGAGACATATTCAAGTCACATTGCGACAAGGGAATAGCAGTGCTGCTCAGTACATTAACAAACGAACTGATCGAAAATGTACATCGGTGTCCGTATTCATTTTTTACACACGTTTGTTCTGCATTAATAAAGGTTGAACCCGCTGACAACATAATAATAAACAAAACAAACTGTGTGTCCAATTCACCAGAGGCTTCTGCTTACGCGAAGTATAGTTAATGGCTGCCTTGCGATCGTATGAAATATAAATGAACATGGAATGCATTATGAAAACCGTGTTAAAACCTCTGAAGAGCGCCAAAAAGGCATTCCGCGCTTTATATATTTCATTTCCAACTGCAATATTCGGCGAGGTTTAAGTGGCCATAATGGGGTTGGAGGTAACCGCACACGTAGAAATGAAACAGAAGCGAGTGAACCTGTAATTGATTGACCTTTGTGTAGCGGTGATCTTCTCTCCCACTTTACCTGTTTCAAGTGTTTATTTCTCCAACCACTCCATGTATACGGGAGTTTAATTTGGAAATCTAATTCAATTACATCGGTGGAAAATGCACTGTGGGCAGCACTCAACTAAGACCGGCTCTGCTGTACAAAATTGCACACAGGAAAACAAAATTATCTCAAAAAATGATCCGTAACTTTGAGAAAGAATATCTGCCCTGTGATACCTGTGATATGGGTTCTTGAATGTGTCTTATACAGACTGATCTGTCAGACCTGGAAACATCGGACAGTGGTCAGATAATGATATATTTAAAATGCTTATTCCCTACATTTTGATTAGATAATTTTTTCTTTGTCCTTTTGGATTAGATAAGCTGTTTTTTTTTATTATTGGTTCAGTAAGGTACACTATATATGTACTGTAAGTAATAGACATCTGGTCTAATAGACCACTGAACTTTGTGCATCCTTCATCCATCCTCTAGTCCTTATCATGCTTATATTTGGCACTCAAATATGGTTCCAAACTCAATTTCTGATGTTACGCAGTTTTATAAATATTTCTAGCCACTTATAGAATGCGTTATAATCAGAGGTGTCCAGTAGCAAAGCACAAATACTTTGTAAACATACTATTTCACTATAGGATCCTGTGGCAAAATCCTTTATGGCATAATTTTGCCCATAGGCAAGAAACCCAATTTTTTGCTTATTGCACCTTTTCATGCCATACAATACCTTTTTTATCTATGTATTTACTTACTTACTTATTCATCTTTATTATAGTGTTACATGACATATCTACGTCCAATACAGTAAGACATACAAGTGGGTCATAAATACAAATAAGTAAAATATGTATATATACTAAAAATATGTAAAGAAGTATATTTGGCTGTTTATATTATCACATTCTTGTTGTGCCTTGTGCGGTTAGACCACATTTGTGGACTAATCATAAAAGAAGCAGTGGTTCTCATTTCATCTAGTGCTTGACACCACCTCCTTAGTCTCGAAAATTCCCCCAAATTTCACCCGAAAAATTAAATTCATGCCATACAGGGTTAATGGCATTTTCCCTCTTATATTACTTTTTTATGTATTTATTTCTAGTTTTCTCCCACTTTTTTTCTCTCAATTTAGCTAGACCAATTGTCCCACCTATTCAAGTGCTACTCACCTGTATATTCCCTATCATTAGTGATGCCACAACATAAGAAGAGTGAAGGCTAGCACATGCCTCCTCCGATGTAGAACTGTTAACCGTGTCGCCAGCATTCTTGGAGGAAAGCGCAGCGACTCGGTTGCAATACATCAGCTTACAGATGCCCTGTGCTGATCGACATCACCCTAGGAGTGAAGAGGGGAAAGAGCGACATCTACCCACCCAGAGAGAAAGCAAGACCAGTTGTGCTCTCTCAGGGCTCTGGCAGCTGACGGCAAGCTGAATGACTGGGATTCGAACCAGTGAAATCCCGATTAATATTTTTGGACACCTTTGATTATAATGTGTTATGAATGTGTTATTAGAGCCTTAGAGACATGACATTCAGAGAACATCCAAATGTTACCAAAAGTCCTTCTTGGATCAGGTTTCAGTTGGCCTGTTGCAGCGATGTGTACAGCTGGGCTACAGGGTTGCATGGCTGGGTTTCTCCTCCTTCTGTTTGCACACATCATCTGATTAGAGGCTCCAGGATCAAAACTGTTTTGATTGAGTGGGCCAAGCCATATGCCCCTGATTGACCTCTGGAAGACCTGCGTGAACAGGCCATATTGTCAGCATATAGGCCAGTGGGATGTTTGTGTGTGTGTGCATGTGTGTGTGTGTGCGAGTAGTGGTGATCCCCGGGTCAACTGTAACCGTAACGGCACTCAGCCTCCTGCTCGGCTCTCTAGAATCCGGGTCTTAGCGGCAAACTGTGCGAGTTAAAGAGGAAAATCTCTCATCAGTAGGGATTAAGGCAGAGGCGTTTCGACATTTTCCATAAGGTAGCATTATAATCAGACTCTAGGCTTCATAATACCCGCCATCTGAGTGGATTTGCAGGGAGGAAATGTTATTAAAGTCGCCACATGAGAAAAACAAATTAGAGCCTGTGGTGTGCTGTCCAGAGCCGCTCGAACAGAAAGCGAGTGGGGTCGCGCTTAATCATTCCACTCTTCTTTGTTTATTACTCTTTTTTCCTGCGCTTGTTTTCTGACTCACAAATTTGGAGGCAAGTACGCAGGGGGCCAATATGTATTTCGGAGATCGCGATAAAGCTACTGCCAGGCCAGCACATTCATCAGATTACAAACATTTACTGTTTTTATGAGGGAAGTTGTGGAAAGTTTAGCAGAGACTGAGCTTCTACGACCGATCTCTAAAAACACATTCTCATCAAAATTTGTTCTTTGCTTTATTTGTATTATTTACTACTTTACTTTTTACTTTACTATTTACTACTTGTATATTAATATTAAAGACTTGAAAACTATGAAGGAACACATACAGTATGCAATTAGGGAGTAGACAAAAAAAATGCCATAAAAAAAAAATACAACCCAAGTGGTTTGGGACGAGTTGGAGAAGAACAGAGAGAGGGAAATGCAGTTAACAAGAGCTCAGTATCTCTAGGAACTCTGTCTTAAAGACAGTTGGAGAACCATTCCAGGTTCTACCTCATTAAGGCCGACCAAGTGAATAATGCCAAGAGTGGGCAAAGTTAGCATCAAAGGTGCTACATTGAAGAATCTAAAGTATATAACATATCTTGGCTTGTTTAACACTGTTAAAACATTCTTGTTCTATCTCTGTATTATATTCTGTCTCATTCTTCAGTGCTTACAAATTCTTCGTTACCTTCTCCGGGTGTTTCCTGTTTTCTGTTTCCGTGTGTATTTATAGCTCCTGTGTTTTTGTGTGTGTTCTGGTGTCTGTTCTTCTGCGTTTTTACTTCTGTTTGGTTGCTCCTTGTCTTTGTTTTCAGTCCTAGTTAATTATTTGTTCTTATCACCAACTCCTGTCTGTTTGTTTATCTTGTTTTGTGTTTATTTTTGGTTGCCTGTTAATTTTTTCTTTAATAATATAACTTGTGTTTTTACGTCTTCCTCTTCGTCTCCCTGCTTCAACACTGACAAAAAACATGTCTTGCATTGCGTTGGATTTTCATGCACTTAATATGAACATAAAAGGTAGAAAAAAAAAACAAAAAAAAACAATAAATGAGAAGGGGTGTGTCGAAACACGACTGACTGGTACTGTGTATCTATGAACTAGTGGTGTCAATTAATAAAAATAAAACATTTCATAAATTACGATTGATAACACTATTTCTTCTTCGTAAAACTTAAGTGGATAATGGACATTGGATAGTGAACATTTAATCTATCTATCTATCTATCTATCTATCTATCTATCTATCTATCTATCTAAATATCTATCTATCTATCTATCTATCTATCTATCTATCTATCTATCTATCTATCTATCTATCTATCTATCTATTAAGCTGGATTGCTAGCTAGCCTGTAAAACAATATTTTGCATATTTTTTCTTCTTTTTTTTTGTGGCTCATGCTTATCAAACACATGGAAACATTATATGTATCATATGATACTGTACCATGCCCTATTAGTCACTTTGCTGGAACTAAAGCACACCCCAGCATGTGAAGGCCTCCCCCTCTCCTTCTGCATCTGATGCCTGACGTTTGGCATTTACATTACCGGAGAGAGAGAGAGGTTAATTACGGGCGACCCTGCAATGCCATTAATTACATAACAGTAAATAAGCTAATGATATTTCACTCAGGGTGAAAAGGAGTGTGTGTGTGTGTGTGTTAGTGTGTGATGGTGAGAGAAAGCGACTAAAAAAGAAAAAGAGAGAGAGAGAGAGAGAGAGAGAGAGAGAGGTAGGGAGCGAGAGAGAATGAGAAAGCGTTAGCCTTATAAATATATAGAAAGAAATGGCTATATATTAAGCAGTATAGGAACCAGTTGACACAGAATTTGCAGCTCTGTGATGCTTGGCTGTAAGGTCTACAACATCAAAGCCAGCTAGTTAATTATAATACAGTATATGATCCACAATTGTACCTAAGGTAGTCTGTAGGGGAGTGACTACACACTGATGGTGGGTGTCAGAAACAAATATGGTGCCAGAAGTCAATGGAAAATAAGCTGCCAATGACAAACAGACTAAACTCGAGTATAATAAGTTTATTCTGTGCAGTACAAGAGGAGCACAATAGGGTTCAAGGCTTTCAAGGGTTCAACATTGCTTTTTACTTTAACATTCAACAATATAATATTCCTTTATCATTGGAGGAAATTAAGCACATAACAGAAACCCACAAGGACATGGTGTAAGGTCCTGGCCCTGTTTCCTGTCTGTCCTCGTGCCTGTGTTGTCCCACGTGACCCGTGCCCCTGTGTTCTGCCTGTGTTTTTCCACTCACCTGTGTTCTTTTGTAACTCCGCCCCTTCGTCCCAGGTGTTTCATGTTTCCTGTGTGTGTGCACCTCTATTTAAGGTCCGTGTTCCATTTCCCCGGTGTCGATCCTTGTACGTTTTTACGTCTGTTAGTGGTCCGTGTGTTTCCCCAGTTTCCTTAGTCCTGTTTTTCAGTTATTCCCAGTAAGTGTAAATCCCTGTTTATTGTGTATCTGTTTTCGTTAATAAATCCCGTTTATGTTTGCATT
Organism: Astyanax mexicanus; assembly: GCF_023375975.1. Lineage (NCBI taxonomy): Eukaryota > Metazoa > Chordata > Actinopteri > Characiformes > Acestrorhamphidae > Astyanax > Astyanax mexicanus. Next base: position 22,385,836 of record NC_064415.1, on the reverse strand, counting down.
TGCGTCCGCCTCCTCGTCCTCCCTGCACCCCGCACCCTGACACATGGACTCACAGAAATGATCAGAACATACAATCAAACCTACAATCTCAGAACAGTGAAGGTATGCAGCGCACATTATCTTTATAAATTTGTTTTAAAATATTAGCAAGTTAGTCAGAAAGTTTGTTACTTTTGAAATAGCACAGAATATTAAAATTGCACACTTGCAGTGTTATTCTGATATACCAATATTTAATTAACACTGGCAAATATACTGTATCTACAGTGGTATGACAAAGTTTAAATATATCATATAGCAAAAGAACACAGTGATTTTTCAGAAGTCAAATGAAGTTTATAGGATTTACAAAAAAGTGTGCATTAATTATTTTAACAAAACTAGGTAGGTGCATAAATTTGGGCACCCCAAAAGAAAAATTACAACAATATTTAGTAGAATCTCTTTTTTTTGCAGAAATATATTTGCACATATTTACACAAGGAAAATTGATATACAATGCATTTGAAATAGTTTATACATTTAAGAAATAGCTAAAAAAATGGTATTCAAACTGTGTTCCAAATACCAGGGAAAAAAAACAATCGTGAATACAAAATCATGAGTGCATCATTACACCCCTAATGTTTACATTGTTTACACTTCAGAAAAAATAACGAATTTTCTTTTTTCACATCTGTTTAACATATTGTAGGAAAATAGAATTTTGAATTGAATTGTGAACCGAGTGTATCATTACATCCCTAATATCTATATATGTTGTTACGACCCCTGGTCATATTTTTTTTCTTTTGTGCCCTCTGTGCTGTTTGTGTTTTTATTTTTTAGTTGCAGGACCATGACTGGTCACCAAGGGCACACTATAAAAGAACAAGAAAAACCTGAACTGGGAAAGAAGTTCAGGGCTTCTCCCCTTTCCTGACCTGGAAAAACTTCCTGCTCAGAACAACCCGGCATCTCCAGTTTGTATCCTGTTTGTTGTTTTAGTTTTTATTATAGTTTACATTTTTATTTGGGTAAATTAGGGGGTGAGTGTCATATTAATTTGGTAGCTTTTTCTCCTGTTTTGGTAACAGGGAGTCAAAGTAGTTTGTGTATTTTGTTTTTTTTATTTTGGCAGGTTCAGTTAGTTGTCTTTGGTTGTTAGTTGGTTTAATTTGTTATTTTGGCCTTTGCCCACCTTTGAAGTCATATTCCCTTATTTTTATCAATAAAATCATCCTGATTAAATTCATTTTCAGTGTCTGGTGTTTGGTCTGGCAGAGGGTTTTGGGAGAGAGTCCACTCTCATTTTCTGTTACGGCCTGATCCTAGACCAGGTCGTAACAATGTTTGAACAGTTCATGCTGTGTAACTGATGCTCATGCGTGAAAGAGCAATACTTCCCATGAAGTTTCGGTTTCATCTTTGCCAGCATCACATGAGCTATACAGCATTCAAGCTCGATATAAACAAGGGCACACATTGCAGCCACAGACATGTTGTGCTTTGCTTCGTGTCCTTAATTTCTTTAAGCTTTTTTAAGTTTTTAAGCCTTTATTTTCTTTGATGCTTTTGCCACGTCTTGTTGCCATGTCCTGTGGCTATGTTCTGCCATTTCATTAGAAACACGGAACGGTTGCGAAATCACCTCAAATATCTGCTGTGTAAATGTAGCCTAAAAGTCAATAAACAAACACAGATTGAAACGTTTTCTTCTTTTTTTGTGTGAGGGTTGACAAATTGTACCCGAAATCATTAGTTTAGCAATTAGCTTTCAGCTTCCCTCTGGGTCTTCCTACTCAATACACTTAGCTTGGCTGAGTCACTGGTGTGTGACAAAAAGGGGAAAAGGAAATATATAAATAAGTAAAAAATACATATTTTTATTTTTTATCATACTCTTACAGCATCTCATAACATAGCAAATCAGCTTGTTTGCTTCGATTTGGTTGTTTTTCCTCTATCTTTTTTTATGAATGAAGTGGTTGTAGTGATTTCTCGTACTTCATGGCTGTTTTCAGGTGAATTACTGTCTAAAATGGCCTTGAAAATGAAATGGTACAGGCCTAACTGTAATTCATGCTGGGTCACTTGTGTGATGTTTGTGCTTTATGTGGCTGAATGAGGCTTTGTTTAGTAACACTTCAGCATGTTTGCGATTGTATGTCAGTGTACCAAGAATGCTATTTTTAATGCAGTATTTTATATAATAGATTTTGTCCATTCCACTCTTAACCATTTGATGCATAACATATGCACACTCCTTTTAATGCTTATATGGGTTAAAAATGATTCACATTAATTTCTATGGAGTGTTTCTACGATACATCTTTCCGATCAATTAATTCAGTCATTCAGAATTTAAGTTATTTCTTAATTAACTTGTTTTTATTTAATAGTACATCCTTATATAATAGAAAGCAATACGGAGTTAGCTGTGTGACAGGAGCTGTGCTGAGCTGTGTTGAGCTGTGAAATGGTAAATGTGGGTCGTGTCTGACCAGTGTGTGTGAACCGGATGTATAAATAGAAAAGCTTCTTCATAAAATAATAAAGTAAAATAAAATGAAGATTAGTTGTAAAGAAACTTAACATAGAAAATGAATGCGGGTCATTTTTGACCCATGTTGCCTATTAGAGGGGTAGTGATACATAAAGGGCTTTTATTCAAAAAGTAAGAAAGAAAAAAAATAAAATAAGGGTATACCATGATTAAAAACAAGTTAATTTAGAAATAACTTGGATACTGAATTGCTGAATTACTTTATTGCTAAGATATATGATAATAAACACTCAGCCATACATTAAGGTACATAGAAAATGAATGTGGGCCATGTGTGCATTAGAGGGGTAGTGATACAAAAAGGGCTTTTATTTAAAAAGTAGGAAAGAAAATAATAAAATAAGGATACTCTATGATTAATAAGAAGGTAATTAAGGAATAACTTGAATACTGAATGGCTGAATTCATTAATTGTTAAGATATATGATAATAAACACTCAGTCATGCATGAAGTTACATAGAAAATGAATGCGGGTCATTTTGGCCCCTGTGTGCATTAGTGGGGTAGTGACACAAAAAGGGGTTTTATTCAGAAAGTAAAAAGGATAAAAATAAAATAAGGAGGTACTATGATTAAAAACAAGTTAATTAAGGAAACCCTTGAATACTGAATGACTGAATCAATTTATTGCTAAGATATATGATAATAAACACTCAGTCATACATTAAGTTACATAGAAAAGTTACATTTGACCCATGTTGCGCATTAGAGGGGTAGTGACACAAAAATGGCTTTTATTCAAAAAGTAAGAAAGATAAAAATCAAATTAGGAAGTACTATGATTAAAAGCAAGTTAATTGAAGAATACCGTGAATGCTGAATGATTAAATTATTTTATTGCAAAGATACAGAAAAATACATCTCAGCTGGGTCATTTTTGACCCATGTTGCGCATTAGAGGGGTAGTGACACAAAAAGGGCTTTTATTTAAAAAGTAAGAAAGAAAAAAAAAGGGATGTTCTATGACTAAAAACAAGTTAATTGAGGAATACCTTGAATGCTGAATGATTAAATTATTTTATTGCAAAGATGTAGAAAATTTAATCTCTGCCTAGTCATTTTTGACCCATGTTGCGCATTAGAGGGGTAGTGATACAAAAATGGCTTTTATTCTAGAAGTAAGAAAGATAAAAATAAAATAAGGATGTACTATGATAAAAAATGAGTTAATTAAGGAATACTTTCAATGCTGAATAATTTAATTGTTTTATTGCAAAGATATAGAAAATTGAAACTCAACCAGGTCATTTTTGACCCATGTTGTGCATTAGAGGGGTAGTGACACAAAAAGGGCTTTTACTCAAAAAGTAAGAAAGAAAAAAAAATAAATAAAGCTTGTTCTATGATTAAAAACAATTTAATTGAGGAATACCTTGCATACTGAATGAATAAATTAAATCTCAGCCGGGTCACTTTTGAACCATGTTGCGCATCAAAGGGTTTAAATCTAAAGCATTGATACTAAAGCACCACATATAGTTACAGTATATTCAAGTTATATGTAGCCTCTGTTGTAGTAGCTTTAATCTTCTTTAATTAAACCAGCTCATTTTGATTTCATTTAGACTCCTTCCGCTCTGCAGCAGTTCGTATTGGTCACTACTCCCATCAGTGAGAGCTGTGTGTGTAATGAGTGTGTGTGTAAACCGCAACAGAGCTGGCACTGCTGGCTCGGGTTGGCATGAGCGCTGGGCTGCTGCTGTCTTTTGCAGTGAGATGCTGACTGTGCCCCTCCGTATGGCACAGGGAGCCAGGGAGAGTCAGACCCTGACACAGATATGCCTATGCAACAAAAAGAGCAGGCGATTACCTATTGTTCATTATTCCTGACTCTCTGCATTTCTTTCTTTCCTGTTGTGCTGAATGGCCAGGATAATGCTTCTGAGATTTAAATGCAGGAGGACAGTGCGCATTGTTCTTTTCCGAACAGTCAAGAACTCATGAGCTGGACTTTGCCATTTTAATTTAAAACAAAAATGAATACAGTGGTATAAAAAAAAAAAAAAGTTTTCACGATTTTCCTTTATAAATCATTGGTTGTTTGGATCAGTTAAATATATCATATAGGAGATGAACACAGTGATATTTGAAAAGTTACAGTAAATTAAGTTTATAGGATTAACAGAAAGTGTGCACTAATTCTTTAAACATAATTAGGCAGGTGCATAAATTTGGGCACCCCAACAGAAAAAAAAAGAAATAAATAAATCAATATTTAGTAGATCCTTTCGCTAAAATATTAACAGCCTCTAAACTCTTCCTGTAGCTTCCAATGAGAGTCTGGCTTTTGGTTGAAGGTATTTTGGACCATTCTTCCTCATAAAACATCACCAGTTCAGTCAGGTTTGATAGTTTCCCAGCAAATACATCATGGTTAACCAATTTCACCAGCTTTACCAGCTAGAGTTAAACAGGTATTTTTATTTAGCAGGTAATTCTTCTTAAATAAATTATTTTTGTTCTGTTAAAATAGCAGTCATGCTTATTACCAACTATATCACATCGTTGGGTGGAAATCTTTAAAATGGGCATCTATAATGCAGAATAATACTGAACTACTGAAATATTTCTATAAGGAGGCTGTTTCTTTCACTTGGGTTTTTAAATTTTTGAAAATATAAAGCGAAAGGCCGAATACTTTGGACTATAGTGGCACACCAAAGCAGCAAAGGCCATAGTCTGATATTCTGCCAAAAAAACAAATGGGCATGCAAACTGCAAATGTGTTACATATAATACAAAAATAGTTGCTCTTTTATAAAAGACAGTTTATCTAAGGAATAAACGTAGTGGCTGGAGCTTTAATCAGATCTAAAACATTATTTTTAATGACTCAGCCCAGTCCCATTGCGACACAGCAAACAAAAAAGTAAATGATTCATTTGAAGTCATTTTCATTAATCAAGTGTTTTATTCCATTAGCAGATCACTCTTCTAGGAAGAGGTTCTTTCAACAAATCTAGTTTAAAACAAGCAAAAGCCAGTAAATGAAGTCTTGCCAGTGGCCGGCATGCTGCTAATGTTGCTACTGTTAAAGATCGTTGCTTATATAGTATAAAACAAGCTGATGTACAGGGTGTGCCTTAAAGGAGATCTCCATTGTAAAGTGGTATTTTGGTGTAGTAAAACATGATAAAAAATACTTACCTTTGATGAAAAGCACACCTTCGTTCTTCCACAGCGTTCCGAGATCCAGTAATTTTAACTGTTTGTCCAAAGACCCTTCAGACTGAGACACACAGGGCATATTTTGCTCCGATAAATTGCTTTTTCCACCGATATCCAGGTTCATAGTAGCTCCACACCTTCTTGCTAGAATAAGGAGAGCCCTGACATTTAAAACGAGGCATTAATAACTTAAAAAGTGCACAAGAAGCTTATTAAAAAACAATGTTTACATCCTATAATGCTAGCTTCAGCTCCGGGCACCACCATCATTGTACTGATAGTGACAGACATATATACATAGACTCCGCATAGCCTGACTCCCGGTGCCGGCTGCTACGCCAAGATGCAGGCTATGCGGAGTCTATGTATATGTATATATATTTATATGTCTATGTCATATGTATATATGTATCACTTTTTATGATGTTTTACTTTACCAAAAGTCCATTTTCCACCAGAGAGTTCCTTTAACTGCAGGGTCATTTAAGGTCAAACAGCTTAATTCTGTAAAAAAAAAAAAAAAGATAGAAAGAAGCAAGTTTCAGCTTTTTTCCCCGAAGGTTGCTTAGTTTAATACATTTATACCATTGTAACATTTATATCTTCACACCGCTTCCTTTTACAATAATATTTCAAGGAATGACACAAAACACAACTTTAGCAAAACTAATGATATCATTACCTCTCCTAAAGCTCCTGAAGCTTGGTGGAAAAGGCAGTTTTTGTGTTTGCACATTTCAACAAAGTTCATCAGTCACTTCCTCAGAATGTCAGTAAGCTAAATTGCCTCTTTTAGAGTTGGACATAGTAGAAGCGGTTTTTAGGATTTTTTTTTTCTTTTAACCAAAATGCAATAGTATTCCTGAGTAGGCAGGGGACACACTATTCTTACAAACAGCATCAATGTGCTTCTGCGAACATCCCTGCAAAGTTAAATATGCTTTTCTACTCTAAAAACATAGTTTTTCTGGTCAAATTAAATCAAATTTGTTTGTATAGCGCTTTTTACAACTGATGTTGTTACAAAGCAACTTTACAGGACAGAGAATGAGACAAAACACTGAACATACAGTACAGAACCCCCAGTGAGCACGGAGGCAAGGAAAAACTCCCTCAGAGCTGGAGGAGAAAGAAACCTTGGGAGGACCAAGACTCACATATAAAGGGGGACCATCCTACCAAAGGTCAGAAAACTTGAATGTTAATAAATGTTAAAAAGTTACTATACATCCACACAGGTCTAATGTATTTAGGTTTCTAGCAACACCAGCAATGAAAGCAGTTAGAGCTCATACAAATGGTGACTTGAGCAAATGTGGTGCTAATGGTGCTAATACAAGGGCTACTGTCAACATCAGAGCATCAGATATTCTGTATCAGAACAGCAGACATGATAAAATATGGAATTAGAACAAACAAAAAAGCTGGTAAGCTAAAAGATAGCACAATCAGTGAGATTCTCTCAATCATTTCTGACCTGATGCATCCTCTTTAAGATTAGTTTGAGCCTTTCCTTTCAGACCGTGATATTGATGAATAAAATGTTTTATAAAGGAGTGTTTGTTCCCAATGCCAACAAAGACATTAACAAATGGCATTAAGTTGTAGATAGGTCTGTATATGTTTGTTAATTTTTGTATTTTTACATTTATTTATTGATTTTTGTCTGTGTTTTGCCATAATGTGGATGTGTTTATTATTTTATGGGGAAACCAAAAAAAATATCTCTATTCTATTCTATTCTATTCTATTCTGTTGTATTCTATTCTATTCTATTACTGCATGCTTCAAACAATTACACATTCTTACTAAATGATTCCCCATAATTAGTGATGTGGTAATGCTTTCTATGAATGTCATCTCTCATATAAGACTCTACAAGTATACTCAAAGCAGGTTACAATGCATTCATAAGGCATTTTAAACATGATTACAAATATTTATAAAAAAAAATGTAAAACCCATCATAGCTTGTTTATTATGCATAATGCATCTTTAACTGTGGTTATAGCATGTTATACATCGATACCAAGAAACTCTGTCCCAGCCTACAGAATGCATTATGAATACAACAAAAATCTGCCAACCTATAAACACGAATTCAATTATATTCCAATTACTTTGAACCGCTTATGACTTATACTTGTCTTGAGTATACTATTAGTTATAACCACTTATAATCTATTATAACAGATCTTTGTGTGCTCCAAGTAGAGTATATTAAGAGCACTTTCATCTATTTCAACATACAGATATACATATAAGCACAGCTTGTGATGTGTTATGTACGGTGGCCGAGAAAGCCCAACGCAGTGCAAATTGAAAAGCGCTGCAAAAGCACAAAACACATCCATCAAAATTACAACACAGGCGCAGCAAATAGAAAAACGCGCTGCAACTAGAAAAACGCGCTGCAACTAGAAAAACGCGCTGCAAATAGAAAAACGCGCTGCAAATAGAACCACAACACAACGGAAGTGAGTCACAACACAACGGAATTTTCCCGGGGGACCTTAAAAGATACTGTACGTCTCGGACTTCACTATGTGTACAAAAGACAATAAGTGGCAAACAAGGCGTTTTGTGAAGCAGAACTTTTAATAATATGCACACAACCGTGGTAATCACAGGTAATAAACATAACTTACTTTTCAGAAGCTTGTTTGCCACTGATTGTCCTTTGTATACAGCTGGTACAGCATCTTTTAAGGTCCCCCGGGAAAATTCCGTTGTGTTGTGACTCACATCCGTTGTGTTGTGGTTCTATTTGCAGCGCGTTTTTCTATTTGCAGCGCGTTTTTCTTTTTGCAGCGCGTTTTTCTATTTGCTGCGCCTGTGTTGTAATTTTGATGGATGTGTTTTGTGCTTTTGCAGCGCTTTTCAATTTGCACTGCGCTGGGCTTTCTCGGCCACCGTAGTTATGATCACAATTCATAATGCATAACAAGCATGGTTATAATGGGTTATCTATTTTTAAGAATAGTTATAGTCATGTTTATTATTATAATTATGAATGCATTATAATATGTTATGTATGTGTTTGTAGAGTGAAATAGAGAAGACATTCCTAGAAAGTGTTGTTACCAATGACGCTTAAAAATAAATAAATAAATAAAATAAAAATATTTTCAAAGCAAAGTAAGACTTGTGTGGTCTTGCTCAGTACAGTTCCCACAAATTCTTGGGTATGAGAATTAGGGTTGAAATATCAGAGCCGGCTGGCTGCCGTTGCGATCTTGCGTTACTGAACTTTGTTGGCCTGAAAACAGAGGCAACATTCACCACTTTCACTGAATGACGCATTGTGTTGGCTGTAGTCAAAAAATGATTCGCTCATTATGATTCTAAATGGCAGGAGGAGATGCTGCTTAGTTGCCGGGGTCCTGGGCAGCTGTGTTGGGCTGTGACATGGACCAGAGCCCTCCGGAGGGACTTCAGCACCTCAGGGTCTGTCAGCACTGAGTTCGGGTCATACTGGAGAAGAACGTGGGGAACAGAAACGTCACATTTAGAGAGCAGAGTGGAGCGGCACTACTATACTGTACAGATTCAAGACCACAAGACCACAAGACCACAGGAACACGAGTTCTGCTCATCTCCTTCAGTTCTGTTGTCTGTTCTGAGCGGGCAGACGGGCAAGTTGTGTTGTTATTGAGGGGGTTTCAGTGTCTGGCTAATGCTCCCCTCCACCACCACCACCACCAATAGCACCACCGCTCCCCTCGCTCGCAGCGGCTGAGGTCAAGCATGGATTAAAAGGCGCTGATGTATCATCAGTGTCAGGAAACATTACAGCGTGCATCTTTTCTAAGGAGCACTTGCTTATAAGGAACACATTACTTTCAATTACCTCCCTGACTTTTCTTTTTAATTAAAGGCAAGGGTTGATGAATTATCAGCGCCTCTAAATGATGGGAAGCCGAAAAGCAAAAGCAGCCGTAGCAGCAGCAGTGGCAGCAACAGCAGCACTGTGCCCAAAAGTGAATACCCTTCATTCCCATTACGCCAGCTGCTCGATAAGCAATCTTTAGGGAGGGGGTGGAAGGGCTGGGAAGGGAGGGGGTGTTTGGGAGGATGTCTGAGATGAGGCAAGTCATTGGGAGCAGTCTAGTTTCCGGAGTGTCAGACTTGTTCGATTGTCCTGGAGAGAGAGACAGGCGATTCAGACATCGCTGTCTCCGTTCGCCTGCCGACTGAAAGGCAATTACAAACATGTTTAAAAGGGTAGAGACGCGAAAGGGCCAAACAAGTCAGGGGCCTTCAAACAGATAAGCAAGCAGCCAGGGGCTGATGGCCTTGTTGTGCCATTACTCCTCCCTACCCTGCCCTCCCCTCCCTCCTCTCTCCCCCTCCCCTCTTCCCTTCCCTTCCCTTCCTTTTTAGCCGCTAAGCTTCCTCTCGCGACGCTCCCCTCGCCGTGTTGACAAGTTCCTGAGCGATGCTATCGCCGCAAACAGAGTGTGAAGCAAATGACACATTGTGAAGGCCGTTTTTCTTTTTTTTGTCCTCCAATAAACGGGCGCCTGCACGTATCTACACACAGAAAAACAACAAACAGCACCGCGCCCCGTCTTAATGAAGAGAACCAATGACACGGGCATTCAATAAGAGGATATTAAAGTGACTCTACTCATGTTATGGAAGATATGGGCCATCTGCCGCAGTAGATCTGAGACCCGGCAGGTTCTGAGAGCTAAGACTGGCCAAAAAAGCTCATGCGAGCCTGATGCCAGCTCTAATCTGCTTCTAATGCCCCCAAATCTCCGGCTTTAATGGCTTCTAAGAGTATTTTCCTATCAACTCTTTTTTTATTTGTTTCTAATATCTTAAAGCTTTTCGCTGGTTCAGCTCTTATGATGTTTTATAGGACAGTTTTATGCTAACCCTCATTTCTAACCTTCAAAAATGCTCTAGTATGAAGTATCTTAGAAGAACATGTTTCCAGTAAGAACAGTAGCATTGTTTTTACACGTTTTTTTTTTATTATTATTATTATTTTGTGGTTAGCTATTTTTAAGGTTTAGTACAAAAATATACATACTTAAATGTATGTGTTATGTGAAAGTGATGTAAATAATACCACAGGATGAATTCATAAGTTGGAGTGTTTTATACTGATTGTGGGTCAGTGGGCCTACATTTTTTTTTATTAATTTCAAACAATATGAATTTTTATTTCATCTGAATATAAAAGTTTCAGACATACAGACGATGCAAAAACATTTTTTTGGACTTTTGTCTATTTTGTAAACAACATTAACTTACCAACTTATCATTAACTGATTTATAAAAAAATATATAAATAAAAAATATACAAAAAACAAATAAATTAAAATAACAGTACACAAGGATACCAACATTGTCTAGGATTAATGCAAAAAGTAAATATGGCAATAAAAAATTAATAATGCAAAAGCATACATTGTCTTTTTTGTTTGTTTGTTTGTTTGTTGGTTGGTTTGTTGGTTTTTTTTAATCCTGTCCTGTTATATGTGTAAAAAAATAGTTATTTTCTGGCTGCAAAAGAGACAAACAATTACTATTTTGTTCATTTATACAGTGATATATTTGCATAACAAAGATTTTCTAATAAAAAAACGCTAGTTTTGTTAACTTTTAACTAAAAGTGTTTACAAAAAAAACAGATAATTCAAGTATTCTCCTTATACAGGCTTTTTCATAAAATCACATACATTGCTTAAATGTTATCCATTCAACTTTTCATCAGTTTGGTAGAACAGATTATTAATTTAAGAAGGTTTTGATCTTAACACAACCTGATTGTACAATGTTCACCAATCAGCAGAGATACAGAATCCACATGACTTGTGTGCCACTCCACACACATTGTTTTAGTGCAATTGAAAGTGAAGACATATTATAGTTTTAGAGGAGTTTTGATTGGAATTATGTTACATTATACAGCATAAACTATAGTGGTATTGAGGTTTGTGTTATGATTTTACCATGTTTATCATCACAAACATTTGATTAATGTGTATATTTCAAACATGGGGGTCTTTAAAGCCTATTTTTCGTTGATGAAGATTTTAAAGGGTGAGCAGGATTTTCAGAGAAATCTTCCGGGAAAGATTTTTCTTTTTACAACAGTATAAAAAAATCATTATTAATAAATGTCTTTATTAAAATCATGGCACATACTGAAATGAGCTCTGTCAGTCTTTTTTTTATTTTTTTTAGACAGAATCAGAGCTGCTGTTATTTGATCGTGTCTCTAGCAGAGGAAGGTCCAGGTTTTATGTGTCAGGGTTTACACGGACAGAGGAAGAGAACAACTTGTCTACAAGAAAGAGAAAAAAAGGAGAGCAGAAATAGAGCAAGACCTCAGCAGTGTACTGTGAGGATTACACAGACCGAAGGCATCTCAGTGTCCATTGACACTCCGGGGCTAAGACAGTGCAAGACCATGACCTGTGAGTGAGCGCGGCCCACCATCCAAATGGTCTATTATCCCTCACCAGGGTCGTACTCCAGAGACTCACACACTATCACCAGAGGCAGCCTGTCATCACCATGGAGAATCCAGCAGGAAATGGTTTTGTGTGAGCGGGGCCAAGTGCATTCTTGGATGGCGGAGAAGACTTGCCACTCTGGAGGGGTTAAACTGGTTTAATCTCTTTAGCTGCTGTTCAGGAAGGGGAGTATGAAAAAAGATAGACCCCCGACTCTGCAAATCTGAACAAATCCACACTAAACCAGAATGTGACACTGTAAAAAAAAAAAAAAAAGTAAAAATTAATTGGAATTCAAATATTAGGAACACTTTACACCCATTGGACATTAGTATAACATTATTATTATACCACAGTTAGTTTTGACCCTGCAATGTGATTGGCTGAGAGGTGTTTTATGAGTGACATTATCAGCAGTAAAGCTCTCCATGTATTACTCCGCCACATACTGGTAACCTAGCAAACAATGCAGCACTTACAAACCAAATACAAACAAAATGCAATGTCATTTTACACCACAGGGCACAGTGCAGAAATGCCATGTTTCCAATAGGCGGCGCAGACAAAGATGCAGTCCCACAAATAAATTAGCCCAGCAATTTGAAAATGCGCATTATCACTCACATTCTCAGCCACCGATATCAGCTTAAGAGTTGTTATTATTAAAATAAAAGCTTAAGTGTATATATTTTCCAGTAAATGTAGGGTATTTTAAGCTGAATGTAAGGTGGCCGAAATTAGGGGACCCTTGTAATTCTGCAGGTCTTGTCGCTGGAGGGTGCCAAAGTAAACAAAAAATTTACTTTTTAAAGTCAAACGAGCACCTGACTTTAATCTACACAGATTTCTCCCCTCAAAACCTGAGAAGCTCTTAAGTTTATTTCCAGTAATCTTAGATTTGCTAAATTTTGACTGTAATGGCCAAAAATAGAGGCCACCACGCTAACCTTGCAACTATGCAGCGCTAACATCGCAGCTACAAGTAGAGCAGCTATGAAACTATTTGTTTAGAGTGTTTATAACCAAACAGATTGCATTTTCTCATCCTCTTTAACACCAAACTGAACCTGGATTTAGATTCCAAGAAATGCAGTTAACACTAAAAAAATTATTTGAAGGGCGCAGCTGATGTATCCTTCGAAGCTCTCAGTACAATGTTAGGGGGAAAAAAAAGAAAAAGAGACAGACCATTGCTGTTTTGTTCATTTTTTTATTTGACAGTGAATTATTTGCATAACAAAAACATTGCTAATTTTCTAACAAAAAAAAAAAAACAGCACCATTAAAAAATTGGTTATATGTATATATATATATATATATATATATTTTTTTTTTTTTTTTTCTGTGAAAATATGAACGTTCTCACATGACATCACCACAATGCCTGGTTAGACTGTTCTATGAGTGAACAGTTTTATTAAACACCACCAATAAGCTAAGCATTACAAAAAAATCTAAATTAATCAAAAGAATTAAAATAATTAAAATTGAAGCTGCTTCAGTAATAAAGACACGAAGACACAAAATCAGACAAAGGAGACACCTGTGGGAACATTAATGAGCAGACAAGACAAGGGCAGAGACAAGGACCAAAACAAAAGAAAAAAACAATGAAGCACACGGACCAGCAACACATGGGGAATGTAAACAGAGATACAGATAAATAAATAAGCGAGGCTGGGCTGAGTGTTACATTTATAGCAGTGGTCTGCAGTTACACTGGGATGGTGGTCACAACACATTAAACAATATCTTATATCTGAAAATGCTGGGTATATACATTTATCTTACTTTTATATACATTAACTGGAATGCTGTTGCATTCTGCGTACATATTGTACTGTGCATTAAGGATATGCTCATAAGATAACACCTTATAACTTATAGAAGTGTGGGCATCCCTAAAACCAATGTATATACTGCTATTCAGGATTAGTGGATTAACAGGGGTTGGACAATGAAACTGAAACACCTGGTTTTAGACCACAATAATTCATTGTCCTGACGGACAGTTCTGGTGGAAACAGTTGAGTTGAGGTGCACATTGAATTCTGCCGTGGTTTTATGTTTTTTGGTTACAATCCGGGTTAGCACCCGAACATCCCTTTCAGACAGCTTCCTCTTGCATCCACAGTTAATCCTGTTGGATGTGGTTCATACCTTTTGTTGATATGCTGACATTACCCTGGATATTGTGGCTCTTGATACATCACAAAGACTTGCTGTCTTGGTCACAGATGCGCCGGCAAGACGAGCACCAACAATTTGTCCTCTTTTGAACTCTGGTATGTCACCCATAATGTTGTGGCTGCTCCAATTTAGCCATGAAACCTTCCACACTAAAATGACAGGTGTTTCAGTTTCATTGTCCAACCCCTGTATGTGGAACTCAAAATCAGATAGATGCAATAATACTTTATTATTATTATTATTATTATTATTATTACTATTTTAATATATTATTTTTGCTGCTTTCTGGAGACATTAGTGGTTGTGTGTGTGTTTTTGTGTGTGTATGACTGATGACGTGTTATGTCGCATTAACAGTTGTTAGCAGGTAATGACACCGTTTGCGCCGAGCAGACTAGCAAATAGACCATTGTTTACAAGAAGGGCAACTTTGACTTTTCAATGAGTCGTAATAAAAAAAAAACTGGAATTATATCAGCATCATTTTAATCATTTTGCTGTTAAATTGTCTGTTGTTTTCACTGAGGACCTGTAGTGGCAACACTATTATTCACACTTGTTTTAAGGGCATGCTGAGAAAAATCAATTCCAGCCCACTCCAGTTAAAGCTTTTTTTTTTTTCTACCCATTTTTACAAACTAGATTTCCTTGGGAGCTACAGTTAATACCATGGTCGTGGTAAGGTGTTTTTTTCCCTGTTTTATTATGTAGATATACAAATGTGTTTCATTTTGATTTTATTTTAAGTCTATGCGGAATTGAACACATGGAAAATTCCTGGACATGTTGAGTTGTTTTTCAAGGAAGCGACAGTCATTCCTACAGTATTTCTGTGAAAAGATATGGTGCCATTTCCAGAACGTATCATTATTTTGTTTGTACAATAGCAATGACTCACTGTGTGAGTGCCATTTAAGACTGTTAAGTCAGTGGCCTATGTAAAAAAAAAAAAAAAAAAAAAAAAAACACCCAGAAGGAATAGACAGACAGGATTTTCTCAATATCTAAATATCTATCTCTTTCACTTGTATCAAGATGCCCTGTCCTGATGTTGCCCAGCCTGGCTCTCCACTGCCCACTTAATACCGGCCGTCCTGCTCTACAACCCTGAACTGATTAACAATAACATTGAGCATGTGCCCACCATCACACCTATTCACACTCAGAACTCAGAGTTTCTACATTAGCTAAAGCTCCACATTATCTCTTTAACATTAAAGGTGCTTGCTGACCCCCATTGGATTCAGTTTGGAGGGCATGGTTTACCTTTGACCATGCGGCACGCGGTACCATGGCAGAAAACATGACAGAAAATACCACGGCAGGGAAAAACTGTAGTCCAAATGACAAAAAACCAACAGTGTGTCCAACAGTTTCTGACACTCACCATCAGTGTGTAGTGATTACCCCTGGTCTACATTAGAAATATGTTTCCCTTTAGTTGTCATAACTTGATGTTTTAATGTATGCTAACTCACGTTTTCATTCCCCATTACTTAAAAAAATTTGAGCAAACCAGCTGGCTTTGAATAACTTAAGTAAGCAAGTAACTCCAGTCTTACAGTATAACAGAAATAAAAAAGTAAAATCAACTTCCCTTTTAGTTGTAATAACTTGATGTCACATACTCACCTTGTTTCTTGTTTATTCTCATGTCTCTGTGTGTTACCCCTACGTGACCCATGCTCCTCTGTGTCTCTTCCCCTGTACTTTTCCATCTGTGCTAATTTGTAGCTCCGCCCCCTAGCCCCAGGTGTTTTTTACTTCCCGTGTGTGTTATATAGTCCTCCTGTGTCAGTGTTTGCTTGTCGGTCTTTGCACTAACCCCTGTTGTTTTGTCTCTCCACGTTTTCGACGTTTTTCACAGCCCTTATCCTACCTAGTTCAGTGTTTATCTTCTTGTTTATTTCTTGTTTTTTCTAGTTCCTTGTTCATTTCCCTGTTCCGTTTTGTTTTGTTTGTTTTCCTCCGTTAGCCTGCCTGTTTGTTTATTTATTATCTCTTGTTTGTTTAGGTTTATGTTCTCTTGTTTCACTCGTTTGTTTTGGTTTGTTTCTTTGTTCTTTGTTTATTTGTTTGTTATTGTTTGTCTGGTCTATAGAGGCAGTAGCCAACTCAAAACTCCAAAACACTGGTCGCAGAGGTGACATGTTTTAGAAAAATACTGGGTTCTCCATTCCTTCTTGCCTCTGTTGGCATCACTGTGGTGCTTGCTCATAAGAGGCTTGGACCCGTTTCTTTGTAAAGCTGCTTTGTGACAACATTTGTTGTAAAAAGCAGTGTATAAATAAAATTGAATTGAATGAAACTTGGTGGGTTTCAACAATGTCAGTGGAAAGTGATGAGTCATGCTTTTGTCTCGATGGAGATGACAATAGAGAGGCAGTGTAGTCAGCCTCAAGATGAAAGGTCCAGAAGGCCTGGAGTCCTGGTATGGAATGAAATTTTGTACAATGGCAGATCACCTTTACTCTTCATTACAGGCTATTTGACAGCCCAGAGTTATGTTAATGAGGTCTTTCAACCAGTGGCTCAACCTTTTCCGACAACAGATTATGATGGCTTTCAACAAGACAATTATTGTCCACAAACTGCTGCTGTCCCAAGTATCTCAATAGAAAAAAAACACACCAATAAGAGAACTAAGAGTTTTCCATATTAGACTAAATTTATAATAATTGACAATATTGTTCCTGGTAATATTTATCTTCCTTCCGAGCAGCAGATTTAAAAAATCTAACACTTTCTTCTGAGAAAGGAGTTTACAATTCCCTTGCGTGCTTCATGTGTATATAACGATACTACAATGCTTTTAGTACTGCCAGCTTTCTACTTTAAATTAACCAGTAGTTTAATTGTGTCTTTTAACTGTGTGAAACAGTCATTAAATGCACAGAATACTGCCAAATGTAACTCCTGTGTGCTTATAAAGCTCTTATTTTGCAGTCGTGACATTAAAGCTACCCATAAAGAACCTTTCAGTGGATTATGATTTTCTCAGTCATATATTTGAGCCAGGAACTATTTAAGAGCCTTTACTTTTAAGACAGCGTTGCGGAGGTTTAATATAGAAACTCTGAAGATCTTCTTTGAGAACATTATTTAGGAGGTAATCATTCGCTCGTGGTTGAAAGCCTCAGTAAATCCACCTCTTCAAAATGATTCTTTTTTTCTACCTCATGATCTGGAGCATTAAGCAAGAAGGGGTTTTGTGTCCTGAAACTAGTACCTATTCTCCTATGTGGAAGCGTAGGAGATAACCTAAGCCTTTCCTTCAAAGAAGATTTCATGAGAAAGTGCTAAGTTCTCACAGCTACATGATCTAATACATATCCTCATGTAATTTTTAGGAGAAAAATCTGTGTATCCTTGCCCACTACAATTTAGGCATCATTACTAATGTCACTTAATGCACCTTATAGTCTGGTGCACTTTATGTATTAAAATATATAGATCAGAAAACAGACATTCATGGATAGTGCGCTTTATAATCCAGTGCACCTTATAGTGCGTGAAAAATGCTTGATGATTTAAAATTATTGAAAGCTATATTAAAGCTATAGAGGAACACATGCTGAGTTATTTTGTACACACAAAGTGTTAAACAAAGCAGAAAACTTTAGATTCTTCTTAGTAGCCATATTTACACACTTTTGGTAATTTCTCAGTGGTTTCATGAGGTTGATACACCTGGAATATTTGTTTTCTTAGTCATCTTAATCTTGAGTTACTTGAGGTTCTAAAAAGTAGTTGGCAATGTTTTATTTTATTTTATTTCAGGTTTGCAAAGGTGCTGTTCAGCATTCTTAAGCTTCCAAAGGGCAATGCAAAGGTCATGGGACACAATAGAAGTTGCCTTGAAAAAGTTAAGTAATGGGTAATGAAAACTTAAGTTAGCACAACTTAGAACATCAAGTTATTACAACTAAAGGGGAAGATGATTTAACTTTTTTTTTATTTTTGTTAGACTGTAAGACCGGATAAGTTGAGTTTACTTAACTTTTTTAAGGTGGTTTGCTCAATTTTTTCAAGTAATGGGGAATGAAAACTTGAGTTAGCATAAATTAAAACATCAAGTTATTACAACTAAAGAGGAAGTTGATTTAAGTTTTTTTTTGTTTGTTTTGTTTTACTGTAAGACTGGATAAGTTGACTTTACTTAACTTTACTTATTTCTCAAATGTTTTAAGTAATGGGGAATGAAAACTTGAGTTAGCATAAATAAAAACATCAAGTTATTACAACTAAAGGGGAAGTTGATTTATTTCTAAGGTAGCTCAGGGGGAATCAAGCTGTTAATGGCAACAGACTCAAAGATCTCAGTTTGAATGTATATGTGCCCACAAATGTTTAACTAACTCAATTTTTTTTTTTAGAAATATCCAATTTTATGTAAAACTAAGACTTAAATCATTTGATTTTAAACAACTTCTGGGTTTACAGTGTAGCTTCATATTCCATGACATAAAACACATTAGTGTTAATGTTATTCATTGCTAGTGCGAGCATCAGGAGACCCGTTTACAAGTATCCTTCAAATATAGTGCTACCGAGTTCACCTTTAGCTTACAAATGAGCGAATAATGCCACGTACTGCTATGTATCAGGACTGAAAGGCCAACATGTCTCTGGAGCAGTGAGAGTCAGATGGTTGGATGCTGTGCTTATAGGCTGAGGGCTACTGGCACAAACACCGCACCTGTCTCTTCACTGACATGCAGCAAATGGCGGGCCATTACCACTACCAGAATGCCAAACTTGGCACTTAAGGGAAGGGTTCTCATAGTACGAGCGGAGGAGTGACTTTGCTTTATTGTTTGTTGCTGTTGTTGTTGATGCTGCTGCTGTTTTTTTTTTTTTTATCCAGCTCATGCTCATTTAACTAGAGCAGATCGTACGTGTGGTGGATTGTGTATGCACGGTGGATTGTGTTCAGCACTGTGGGTTGCAGAGATAATAGGTGTATAAATCACAACAGAAACACCCTTGGGTTGATTGTTTCCTTTGCTTACTAATTTTGCCCGTTTATTAAATGCTGATCTTGGAGAGAAGGATGCAAATAGAGAGAGTGAGGGAGAGCAAGAAAGAGAGAAAGACAATAGCAGGATGTAAAGATATTAATGAGCGATGTTATGACCATTAGCTTTCATCTAATTGTGTGGTATTATTATTAAGGCCTTGTTATGGAGATGGAGAGGTTATGTTGCTCTGATCTGGGCATTTTACACTTCTCAAAATAAAAGAATAAAGAAGCAAAAGTGCTTATGATATTTTCTCCTCATTCTTTAAGAAAAAAGAAATATTAAGCATCCCTCTTTCTCAGTAATTAAACCACCCTGTCACATAACTGTTCTGCTGTTAGACTCAGAACTTGGTGATTATTGTAAAAACACAAAAAACATGTCTGCACCCACAAAGCTGAAAACATCTGCTTTAGCCTCTTACTGGAATTTCTGTTCCATCCTAAACAGTGCAGATGTTGCAGGTGCCAGGATGTAACTGTGGCAACATTTCATTTGAGGCGATTAAGTAAAAACCCTGAGACTAGTTTATGCACAATATATATTGTATAATTACACAATATATTGTATACTTAATTTATACAACATTACTCAAATAATTTATGATACATAATATATTATAATTTCTGAAAATTAAATATTTTTTTTATTTAAACTAAACATGTGGATGGCATGTAATAAATTCTTTTTAGTATACTTAAGTAAGACTTACTAATCTTTGAGATGATGTAAATATTTGAATGTGTGTTTTATTTGAGTAATAAATTGTATAAATTACGTAATTGTAATTAGGTAATATTGTATGCTGAAATGAAGTAAACGTAACTAAAAGAAAGGATTGATTCAGCAAACATAAATGAAGTAAAGTTTACTAAAAGAAATAGTTGACTGAAGTTCAATTCACTTATTTACTCTATGTAACATTTAAGCCTTGAAACCGAGTTGAAGTTACTTAAATGTATCTGAAATTTAATTTACTTAAAAAAAGCAAATGCAGAAAATTGCAAAACTTTTTTTAAGTAAATTTTACTCATCAATTGTTTTCAGTGCAGTGCACGATTCTTGAAAACAGAACAAAACTGTGTATCTTTATATATTATAGGATGCTTGAGATATAGACAATATTTTTCACTAATGCCACTCTCAGCTCTAAGCTGTCTCACCTATGAAGTGACAAGAAGTATGAGCTATTCATACTGTATATAAGGCAGAAAAATCATAATATGAAAGAGATAATTATTTTTGTTACCTATCAACTCGAAGGTTAGTAGGCACTCCTAAATGTTTGGACCCCTAAAATATCGCAGGATCTTTGATCTGATTTGCTGAGGCCTTGAATGTTGATTCGTAATGCCGTTCTGCAGAAAAAATAAATAAAAAACTTTCAAAATTTACTTGCAAAAGGTTTAAATGCATAAATAATTTAACATTTTTTTCCTTTTTACAAAATATATATCACTTAGAATAATAAGTGTTTTTTTTTTTTCTAAAATGTTGTACAGTAATTTAGAAATACGGGAGTATGTTGATTTAGATTTGAATCTAGCATGTAAGAGTTTTCAGCTGAGCAGTTGATGCTGATGTGAGCAGTAATTAATTAGTAGTTACTATGAATAAGACATAATAAGTAAATAGTTCTCAAGGAGCTGTGTAAGTCTCAGTCATTAATGTTGAATGAACTACTATAATCCTTAGTTTAGTACTACATACTGGGGAGCTACCCCTGGTAATTAATAGGAGTTATGTTTAGTTCAGGCTTAGTTAACTATTAACTATGGAGCAATATATATATATATATATATATATATATATATATATATATATATATATATATATATATATATATATATAAGTGTTACTATTATAATTAAAATTCTCTTCCTCTTACTTCCAGCCAGCCTCAAAAAAAGCAAAAAAAAAAAAAATATCCTATTCACATAATTAAAAAAAAAAAAAAAACAGGTATGAACGGAAACCTATACGAGTTTACACAGTTAAAACATGGGGTGGAGTTTGAAATGTCCAAAACTGAACGGCAAAAAGACATCTGTCTTCGTCTGCCTGTCAGTTGAACCACTGGTTGACCTCCACATCAGAAACCCCTGCAGCAAAAGGTGGAATGTTTTGAATTTGATGTTTCTTGATGTATAATGAAGCATATTTTTACCTTATTCTAACTGAAGTAAGTTGGTGCAATTGCGTTTTTGATGCAGACAGCCTCTGGTGTGTATGTACCCTCATTCAAGGGTAGAAAGACTGGAGCCTTGAATTTACAGCTGAGAAACTTTATCCGCTTTATAAACTTTCTACTTGCAGGATACCAAACATTATACATTTCACATGTTTTGTGATTATTGTTCTTGATTACTCTGTACTAAAAAAAAAATTGATTTGTAACATGATGTAACATTTTTATGGAGCTGTAATATGAGGAAATAGGAATTTTAGGTTTTTGTAAAATGTTTTGTGAAAGTGTAGCTAGAGGACAATGAGTGAACATAGTGTTTAAAAACTCCAGCAGCACTGCT
The DNA here is from genome assembly GCF_023375975.1 of Astyanax mexicanus. NCBI lineage: Eukaryota > Metazoa > Chordata > Actinopteri > Characiformes > Acestrorhamphidae > Astyanax > Astyanax mexicanus. The sequence continues at coordinate 22,363,910 of NC_064415.1, read as the reverse complement.
GTGTCTGAACCACTCATACAGTACCAGCACAACACACACTAACACACAAACCACCACCATGTACAGTATGTGTCATTGCAGTACTGAGAATGACGCACCATCCAAATACAAATGTCTGCTCTGTGGTGGTCATGTGGGGTTTTGACTATTGTATAACAGAGTAAAAAGAGTTAAATGTTTTATAGAAGTATGTTTACACCTGCTTTTTTATGCTGCTTGGTCTAATCCAGAACTTATCTGATCCAAAAGAAGTGATCAGGTATAAACAGGGCCTAGACAGAATGAGCTCTGCAAACATTCCATCCTAGATCCAAGTATATACTCTAAAGTTTGGGTTTATGAACTTTGGGGCCAAGCCTGGTTAGAAAACCTCTCAGCTTTTATTATTAGGTGTAGATGATGTGGTTGTTCATTGTTATGTAGCAGGTTAAAGGGAAACACCTCTTTTGTCATACATGGCACAGATTTGTTATCTGTGAATCTGACATTTTCTGTTTCAATGTGGGCCACTTCCATATGTGGTGCTGAAATCTGATACATATCCAACCCAGATAACATGAAGAGATAGCCCAAGCTTGGCTGATGTTTGGCAGCATCACCTGAGAATCAGCATTAATCATGCAGAATTGGGTCAAAGGTGATTTATACTCAACATCTAGTTGGAACATGTGGCCAATAAGTCTTTTTTTCCTTCATTTTTCCCCAATGTACAAGGCTTATTACCCAACCCACTCATTAGGACTCCCCCTATCACTAGTGATGCCCCAACACCACAAGGGTGAAGACTAACACATGCCTCCTCCGATACATGTGCTGCTGTCGTGCCTGGAGGAAAGCGCAGCGACTCGTTTCTGATACACCAGCTCACAGACGCCTTGTGCTGAGCGACATCACTCTTTAAAATGATGTGGGAATAGAGCGCCATCTACCCACCCAGAGAGAACAAGGCCAATTGTGCTCTCTCAGGGCTCCGGCAGGTGATGGCATGCTACATGAACAGGATTTGAATCAGCGATCTGGGAATACATGGCAGTACTCAATCTGAACAGCCACACTGTAATTTGTTAATTTATTTGACTTTTACATCAGTCCAACACAACATTCTCTTCCACTTCACGTATAAAGAAATGCTCAATCAGCCATAGGAGCTCAAACAAACATGAAAAGAATGCCATTTTTTACAATAGCCTTAAATGCATTCTCTGTGATAATTCCATCTGTCAGCCACTGGAGAACTTCTTTGATAGTTCCTGTGATGCTGGCAAAGATGAAACCGAAACTTCACATGAAGCAAGACTTCTCTTTTGTGCATTCCCACCAGTTTGCTGTTCAGAACTGTTCAGGTCACATTATAAAGCAAGTGTGAACAACCTAAAAAAAAACTAAAATAACATCAGATTTGGCCCACTTTTGAACTGTGTGAATGTAGCCCTTGAGTAACCCACCCTAAGGCATGTGGAAGGTTTTACTTTTGGACTTAGCATGTACACAACCTTATTTTTTGTGCCAAGTACAAGCTATTTATTGAAATCTCCTCATCTTCAGCATAGCAGATAAGGGTCCCCTGCAGGCGAGGGCTGAAGAACCAAGAAGTTACCTATGCCTGGAGCTGCGCTGCAGTTTTACTCGCGGTATAGCCTAGCTACACTGTTAGCACTTTTTTTTATTGATTTGCCGATCAGTTTCCTTCGCTTCGCTTCTCTTCCCAAACTTGAGCATCTAAGTGTCCGAAATAAGTGCTCCTGGCAGCACGGTATGAATGCGGCGAGTGGAGGAAAGGCCGATAGAGGTGAAGGCTCTTCCATCCAGCGGATCAATGCGCTCCTGCTTTCTCTGAACCCTCCCTCGCTTCCTCACCTGTGCACCCTCTGAGCTGACACACTGGTCAATAAGAGGCTCCGCTACAGTCATGGATCTGAGGGCCTAGGACCGAACTGAGCTCGAGAAGAAGAGACAGAGGGGATGGGGGCAGAGAGAGAGAGAGAGAGAGATAGATTGTGTGTGTGTGTATGTGTGTGTGTGTGGGTTTGTGTAAGTGAATGTGTGTGTGTGTATGTGGTGTGTGACCAGATGTACACTGACACCTGTCTTGCCTCCTAAGTCCTCCTAACTCCTTGTGTCAGTGTATGAATGTGTGTGTGTGTGTGTGTGTGTGTGTGTGTGTGTGTGTGTGTGTGTGTGTGTGTGTGTGTGTGTGTGAACTGATGTGCTCCGCCGCCCACTCGGAGCGTGCTGGTCAGGTTAATGTTATCCACTGTAGAAGCTTTATGGGCTTGAGTTGAGGTATTTATTGACAGCCCAGTGTCATGCTTCAAGATGCAGCATTGTGTAACTGAAATCACTGAGCTGATACATTCAACTCACTCCCACAGAAGACAGGACGCTTCCTCTCTGTGTGTGTGTGTGTGTGTGTGTGTGTGTGTGTGTGTGTCAAAAGTCCTGAACTGACTTTAATTCCTTTTCCAACCCTGCTTATGAAATACAAATAATACGTCCTCCCGACTAAATTGACCATATAAAAATGACAAAACACAGTGTAAATGTTGTTAATCTAACATACAGTTCTAAAAAAATTAACAGACCACTTCAGTTTCTGAATCAGTTTCTCTGATTTTGCTATTTATAGGTATACGTTGGAGTAAAATGAACATTCTTGTTTTATTCTATAAACTACGGACAATATTTTTCTCAAATTCCAAATAATAATAATATTGTCATTTAAAACATTTATTTGCAAAAATGAGGAATGGCTGAAATAACATAAAGATATATAGCTGTCAGACCTTAAATAATGCAAAGAAAACAAGTTCATATTCATGAAATTTTAAAAGTTCAGAAATTAGTATGTGGTGGAATAACCCTGGTTTTTAATCACAGTTTTTTTTTGTGCATCTTGTCATGTTCTCCCCCACCAGTCTTACACACTGCTTTTAGATAGCTTTATTCCACTCCTGGTGCAAAAATTTAAGCAGTTCAGCTTGGTTTGATGGTTTGTGATCATCCATCTTCCTCTTGATTATATTACAGAGGTTTTCAATTTGGTAAAATCAAAGAAACTCTTTTTTTCAGAGCTGTGTATCAGCTTATTCATTATTTAAATTAGTTTAAATCTATACAGTTTTTATAGCTTTAGATTTCTTAGTGTTTGGAATGAAAGGAAAAGTATAAAACATTAAAATCACTACATTAAAGAGTTATTTACAGGTTTATGACAGAATCAAATGTCTATCTACTGAGATTCCATCTGGCAGCGTTTATATGTAAAGATGTACAATCTTCATTATTCCATTTTAAAAATTACATTAAAACAGTAATTCCATTAATCAAATCAATTCAATTAACCTCCCAGCCCTACCTTAATCCTTGTATAAACAGTAAATCCACACTTCATTCAGCGCTTCACTTTCAGATTAACACTTACTTTTTTACAGGACCCCACGGGGCTTTATTTAACCCTCCTATTACGTTCAAATTTACTAACATCTTTTATGTTTGGGGTCAGTTTGACCCCAGCTATTTTAAACTACAGAAATGTATTATATAATATTAAGATTTTTATCCAAGTTTATGTCACATGCTTGACTACTTAAATAGCCAGCTAAGAAAATCTAGTGGCCTTCACATAAAATTCAGATATGTTTTATATGTTTTATACAGCTAAAAAAGCCTGGGGTCAAATTGACCCCGAACAACAATGATGTATACAAAATGTGCACAGGACACAAAAAACATACCATCTCATTAATTTTATGTTTACCCTTTTGTCCCCATTAAATTAGGAAAAGTCAGTAAATATAAAGTAAATAAAATGATATTAACTGCTTATTTAAAGGTGCTAAACATGGAATGGGGTCAAATTGACCCCAAACATAATAGGAGGGTTAAGGACCTGTGAAAATTGTATTGCAAGTTAAAATGTAAGTTGTCAAAAAATGTCAAAAAATGTCAAAATATTTTGTTTCTAATAATTATAGAGCATTCCTGTTGGTTCAGTAACATTATATTATAATATTTAGAAAAGGGTCTGATCTACATTACTCTAATTATAGAGTTTGTAACATTCAAACTTTGTATTTGTATTAATGATGTGATTTCGAACAAATGATGCAAATAGGGAACTGTAATCATGATTTAGTACAAAAAAAAGCAATATCCAAGAAAAACTGTGTTTTAGGAGCAGAATTGTTCAGAGGATTTCCAGTTTGTTAACAGATGCTTTCAATAATAGTTGAAATGCCTCATGAGTAAGGCATTACTTTGGCAAACCTTGGTCAATTACTGAAATACAAAGATATTTTCACAAAAAACAGAAGTCCAGAGGTGGCACTGACTGTTCCAGGCTGGTCAAACAAATTAGTATCCAAAACATGTTTTGTTTTTTTTGTTTTTTTGAAAAATGGACATCATTCTCCAGCCTAAGACAAAAAAAAACAGAAGTCAAATGGCCAGGGTCTGTAATTGGATGAGGTTGTATCAATTTCTTTTTGTGATGGCAAATGACCCAACTTTTTTTAATTTTTCAATTTTCAACTTTTCAATTACCCTGTTGAGATCTGTAGTGTTTGCTAAACAGGTCTGGGTTATCCACTTAGTCATCACTGACTTTATAAAAGCCACTGCTTTGTACACTTTGTACTGCGTTCAGTGCCTCAAATGTTTTTTTTCTTCTGTTCTTGTTTAATTTTTTATTTTATTTTTTTATTATTATTTTTTTTTAATAAAAATTTTCATTTATTTTTTTTTTTCTGGGTAATCCACTTAGTCATCACTGACTTTATAAAAGCCACTGCTTCGTACACTTTGTACTGCGTTCAGCTCCTCAAATGTTTTTTTCTTCAGTTCTTGTTTAATTTTTCAAGGTCATATTGTGCTGTTTAATGCAGAGTAAAACAAAATTCCCAGCTAAACTACTGGGTTAATAAAGCCATGGCTGCAATCACTGTACAGGGCTGATTTGTTAACCTTGCTCTTAGTTTGTAGCTGAGTGAGTTCAGAGAACTTAAGAAAAAAAAAAAAGATTTATTCATACAGTTTTTTATCTGTTTTTAGTCTGCAGCGTAGTTGTTAAAGTTTCATAGAAACTGTGTAAAAATATATATATTTTTAATACACTATTAAAAGCTATATAAAACACCATACAAATACAATTTCACCTCCGGCAAGTAACAGGCAATATAAACATCTCACCTTAAACCAGATAAAAAGAAAAAAAGTAACTTGACCTTTACATTGTGTGTCTGTATGTGTGCTGCACTAAGCATGAGGAGCAGAAAGAGGAGAAGAGCACTGTCTGAGGACTTGAGAACCAACATTGTGGAAAGATATCAACAATCTCAAGGTTACAAGTCCATCTCCAGAGATCTTTTTGTTTGTTTTTGTTTGTTTGTATAGGCATTTCAATTATTAATTTAGCTTCCCCCCCAAAAAAAAGGAAGCCATTTATACATGTCCATGTATTTCCACCCACATAAGAATGTAACCTTTGCCATCAGTGACATCGCAGCTTAAAACGTAATGTTTTATTTTTAAGGGACTGGAGACACTTAAGCAAATAATAATAATAATTGAATTAATTTCACTTAATGTTTCTCATATATCGCAATATTTAGGCGAGATAAAGCTTAAGCTGCCCACCCTGTTGTGATGAAATATCAAGATAATTAAAATTATTGTTAAAAAATCATTAAAAGATTATCATTAAAATCTTTGAAACAGAACATAAGGTTATTATGAATATTTCCAAATGTTTGCAGCCATGCTTTTTAATCAAATGCCAGTTTTCATTAAAATTTTCCACCCTATCAGGACAATTTCTTATATTTTAGATTCTTCAAAGTAGCACCTCTTGCTAAGAGGACATCTTGCACATCTTAGCTGGATTTTCTCAGTCAGATTTATTAGGTAGAGTCGCCTGGAACGGCTTTCAGTTAACAGCTGTGCTGAATTGATCAAGAGGTAATTTCTTGAATTGTGTTTGAGAGCATCAGTTGTAAATTTGTAAAGAGGTAGAGTCGGTATCCAGTAAATAGCCCTACATTAGTAATGTTATGTTAGAACTACCCAACTAAGGAATCTGAAAAAAAATCAAGAACTTTGAAAGAATCCTCAAGTTCAGTCGCAAAGATCATGCTATGATGGAACTGGCTCTAATCAGGACTGGCCCAGAAAAGGAAGACCAGGAGTTACTTCTGTTGCACAGGATAAATTCGCAAGTTATCATCATCCCAAATAAGAGATACTTAATGCTTTTATGCAGAGTATTTTGGTTTGTTTTACACTTTTATGTTACTACATCATTCATTATGTGTTCCTGCAGAGTCTATATAGTTGTTTTAATAATGTTAATAACATAATAATGTTAACTACAGGTACTTTAACTGTAGGTATAAATAAAAAAAAAATTCATAAGAGTGTAACACTCCACACATGGTGGAGTAGGAAGAAAATGTATAGTTTTATGTAATGTCAAGACTAAAATACAATAATGTTTATATATCTTCAATAACACAATCAGGAATGCTGAGATTTTAAAGAAAATGTATTCATTAATACACAGAAACTACAAGATATTTTTCCGCTTGAGTTTTCTCACTGTTCTTGTCTTTGACTTGCTCCTGGTGTCCTATTTCACACTTTGGCCTGTAAAGCTGCTTTTGTATAATGCCTGTTCTAAAAAAAAATACAAAATAAACCCATACCTTACCTGATTTCAACTGTTCTTACCAGTGATGGGAATAACGGCCGGTTACTAACACCGTTACTTTTTTCAGTAACGAGTAATCTAACTAATTACTCTGGCTGTAACTATAACGCCATTACCATTTCCGACACCCCGTTACTGCACGTTACTTTAGCCGCTCAATTCACTTTTTTTTTCCGCACATACAGACAAAGGCGCAAGTGTGTGTGCATTGTGTGTGTGAGTCACAAGGGAGGGGAGGATGAGATAGCCACCTAAGCAATGATTGGCTAAGGTATGGTAAGATTACGTCTTCAGCCAATCAGAGAAAATAGGTGGGGTGTTTAGAGCGCATGCATAGTGGCGGGTGTTTACAGCACATAGCGAGAGATGGCAAGTGAGGAGAACTCCGGCGGCAAAACAGCCTTTTCCAGATTACTGTGAGTTTGAACCATTTCAAACTCACTGAGGTCAAAGGCACGTCGAGTTCACATTATGTCCCCGAATTAAAAATTAGTCATGGTCAAACCTCTATGCAGGTACTTGTCTTTGCTGTCGTGCACGCTATTCATCTGGCTTATGAAACACGCTCTGAGAAGGTGGGGGCCAGTGGAGTGGGGGGGGGGGGGGAACAGAAGAGTGGTGGGGGTGGAGGTTACGGGGTCGAGTAACACAAAAGTAACGCAATGGTTACTTTTACTGGTAACTAGTTACTTTTATAGTGCAGTAACTCAGTTAGTAACTTTTTTGGAGTAAAAAAGTAACTGAAGTAACTATAACTAATTACTTTTTTAAAGTAACATGCCCAACACTGGTTCTTACACAGTACTTACTCAGTAAGTACTCAGAAACAACAGGGAGCGGGCTGTATTATAAAGAATTACCATGTTTTTTTTTTTGTTTTGTTTTTTATAAGACACGGAAATGCACAGACTATTCTGTATAATATACAGAATAATGACCCCACTATTTTTTTTCTTCTTTTTTTTTCTCCTAAAACTCGCAGCAAATAGAAAGACAATGGCCACCGCGATTGCTGAGGATTCTTCGTCTTTCCATCAAAGCAAGAGGTCTGTAATCCCGCCTTAAACGCCAAATCCTCTGTATACTGACATAATGCCCTTTAAGCTGACTAATTCCTCCTCCTCCTCCTCTCCCTTATACTCCCTCTCTCTCTCTTCCTCTCACTCTCTCTCTCTCTCTCTCTAATACAACTTACTCTCGCTTTCTCTCTCTTTCCACCTTCATGACAATAACAACAATAACAATGCTAGCGCAGTCATTAATGTGAGTGGTTGCTAGGTAACCTCTGTGATGCACTGAATGGCTTTCATTAGGCAGACAGGCAGTGTTGACTCCGCAGAAAGCTACAGGAGGAGCATGGAAAAAAGGGGGAAGCAGAAAAAAAAGAGATGAACTGACTGATATAAATATGAAATACATGTGCGTGAGCATTGACACCGGTCACTGAGCGGCACTGTGACTCTCCCATATGGTGACAAACACTGACAAGCTGCCTGCTCCTGAGAGGCCACATGTCTCTCTCACACACACACACACACACACACACATACACAAACAGAGAGAGACAGACACACAGCTGTCTTATGGTTACTCGGTCACAGGCGTCCAACCCCATAGATTTCACATCCTGTACTATAAATATACAGCTCTGGAAAAAAAATAATAATAATAAAAGACAAACTAAAAATGGTGACTTTCTTTGATTTTACAAAAAAAAAAAAAAAACTCTGCAATATAATCAAGAGGAAGATGGATGATCATAAGCCATCAAACCAAGCTGAACGGCTTGACTCTTTGCACCAGGAGTAAAGGCATAAAGTTATCCAAAAGCAGTGTGTAAGACTGGTGGGGGAGAACATGCCAAGATGCATGAAAACTGTGATTAAAAACCAGGGTTATTCCACCAAATATTAATTTCTGAACTCTTAAAACAAAATAAAAAAAAAATCAAGGTGTGTTCAAACTTTTGACTGGTACTCCATATATGTGTTGCTGTCACGTTTATTTGTCTGGAATTTGAGTCTCTCTGGTCTGTTCCCTGTCTTTGTTTACCCTCCTCTGCCTCTGCCCTGTGTTTATACCTTGTCTCTGCTTTTGTTGCTCACCTGTTCTTTTGTAGCTCCGCCTTCTTGTTATCTGGTCCCACGTGTTTCCTATTTCCTGTCCCTTTCTGTTTGAATATATACTGTAGTCATTCTTGTTTCTCAGTTTTTGGGTCTTTTGTTTGTTTATTTGTTGTCTCCTTCCTGCTCCTAACCTGACAGCTGTTTATTTTTTATATTAGACAGATATTTAGAATTTTAAATGAGTGAATATGCATTGTGTCACCTGGGCTAGGACAAGGTAAGACAAGTGCTGATTATAAAACACAGATTTGTTGTTAATACTGATCCCAATGGGATTGGTGTACAATGTACAACTAGTAAACAACAGGGCAGCAATAAACAGCAACATACCACGGCGTAGTAAGCCAGAAGCAGGGTCGGTACATGGTGAAACAAAGGGAAAGGCAAGAGAGTAGTCAGAGGGAAAAGCAAGGTTGGTAACTAAAGATTAACAACAGAACTAAAGGGCTATACAAGAGAGTAAACTAAGAGCAGAAAAGGGTCAATAACAGTAAGGCAAGAAAGCAAGGAAAACCCGTTGTAACCAAGCTAGAAAAGTAGATAATACTCGGCAGAGAACCAAGAGAACAAAGGGCTATTTATACAGACATAAACAGATGTGGGAAATGAGCAATCAGAAAGAGGGAGAGGCTGAAGGCTGCAGTGTCACGTGTTCAGTCGAGTCATTGTAGTTCATGGGCTGAGAATGCTGGGAAATGGAGTCTTTAGGAGAACAATAGTCCTGAATTGGCAGACTGACAGCATCAGGACTGACACATTGTGGATTAAATAATCCTACAGTTAATATCCAGATTGTGCCTCATTAACAAGGCAGAAAAAAACGTGCTATAAATGAATAATTCTATGATATGACTTATGTATTTGTTAACTTTTGTATTTATTTAAATCGTCGCTGTCCAATGAAAACCACTTACCTCCAAAACAGCAACTTTACAGTAGAGAGAAAAAAAAACTTGTAAACTTTCAATGGAAGTCAATGTAAAAAGAGTTTATTTCAGGTCATTTTGAACTATTTATATTGGTCCGTTCATCAAAAACATTTTGCACAGTGTAAGAGACAGTTTGTCTGTCCAAACTGTGTAGTAAATAAAAATTTGACAAAAATCGAGTGTTTTTTATAGGACAGTGACGATATATACGATTAATAATTAATTATAGTGCATGACTTTTAAACACATTTTCTATTTAAAAAGAAGAAAAAAGAAACTGTATATACCCTTTAAACTGTTGGTGGATTGTATGGTTCATAATACTAAGCAGCTGCTATTTTAGATAAAATAACACAAATTATTAACGTGACAAGCGGCTCTATGTTTTTGAGTAGCGATGTACAGCTGAAGCCGTAATGATCCGCGTTAATGTACATTTGTTGAGGCGCGGCTCCGTTTTCAATTCAGCATTGAATTCATGTAATGAGTTTTTGGCCTGAGGGAATCTCCCACCTGCTTGATGCAGACAGCATTCAGCAATATACAGTCATAAGGATGATTAGAAAAGCAGCGTTTAGATGAGAGGGTAATGAAAAATGGCAGTTAAGGTGTGTGTGTTGACCGCTGGATCCATAACGTTTAATTCTGTGCATTCGGAGAGAACGCTCATCCACTATTCTCACAGATACAGATACTACGGGCTACAGTGTAAAGTAGGGCTTTCTAAATCAAGCTTTAGTGCAGCGCTGCAGAGGCTTAGCTGTGGATCCTTCTACTTCTCTGCACTGTTTATGGGCCAATCCTGTACTTGAGTTATGACCTCCATATGGTCATGGAGCAGGCCACCATCACTGTGTGTGTGTGTGTGTGTGTGTGTGTGTGTGTGTGAGAGTGTATGTGTGTGTGTGCGCCACTGTCTGTATTATGGGATGATGACCGGGAGAAAAGGAATCCACAGGGAGTCTCAGTGTGTGAGTGTGTGTGTATTTGTATGTGTGTGTGTGTGTATGTGTGTGTTAGAGAGGAAGAGATTATCTGTATCTGTGTCTGGTTGGAGGATGTTTATGTGTTTATGAGAAAAAGCTGCCTAGAGTGCTCGATGCGTGAGACGCATCAGTAGCCATGTGTTGAATTTCATTAACAAATATTTAACTAAAATTCATATTTCTATTAAAACACTTGTATAATGTCAAACTAACTAAAACTACTTTTAAAATTTTGCTACAGTGTTTGGAAGTTGGATAAAATTCATAAATAGAACAGCTGTGGCAGGACATTTATTATGCCCGCTTGGCAACACCCAGACAACCACCTGAGACACTATAGCAACCCCCTAGCAACTCCCTAGAAACAACTAAAGCACCATAATGGCAACTGCCATCAAAACTACACACCTGACATAATGTTACAACCATCTAGCATCTACTCTGCAACACCTAAGATACCACTTGGGATACCACAGAAACCTCCTGAGAACACCACAACAACAGCAACTTGAATACCATAGCAGCCCATAGCAACTACGTATCGTATTTCTTATTAACTTCAAAGTAATGACTTAGGAGACCTAGCAACTGCATAGAATACCACAGCTATACCACAATAACATCCACACAGCAACTACTTATCAACTTTAAAGCAACCACCTAGGATACCCAGCAACTGCGTAGAATACCACAGCAACACCACCACAACAACAATTAAAATACCATAGCAGCTACACAGCAACCACTGATCAACTTTAAATACACCACATATGATAACATTACAATTTAGAATGTCACAGCAACCACAGCAAATTGAATACCATAGCAGCCATACAGCAACTAACCATCAACTTGAAAGCAACCACCTAGGATACCATAAGAACCATTCAGATTACCACAGCAACATCCTATTCACACCGCAACAACAACAACAACAACAACAATAACTTCAATACCATAGCAGCCACACAGTAACTTCTTATCAACTTGGTACTTCCTGTCGGCGGCGCGAGCAGTCGCAGCAGCTACTCCGGAAGCAAAACACGGTGCTTTTGTTTGTTTTTCTGTGTAAATAATCCGATCTGAACTCGCAATCATGCAAAAGTTCGCTATGGGAACAACTTACGACCGACAGACCCTGCTAGACCTGCAAAATCAACAAAAATCTGTACTTACAGACGGTCTACGAGCGGAGCTACGCGCGCTAGGCCTGCTAAGATCCGCGGCGTTTCCTGAGCCTGCTATCCGGAAGCGGTCTCTCCGCAAGCGTTGCGCGAGGAGCCGAAAGCGCGGTAAGAGAGCCGGTGTCCGCGCTAAGCTAATGGCTAACTCCAGCCGGCCAGCGGTTCCATCTCTCCTTCTCTCCAACGTTTGCTCCCTGCCGAACAAGATTGACTATCTCCGGCTCCAGCGGACATCCCAGCGCTAATGAACTCCATCCCGGACTCCGCGATTGAGGTGAGCGGCATGCTATGCTACCGCGCGGACCGCGACGCCGGCCTCTCGGGCAAGGTACGTGGAGGTGGGGTGTGTGTTTACATCAACACAGCATGGTGTAACAACGCTGCGCTGATCTCCAGCTACTGCTCGCCGCTGGTGGAGTTTGCTGTAGTCAGAGCCAGGCCATTCTACCTGCCCAGAGAGCTTAGCAGCGTGTACATAATAGCAGTGTATGTAGCACCCAGTGCTAATGCTAATGCTAACGGTGCTAATGCTAACGCTCTGCAAGAACTGTACACTGTTATCTCCAAACTCCAGAACTCACACCCCGACGGACTGTTTATTGTTGCTGGTGATTTCAATCACAGTAATCTGAAGGCTCTGCTGCCCAGCTTTCACCAACATGTGGATTTTCCAACCCGTGGAGCTAACCTGCTCGATTGTGTGTATACTAACATTCCCGGTTCGTACAGAGCAGAGCCCCGCCCCCACTACGGCTACTCTGATCATATCACTGTCATGCTCATCCCAGCATACAGACAGCTCATCAGATGTGCCAAATCAGAGAAGAAGCAAGTTACAACCTGGCCTCCAGGAGCCATCTCTGCTCTTCAGGACTGTTTTGAGCACACTGACTGGGACATGTTCAGAGAAGCTGCTACCTCTGATGACTCCATCAACCTGGAGGAGTACACAGACTCAGTGACTGGCTACATCAGCAAGTGCATTGAGGATGTTACTGTCTCCAAAACCATCACAACCCGCCCCAACCAGAAGCTGTGGATGACTGCAGAGGTGCGTGTGCTGCTGAGATCCCGAGACAAGGCCTTTAAGTCAGGGGACAGGGCTGGCCTCCGAACAGCTAGAGCCAAGCTCTCCCGGGGGATCAGAGAGGCAAAGCGCACCTACGCAAAGAAAATCCACGCCCACTTCCAGGACACTACTGACACTCGGCGCATGTGGCAGGGCATCCAGACCATCACCAACTACAAGTCACCCCCCTTGCTTGTAACAGTGATGCCTCCCTTCCAGATGCACTGAACTCCTTCTACGCAAGGTTCGAAGCACAGAACTACACGACAGCATGGAAGACTACACCTCCTCCAAACGATCAGGTACTGTGCCTGTCCTCAGCTGATGTGCGGAAAACTCTACTCAGAGTCAACCCACGGAAAGCCCCAGGACCAGACAGCATACCTGGCAGAGTGCTCAGAGGATGTGCAGAACAACTCACAGATGTTCTCACGGACATTTTCAACATCCTCTGAGTACTGCAATCGTGCCGACGTGCTTCAAGACGACCACCATCGTCCCTGTGCCGAAGAAGTCTCAAGTGTCCTGCCTTAATGACTACCGTCCCATTGCACTTACTCCCATCATCATGAAGTGCTTTGAGAAGCTGGTCATGAGGCACATCAAAAACCAGCTCCCGTCTGGACCCTCTGCAGTTTGCGTATCGTCCAAACAGATCAACAGACGATGCCATCTCTACTGCGCTCCACCTGGCTCTCACCCACCCGGACAACAAAGACTGCTATGTTCGAATGCTGTTCATCGACTTCAGTTCAGCATTCAACACCATCATCCCTCAGCATCTGATCGGAAAACTGAGCTTGCTGGGCCTGAACTCCTCCCTCTGCAACTGGTTTTTAGACTTCCTGACTGAGAGACCACAATCAGTCAGGATTGGAAACAACACCTCCAGCACCACCATACTGAGCACTGGCGCCCCCCAGGGCTGTGTGCTCAGCCCACTGCTGTTCACTCTGCTGACTCATGACTGTACTGCAAAGTACAGCTCAAACCACATCATCAAGTTCGCTGATGACACAACTGTAGTTGGCCTCATCAGCATGAACGACGAGTCAGCATACAGAGAGGAGGTGCAGTGGCTGACGGACTGGTGCAGAACCAACAACCTATCTCTTAACGTGGATAAAACCAAGGAGATGGTTGTTGACTTCAGGAGAGCTCCAGGTGTCCACCACCCGCTGAACATCAACGGCTCTGCTGTGGAAATTGTGGATAACACCAAGTTCCTCGGTGTTCACATTGCAGAGAACCTCACCTGGTCCCTCAACACCAGCTCCATAACCAAGAAAGCCCAGCAGCGCCTCTACTTCCTGCGGAGACTGAGGAAAGCACATCTCCCACCCCCCATCCTCACCATGTTCTACAGAGGGACTGTAGAAAGCATCCTGAGCACCTGCATTACCGTCTGGTTTGGGAATAGCAACACCTCAGACCGCAAGACCCTACAGTGGATAGTGCGGACAGCTGAGAAAATCATCGGAGTCTCTCTTCCCTCCATCGCCGAGATCTACACCACACGCTGCATCCGCAAAGCCACCAGCATTGTGGACGACCCCACCCATCCCTCACATGATGCCGTCCGGCAGAAGATACAGGAGCATCCGAGCCTCCACTACTAGACTCTGCAACAGCTTCATCCACCAGGCAGTCAGACTTCTCAACGCACAGAGACAGAACTGAACCCCCACCCCACCCACCACTCACCCAACACACTCACACAAAACTAAACTGTACACCCCCCCCCCCCTTTACACTCACAAGAACTGAACTTCACCCACACACACACACAGTCAGCACACAGAGGCTGACATGACTTTATTTGCTGCACTCTTAAAAACTATAAACTCTACCTCAGTAACTGCTGTGATTATATATGTTCTATATGTTACAGTATGTCACACATCTCTGCACCTTATCCCCACTATACACTTATTATACCGTATTGGTACTGCACTGTCCTGTCTTTAAATTGTCTCGTCCTTTGTATTTATTGTATTTATTGTTATTAAGTGTTAAAATTTTATAATTTTATGTTGCACTGTCGTCACTCCTGCACTTTATGTTGTCTATTGCTTGTTGTTCTATGTTGCAACATGGTTCCGGAGGAACGTAATTTCATCACACTGTGTACCTGTACTCAGATGTAATGACAATAAAAGCCTCTTGACTTGAAAAAAAAAAGCTTCCACCTAGGATACCTAGCAACTGTGTAGAATACCACAGCCACACCACAACAACAGCCACACAGCAACTACTTATCAACTTCAAAGGAACCACAAGGGATATCTAGCGACTGCGTAGAATACCACAGCAACATCACAACAACAACTTCAATACCATAGCCGCCACACAGCAACTACTTATCAACTTGAAAGCAACCATCTAGGATACCATGAGAACCAATTATATTACCACAGCAACCTTTTAGGAATGCCACAAAAACAAATTGAAATTCCATATCAGCCACACAGTTAGGCACCACTTTGGAACACCATACCCTTCATCTGGGATTCCTGAGCAACCACCTGGGATACGATAGAAATCTCATCTCAACCACATAACATAAAACATAACAGCAAATACTTAGCAACACCATGGCAGCAACCTGCAATACCATATCAACCACCACGCAATAGCATTACAAACCTCTTAGCAACACCATGGCAAGTACCTGGGATTCCACACCAATCACATTGCAACACCATAGTAACCACATGGGATACCAGAGAAACCACCTTGCAACACCATATCAACCACTTAGCAGCCACTATAATACTAACACTATTGTAACAACCTGTGATATTATCACAATCATTTAGCATTTTTACCATAGCAACATGACACATGGCAAAAGTCATGGGATATCATATCAGTGTAGAGTGGTAAGAATGAAATATAACAAATCACAAACACACATAACACACACACACACACACACACAAGCATCATGTAATTTCCACAGAGTAGCCTGAAGGAATGTCCAGAAGTGGTGATAGTAAATCTTCCAAAAATGAATCAGATAGTGCGAGTGTGAGTTCGTGCGAGTGTGTGTGTGCGTGTGTGTGTGTGTGTGTGTTTCATCCCGAGCACTAGTGACCTTCTGCAAAAAGTTGATAATATATCTCTAAAAAAACAGCTACATTAGGCTGAGTAATGGATCGTTGGTGTGTGTAATGCGTTTAGGAGAAAGCATGTGTGTGTGTGAGTCTGTGAGTGTGTGTGTGTGTGTGTGTCGGTATCGGTGATTGACGGTTTTAATAGGGCCATGATGCTTGGCTAATCTTCGTTTTGGAGCACTCATCATCATCATCACCATCATCAGTGAACACTCCGCACCCTTAATCACACAACTCTGCTCCCTGTAGCGCCCATCCATCAAGAGTAAGTCAAAGAACACACTCTCTCGCACACAGACACACACACACACACACACACACATGCACACTACATGTAAACACACACACAGGCTTCCTACTCTCAGCTTTTTCCTCTTTTCTGTCTCTCCTTTATATAAACAAGTGTGCACACACACATCGTTTTCCTTACTCATCCAGCCAGCTGCACACATCCTCATTATATTGTACTGAATTTTTACTGCCACACTTGAAGCCCTGATCTCGGCCTGTTTTGCAGTAACACTTATAATTATTTAAAGAATATTACATTTTTACGTGAACTAATCTTCACTATGTCTGTATTGCACTGTGTATTATGATGAAGAACAATTTAAAGATTTTTTTTTTCCATGTAGGCCATTCACAAATGTTTTGTGTAAAAATAAATTATTAATAAGAACAGAAGACAAAGTTTGAACAAAATCTAATTAATAAAAAAAAAGAAAGGAAGGAAATGAAATGATTGGACATCTAAAGTGGGATTCCACTTCCAGGCAGTAGCGAGGTCATTGTGGTTGTGGTTGGTATGGTATTCCAGGTGGTGACTAATACTAAGTTGCTGTAAGGTGGCTGTTGTGGCTTTTCAAAAGATTGCTACGGTGTTGCTAAGTGGTTGATATATGATGTGGTATTTGATGTGATTGCTTGTGGTAGCCTAGGTAATTTATATGTGTCATGTCCTGGCCCTGTTCCTGTCTGTTCTCATGTCTCTGTACGTTTTCCCCCACGTGACCCGTGCTCCTCTGTGTCTCTTCCCCAGTAATTTTCCATCACATGTGTCCCATTTGTAGCTCCGCCCTTACCCCAGGTGTTCGTGTTTAGTGTGTTTCCTGTTTGTATATATAGTCCTCTTGTGGCACTTTGTCCTTGTCGGTCTTTGCACTAACCCCTGTTGTTTTGTCGTTCTGTGTTCATCCTCGCTTCTTGCTCCTTGTTTTCTCTTTGTTTATTTCTTGTTCATTTCTTAGTTTATTTCCCTTGGTAGTATCTTGTTTATTTCCTTTGTTATCCTTGTTTAGTTTAGTTATTTTAGTCTTGTTTCAGTTACTTGTTTGTTTCTTTGTTTAGCCTCCCTGTTTTATGTTATCGTTAACCCCTCGTTTGTTTTGGTTTATTTCTTTGTCACGTGTTTACTTGTTCCTTGTTCTTTGTTTATTTTTTTGTTATTAATTTTAATAAATTATTTTTCCCTTACCTGCACATACATCTGCCTCCACGTCTCCCTGCCTGGCACCCTTCCTGACAATATGGTGTTGCTAGGAAGTTGCTATGGTGTTGCTAAATGAATGTGATGAGATCCCAGGTTGTTACTATAGTGTTACAAACTGGCTGCTTAATGGTGGATATGGTGTTACAAGGTGGTTGCTGTGGTATTCCGGGTATTTTTATGGTGTTGCTAAGAAGTTACTATGGTGTTGCTAAATGATTATATCACATCACAGTTTGTTACAATAGTAACTATAGTAACTATAGTAACAGCCTGGAATTAGACTAAGCCAAACTACTAAAAAATACTGATATTTCTTATTTGTTTCATTGTAAGCTCATGGATCATTTGGTGAGTTTAGAAATGATTGGCTAGTTTACAGTGAGGCACTACAATTGATTTCACAGAAACCACATAGCATACCAAATTTACCATATTTAGTACTAAAACAAAAACTCTATTTTTTGTGTTTTTTTTTTTATTATTCTTTGGTCTTGCTGAGATGCTGAAGGTAAAGCCAGTCAGCTTTTAGCAAACTCTTATATTAATTTGGTAGACCTGCCCCCTTTTTCCACACCATGCATCTCAGACTGCATTTATTGAGTTTTTTTTTTTTTTTTTTTTTTTTTTGCAGCACAGACTAAATGACAAGATATGAAGCAGCTTGTTTTACCTATTAAATGTACTGTTTCAATAGCAAAAGTTCAGTTTATATAATTCATTATAAACTCAGCTACGAGCTCAGGCACATACACTCAATAATTGCAGAGATCCAAACCTGCTGTTAGAGCTGCTAAAGGGGACCAGCTCCATAATAAAGTTAATCTATACAACGTCATAAACGCTCCTGTAGATGAAATATATATTTGTCCCAATACTTTTGTTTGTATAGTGTATATTAGAGCTTTGTTTTCTTTCCTCCCTCCGCGTGGATCTAAAATGCCAGAACAAAGCCAGAGCTTCATTTATTCTATTTATCTCTTATATCAGATTGCTACTGGTTGCCGTCTGTTTGCCGGGAGTGCAGCTAAGTGGGGAAGGCAGATCGTGGTCTCAGAGGAAGAAATTCAGCTCTAAGCCAAAGCATCTGAGGTGAGGCGAAGAATATTCTCTCATACATGCATATTCTTTCATACAGCATTGTTCTCTTCCTTTCATACTGAAATTAGATGGTAAATTCTGATCATTGCATTTAATAATGTTGTTCCCTATTCATCTTATTCTACAAAGTTTTCCACTCACACTGTTCTAGAATATCCTCTACAGTTTCACAATGTTCTAGAATTCAACATCCCTGTTTAACACTGTTCTAGAATGTAGCATCCATGTTCTATACTGTTCTAGAATGTAACATCCATGTTTTACAATGTTCTAGAATGAAGCATCCATGTTTTATACTGGTCTAGAATGTAACATCCATGTTCTATACTGGTCTATAATGTAACATCCATGTTTTTATTCTGTTCTAGAATGTAACATGCCTGTTTTACACTGTTCTAGAATGTAGCATCCATGTCCTATACTGTTCTAGAATGTATCATCCATGTTTTTATACAGTTTAAGAATGTAACATCTCTGTTTTACACTATTCTCGAATGTAACACCCATGTTTTACACTGTTCTAGAATGTAGCATCCATGTCCTATACTGTTCTAAATTGTATCATCCATGTTCTATTCTGGTCTAGAATGTAACATCAATGTTTTTATACTGTTTAAGAATGTAACATCTCTGTTTTACACTATTTTAGAATGTAACACCCATGTTTTACGCTGTTCTAGAATGTGCTTCACTGTTTCACACTGTTCTAGAATGTAACATCACTGTTTTACACTATTCTAGAATGTAACACCCATGTTTTACACTGTTCTAGAATGTAGCATCCATGTTCTATACTGTTCTAGAATGTATCATTCATGTTCTATTGTGGTCTAGAATGTAATATCCATGTTTTTATACTGTTTAAGAATGTAACATCTCTGTTTTACACTTCTTTAGAATGTAACACCCATGTTTGAGACTGCTCTAGAATGTGCTTCACTGCTTCACACTGTTCTAGAATGTAACATCCCTGTTTTACACTATTCTAGAATGTAACACCCATGTTTTACACTGTTCTAGAATGTAGCATCCATGTTCTATACTGTTCTAGAATGTATCATTCATGTTCTATTGTGGTCTAGAATGTAACATCCATGTTTTTATACTGTTTAAGAATGTACCATCTCTGTTTTACACTATTTTAGAATGTAACACCCATGTATTAGACTGCTCTAGAATGTGCTTCACTGCTTCACACTGTTCTAGAATGTAGCATCCCTGTTTTACACTGTTCTAGAATGTAACACCCATGTTTTACACTGTTCTGGAATGTAACACCCATGTTTTACACTGTTCTAGAATGTAGCATCCATGTCTTATACTGTTTTAGAATGTATCATCCATGTTCTATTCTGGTCTAGAATGTAACATCCATGTTTTTATACTGTTTAAGAATGTAACATCTCTGTTTTACACTATTTTAGAATGTAACACCCATGTATTAGACTGCTCTAGAATTTGCTTCACTGTTTCACACTGTTCTAGAATGTAACATCCCTGTTTTACACTGTTCTAGAATGTAGCATCCATGTCCTATACTGTTCTAGAAGGTATCATCCATGTTTTTATACAGTTTAAGAATGTAACATCTCTGTTTTACACTATTCTCGAATGTAACACCCATGTTTTACACTGTTCAAGAATGTAGCATCCATGTCCTATACTGTCCTAAATTGTATCATCCATGTTCTATTCTGGTCTAGAATGTAACATCAATGTTTTTATACTGTTTAAGAATGTAACATCTCTGTTTTACACTATTTTAGAATGTAAGACCCATGTTTTACACTGTTCTAGAATGTGCTTCACTGCTTCACACTGTTCTAGAATGTAGCATCCCTGTTTTACACTGTTCTAGAATGTAACACCCATGTTTTACACTGTTCTGGAATGTAACACCCATGTTTTACACTGTTCTAGAATGTAGCATCCATGTCTTATACTGTTTTAGAATGTATCATCCATGTTCTATTCTGGTCTAGAATGTAACATCCATGTTTTTATACTGTTTAAGAATGTACCATCTCTGTTTTACACTATTTTAGAATGTAACACCCATGTATTAGACTGCTCTAGAATGTGCTTCACTGCTTCACACTGTTCTAGAATGTAGCATCCCTGTTTTACACTGTTCTAGAATGTAACACCCATGTTTTACACTGTTCTGGAATGTAACACCCATGTTTTACACTGTTCTAGAATGTAGCATCCATGTCTTATACTGTTTTAGAATGTATCATCCATGTTCTATTCTGGTCTAGAATGTAACATCCATGTTTTTATACTGTTTAAGAATGTAACATCTCTGTTTTACACTATTTTAGAATGTAACACCCATGTATTAGACTGCTCTAGAATTTGCTTCACTGTTTCACACTGTTCTAGAATGTAACATCCCTGTTTTACACTGTTCTAGAATGTAGCATCCATGTCCTATACTGTTCTAGAAGGTATCATCCATGTTTTTATACAGTTTAAGAATGTAACATCTCTGTTTTACACTATTCTCGAATGTAACACCCATGTTTTACACTGTTCAAGAATGTAGCATCCATGTCCTATACTGTTCTAAATTGTATCATCCATGTTCTATTCTGGTCTAGAATGTAACATCAATGTTTTTATACTGTTTAAGAATGTAACATCTCTGTTTTACACTATTTTAGAATGTAACACCCATGTTTTACGCTGTTCTAGAATGTGCTTCACTGTTTCACACTGTTCTAGAATGTAACATCACTGTTTTACACTATTCTAGAATGTAACACCCATGTTTTACACTGTTCTAGAATGTAGCATCCATGTTCTATACTGTTCTAGAATGTATCATTCATGTTCTATTGTGGTCTAGAATGTAATATCCATGTTTTTATACTGTTTAAGAATGTAACATCTCTGTTTTACACTTCTTTAGAATGTAACACCCATGTTTGAGACTGCTCTAGAATGTGCTTCACTGCTTCACACTGTTCTAGAATGTAACATCCCTGTTTTACACTATTCTAGAATGTAACACCCATGTTTTACACTGTTCTAGAATGTAGCATCCATGTTCTATACTGTTCTAGAATGTATCATTCATGTTCTATTGTGGTCTAGAATGTAACATCCATGTTTTTATACTGTTTAAGAATGTACCATCTCTGTTTTACACTATTTTAGAATGTAACACCCATGTATTAGACTGCTCTAGAATGTGCTTCACTGCTTCACACTGTTCTAGAATGTAGCATCCCTGTTTTACACTGTTCTAGAATGTAACACCCATGTTTTACACTGTTCTGGAATGTAACACCCATGTTTTACACTGTTCTAGAATGTAGCATCCATGTCTTATACTGTTTTAGAATGTATCATCCATGTTCTATTCTGGTCTAGAATGTAACATCCATGTTTTTATACTGTTTAAGAATGTAACATCTCTGTTTTACACTATTTTAGAATGTAACACCCATGTATTAGACTGCTCTAGAATTTGCTTCACTGTTTCACACTGTTCTAGAATGTAACATCCCTGTTTTACACTGTTCTAGAATGTAGCATCCATGTCCTATACTGTTCTAGAAGGTATCATCCATGTTTTTATACAGTTTAAGAATGTAACATCTCTGTTTTACACTATTCTCGAATGTAACACCCATGTTTTACACTGTTCAAGAATGTAGCATCCATGTCCTATACTGTCCTAAATTGTATCATCCATGTTCTATTCTGGTCTAGAATGTAACATCAATGTTTTTATACTGTTTAAGAATGTACCATCTCTGTTTTACACTATTTTAGAATGTAAGACCCATGTTTTACACTGTTCTAGAATGTGCTTCACTGCTTCACACTGTTCTAGAATGTAGCATCCCTGTTTTACACTGTTCTAGAATGTAACACCCATGTTTTACACTGTTCTGGAATGTAACACCCATGTTTTACACTGTTCTAGAATGTAGCATCCATGTCTTATACTGTTTTAGAATGTATCATCCATGTTCTATTCTGGTCTAGAATGTAACATCCATGTTTTTATACTGTTTAAGAATGTACCATCTCTGTTTTACACTATTTTAGAATGTAACACCCATGTATTAGACTGCTCTAGAATGTGCTTCACTGCTTCACACTGTTCTAGAATGTAGCATCCCTGTTTTACACTGTTCTAGAATGTAACACCCATGTTTTACACTGTTCTGGAATGTAACACCCATGTTTTACACTGTTCTAGAATGTAGCATCCATGTCTTATACTGTTTTAGAATGTATCATCCATGTTCTATTCTGGTCTAGAATGTAACATCCATGTTTTTATACTGTTTAAGAATGTAACATCTCTGTTTTACACTATTTTAGAATGTAACACCCATGTATTAGACTGCTCTAGAATTTGCTTCACTGTTTCACACTGTTCTAGAATGTAACATCCCTGTTTTACACTGTTCTAGAATGTAGCATCCATGTCCTATACTGTTCTAGAAGGTATCATCCATGTTTTTATACAGTTTAAGAATGTAACATCTCTGTTTTACACTATTCTCGAATGTAACACCCATGTTTTACACTGTTCAAGAATGTAGCATCCATGTCCTATACTGTCCTAAATTGTATCATCCATGTTCTATTCTGGTCTAGAATGTAACATCAATGTTTTTATACTGTTTAAGAATGTAACATCCCTGTTTACACTATTCTAGAATGTAATACCAATGTTTTAGACTGCTCTAGAATGTGCTGCACTGTTTCACATTGTTCTAGAATACAAAATCCTTGTTTTATACTGTTTAATAATGCTTATTCCTGGTTACATTGTTCTGGAATGGTCGTCCTTGCTTTACACTGTTCTAGAATGTAGCATTAATGTTCTATACTGTTCTAGAATAAAACATGCATGTTCTATATTGTTCTAGAATGTAACATCCATGTTTTACAATGTTCTAGAAGGTAGAATGTAACATCCCTGTTTTACACTCTTCTGGAATTACACTCTTACACTCTTCTAGAACGCTCTTCCTTGTCACACACTGTGTTGGAATAGATCCCTGTTTTAGACTGTTCTAGAATGTAACATACTTGTTTTGCACTGTTCTAGAATGTTCTTTTCTGTTTTACACTGTTTTAGAATGCTACATTCTGTTCACATTATTCTATAATGCTCTTCCTTGTTTCACACTGTTCTACAATACTGTTCTGTCACACTGTTTTAGGTTGTTCTAGAATGCCCTTCCTTGTTTTACTGATCTAGAATGTTCTTTCTTGTTTCTCACTGTTCTATAAAGCTCATTTGTGTTCGCACAATTCAAGAATGTGCTTCCCAGTTTCACACTCTTCTAGAATGCTCTTCCCACACTCTTCACACTGTTCTATAACGCTCTTTTCTGTTCAGACAGTTCTAGAATGCTCTTCACAGTTTTCACACTATTCTAGAATGCTCTTTCCAGTTTCATACTGTTCTATAATGCTCTTTTCTGTTCACACAGTTCTAGAATGCTCCTGCCAGTTCCACACTCTTCTAAAATGCTCTTCCCAGTTTTCACACTGTTCTAGAATGCTCCTGACAAATTAAGTTAAGTCAAACTATCAAAACACCCAGCAATTGTCCAAAGGTTCTAAGAGTTAAAGCAGCTCATTTAGAACAATCACACCATAATTAAAGCATTTTTGTATATAAATATTTGTTCTTTTTTCTGACTACAGCTATGACCATGAATTGAAGGAAGGTAACTGTAACATGCTGCTTTGCTGTGGTTATAAACGCAGGGTCGTCATTGCGTCGTTCTAAACAAGCTTTAAAGGGTAAATATCCAAAATGAGTGAGTGTTCATCTAAATAAGGTCTGGATTACATTACCCTGAGCAAATTCACTCAAGTTTTGCATGGCTTTTGAGTTCATATTTAATTATTACCCTCCATTACCCCCCCAAAAAAGCTTTCTCACCCATGGAAAGGTCCTGTGAAATGTGCCTGGGTGGGTAAAGGAGTGGGTGAATGCCAGGTTTTCAGCCAGAGGTCTGAATGAATAGGTGTTTTTTGTAATCTGGTGGATTTTAATGAAAGATGGAAAGTGAGTGGCAGGCCTGAAATAACATTAGCTCTAGCACAATGGTAGGTCTTTACACTATATATTAAAGGTTAGCGGTCAGACTCTAATTAGGTGCGTACCTGAATAGGGCACAAGGACACCGGGCCTGGGGACGGCCGCATGGGGCTGACGGCTGTTTCCTTTGCGCTCTGTTCTTGGAGAAATAGAAAGAAAGATCTAAATGTAGGGAGGCTGTGATTGAATTTCCTTATCCGGTCCCCAATCTCTACTTTGAGATTATCCTTTTGTTTAGCGGGAGCGACTTATCCCCCCAGCTCATTTTTAAACTGCATTACACACCAGGGAGGCAGAGCGGGCTACAGGGAATGGAGGTAAGCTCGTTTACCGTACATTCCGCTTGTGATGTTTCTATCTGTTTGACTTTGCTTTTCCCTCGGCAGCTAACAAATTTCCTGCTTGCATTTTCTTCTCTTTCTGTCTCTTTTTCCCTCTCTCTCTTGTTCCCCTGTTCAATTGATTTTGTTGCTCTGAAACGACTCATCCCATCCATCTCTAAAGAATCAGAATGACTGTCTGCCCTGTATTTCATTCAGTTTGGTTTGCGACTGCTTTATTGGCATGACTGCATCAAGTATAACACTATCAAAGCATGACACCAGCTCTAATAAAAACACACAAAACAACAGCAGCAACAAACCTAATTATTATTTTATACCACTTTCCGCACCGGTGGGATTTACCGTAGCTGGTCCCTAGTTGATACGGTCCCACCTGTGGGATTGAAATGTTCAATGCGGAACATTCAGCTTTGATTTTAATGCAAAAATGAGCGATAATCAGCTACTTAAAGGATTTTTGAATAAACTATGTTGCTGTAATAGAATCTGTGACTGTAGACCCATTTATACAGTGTTTCAATGGTTTTTAAAATGAAAACTCACTTATTTGGTACATTTACTCTATACCAGTTCTATACCTTAGCAACCACCTAGCAATACCTTAGCTTCCAACACCTGTATCATAGCAACACTTTCGCAACCACCTACCAACCAACATAGCCACCATTATCAATACATAGCTGCACTTCAACAATCACCCAGCAACACCTTAGCAACCAACACTCGGATTATATCAATACTCCAACAACCACCTAGCAACACCTTAATTACAGACTTCTCCTATTTCAGGTCATCACTAGTATCGCTAGCAAAACCTGTATCATAGCAAAACTTTAGCAACCACTTAGCAACACCGAATTCACAAAGATCTCTATATAAGGGCACTTAAGAAACACCTAGCAGCACCTTATTCACAGACTCCTCCTATACCAGGTCATCACCTTAGCAACCACCTAGCAATACGGTAGCTACCAACACCTGTATCATAGCAAAACTTTCGCAACCACCCACCAACCAACATAGCCACCACAAAACAGCACTTTAACAACCACCTAGCAATACCTTGGCAACCAACACCTGTACTATAGTAGCACTTCAACAACCACCTAGCAACACCTTAGCCACCACGATCAATATATAGCAGTACTTTGGCAACACATTAGCTTCCAACACCGGTATTATAGCAACACTTTCGCAACCACTCACCAACCAACATAGCCACCATCATCAATACACAGAAGCACTTAACAACCACCTAGCAATACCTTAGCCACCAACACTAGTACTATAGCAGCACTTCAACAACAACAACAACAACACCTTAGCTAGCAACACCTGTATCATAGCAAAACCTTTGCAACTATCTAACAACCAACATAGCCACCATTATCAATACATAGAAGGAATTAACAACCACCTAGCAACTCCTTAGCAACCAACACTTGGACTATATAAGTACTTCAACAACCACCTAGCAACACCTTAATTACGCACTCCTTCTATACCAAGTCATCACCTTAGCAGCCATCAAGCAACACCTTAGCTACCAGGCCCTATATTATAGCAAAACTTTCGCAACCACCTACCAACCAACATAGCCACCATCATCAATACATAGCAGCCCTTAACAACCACCTAGCAACACCCAAGCCACCAACACTTGTACTATAACAGCACTTCGAAAATCACCTAGCAACACCTTAGCAACCATCATCAACACAAAACAGCTCTTTAACAACATCCTAGCTATCATCACCTGTATTATAGCAAGACTTTAGCAATCTGCAATCTCTACTTATTTACTTTATTACTGTTATGATAATACTAATAATAATATATTTATAATTAACATTACCAAACAAACCAGACTTTTTTATCGCATGATAAACACTCGTGAGGGTCAGTGAGGTCAGAGCTAAAAATGTATTCAGGGCGTGGGGCCAAGTCCATTTGAACCATCACTTCTTAGACGCAAATTACTGGCAAACAATCTTCATCTCCGTCTCTTGGAGCGGCCTCGGTCTGAATCATTTTAATCAGTTTGTCACTTAGTAGCGTATCGACTGCCTCCGTGAGTTAACCGCCACACGGCTTCCCAGCATGCTTTGCAGATGCGGGCCTGATAATTAGGCCCGGGCCAGGCGGGTCGATAACGTCAGCGGGAAATAGGGTGGACAACAGATCACACCCCAGGGTGAAAGTGGTAGTGTGGGGAGGGGAGGGGGTGGGGAGGCTGAGGAGAGAGTGTGAGTGAGAGAGATACAGACAGACAGACAGAAAGAGAGAGAAAGAGAGAGAGAGAGAGAGAGAGAGAGAGAGAGAGAGAGAGAGAGAGAGAGAACAGTGGGGTAAAGAGGAGAAAGCAGCAGGCCACGCTGCCTGCGAGGAGCTGAGTGATTTGTTCAGATCCACTGGCAGACACTAAGGACAAGCAGCACAGGGAGGAGAGGGACAGCATACAGAGACACTGCGGTGAAGCACACACACCTCACATCCTTCAAACACCTCACACACACACACACGTACATACACATACACACGGACTGACTCATCCTGCTTCCAGGTTGCCAGATATATGCGGTTGTTGTTAATGTTCTCCTGCGGTGCAAAAGGCCTCGTGTTCCCTCTGTTTCGTGTAATTAGGAAGCAATCCCATGTAATGAGGAATGCACATTATGGTTAGAGATGAAGTCAGGCCCCTCTGCGAGTTCCAGTAGAACCATAAACACGGAAAACAAATGTTTACGGGTTCATTCACAACAGCAGAGCAGGCTTAACCCCCTAGACCCCCTCCAGGACTATTATTCAACTCGTAATCGTATTAAATTCTTAGACTTATTACAAACAAAATTGGTTATTTAGTAAATACATGGGAAGCAAAAGAAAAATACATTATGTGTTAAAGGAAAAAGGAATAGAAGCCTAGTTCTCTGGTTTCCACACAATATACACTGGCAGTAACTATTCTAGAACGCTCTTTATTTATTCAAATTATTTTAGAATGCTCTTCATTATTGGAACGATTCGAGAATGCACTTCATTATTAAAACTAATTTAGAACGCTTTTTGTTATTGGAACTATTCTAGACTGCACTATTCTAGATTTAAATCTACCACTGGGATTATTATACATTCTTGCATTCTTCTCACCATTAACAATCTTATAGAACACTCTTAGTTTTGGACTCTCCACCATTCTAGAATGATTCTGACAATGTTTTCTGTTCTAGAATGACCTTCACCATTGGAACTGTTATAGAATGCTCAATCATTCTCTATTACATTTACAGTGTTTAAGAACTGTTCTATCAATCAACAATGTTATAGAAAACTCTTAGCTATTAAGACAATTCTAAAATTATTCTCCCTATTTACACTGTGCTAAAATGGTCCTTACTACTCAAACTGTTATAGAATGATCCTTGCCATTCCCGATTTTCTAGAGTGCTCTATAATGCTTCTCCATATTTACAGTGTTCAATATTTCTTCTCTGCATTAACAATGTTCTAGAACACTCTTAACCACTGAGATCACTCAAAAAATGATTCTCCCTTTTACACACCACCAGCATGTACACTGATCTATAGTGTTCTTTAACCATGTTCACTGTCCTAGAATGGTCTTTACATACCATCTAATGACTTCTGTACATTTTTCTCATTTCATTTCATTTTCCCATTTTTTCCCAATTTAGCTAGACCTATTGTTCCATCCATTCAGCTGCTAGTCAACTCTATATCCCCATCACTGGTGATTTCACAACACAAGGAGGGTAAAGACTAGCACATGCCTCCTCCAATACATGTAAAGTCAGCTACTGCCTCTTTTCCAACTGCTGCTGATGCTGATAGCATTGCTGAGTAGCATCGCAGCACAGCGACTCAGTTCTGATACATTAGCTCATAGACGCTGATCGACATAACCCTAGGAGTGATGAGGGGAAAGAGAGCCATCTACCCACCCAGAGAGAGCAAGGCCTACAGTGCTCTCTCGGGGCTCCGGCAGCTGATGGCAAGCTGCATGTTTGGGATTTGAACCAGTGATCTCCGGATCTTAGAGGCAGTGCTTTAGACCGCTGGACCACTCGGCACCTGACTGCTATATAATTTTAAGTATCTACTATTAAAATTGTATTTTCTGATATACACCATGTTCAAGAATTGCATTCTCTATTTACTGTTCTAGAATGTTCTTCACCCTTCTCAGTGTTCTAGAAGGTTTCTAGACTGTTTCTCCCAAATTTACATTGTTCTACTGGGTTCTGGCAGGAAAACTCTAGAGACAAAGTGCAGCAAGAAAGATTTAATCCCAATAAACACATATGACAATTAGTAATAGTAAATATAGTGTATATAGAGTCTTTGGCGAAAGCCCCGTCGAAAGCCCAGGTCCACAGCGTCTGGAATCTCGCAGATCCTGCCGTACAGGTACGGCGGGGGCGGAGCCTATCCCCTGGGCAACCGGCGGGACCGAACTGGAGGCAGTGGGGAAGGAGGAGGGTGAAAACGTATGTCAGCGTCTGCAAGCAGGGGAGAACAGGTATGAGGGAGGTCATATAAGGACAGGTGGGAGTTGGTGATTGGCTGAGAAAAGTGGCGTGATTTCGAGTTTTCCGCTAGAATCTGCGCAGAGCTTTCAGTTCTGTCTCATTTGCCCTGTCCAAGAATGCTCTTCTTCATTCACAGAGTTTTGGAATACTGCTCTTCACACTGTCCTAGAACTCCTTTTACTATGTTCTGGAATGTCTTTACCATTGACCCTGTTCTAGAATTTAGAACTTATCTATTGTAAGAAAGAGTTCAAATTTAAATGCTGGGGCATTCTTTGAGCAAACGTGGCAGCAGAAAAAGAGTCTCTGCAGAGACGGCAAGACAGAGCGAGATGCAGACAGGCAGAGAGACAGAGACAAAAGATGAATAACTACTAATCATCCCAATGGGCTGCAGTGTGAAAATCCCTTATTGAGGAGGCAGCCCTTCCTCCACGGCGTTCCTCAAAAACCTAATCCCGAGATCGATCCCCACGATTGCCTTAATCCAGACGAATCGGCTGCGACAGCACCGCCATACAAAGGATTTTGCCCGTAAGGCGTGTAACTCCGGAAAATCTATGCCGCCGCAAATCTTTTCATGTGTCTCTGATATTAGTCAAGCAACTTGGCTTCTGAGCCGGCATTCTGTGTTTTGCGCTGAATCCCAAACGCGAGGCGATGAAAGCGCCTCTCTCTTTTTTTTTTTTTTTTTTTTTTTTCGGGGGCCAGTGTCAAGGATGACAGTATAATTAGAAGCAGTGTGCTGTGTCACATATTAACAAATTTTAGGGATCTTAGCCATTAATGGAATTAAAATAACACACCCATCAGAATGACAGAGATAATTATCAACACAATTTCCCCAAAATATTTGAGCGATGCGAAGCTTACAGCTCCGCATGTAAAACGCCGCATTCATGGAAATGAAATAATCCCCGGAATTAATTGATGGAAAATGTTTTTGTGTAAACCTTCTGTAAAATGCATGCGCGGAGAATAAGCATCCGATCAAGCGTTCTATCCTGTTTCTCAGTCCGCATATTAATTGATGTGACCTGTTCTCGAGGGCACCGCCGCCGCTGCTGGTGCTGCGACTAAACAAACACAACTAACTCACCGATTGCTTTTTTATTCTTCTCAGCCGTGAGCATTTTTCCTACCTGTCTGAAAGTTTTGACATGTTTTGGCTGAAGCATGCAGAAGTTCCTCAGCTATAGCTCGAGCTTTAAAAACACTGCGTTTATTTGAACCGCGTATTAATAATGCACCCAAACTGCTAAAGCGCCTGCCTGGAAACCTTCAGCACATGATGCAGATGGTCCCTTTCTATTTATGAAACGCGCATCTCTTTACAAATGGTAATGACTCCGATTTCAGATTCCACAGCATGTCAGACATATCATTATCTTCCCATATTGCCATGTTTCCATGTTGAAGACAGACAGCCAGTCTTGTAATTAACACTGATAACAATAGCCACGGAGGGACTGTTTCAAACTGTTTTGTTGTTTTTTTAATGAAACTGGATGCATAATAAGCAATTATGCATTTGTTAGAAAATTGGCACTATTTTTACTGTACGTTATTTAATAGGGGATTTTCTGAAAAATAGTAGTTAATACACTAACATGCCAAAAGTCTTAGGATATATACAATATATACAGAGTTACGTTAGGGGACAGCTTGAATTTCAGTCTCAAATTGAGCCAAAATAAATGTTAGAATCTTATAAAAAATAAAATATTTCACCAGTTATGTGATAACAAATTGCTTATATTAAAAATTAGATCCTTTGTAAACATTTAAACTATTCAAGTTTCTCTTCATAATTACCATATGCCTACTTAATGATATTCAAATGTACATGTCATATTTAAACTTACTTAACTATTCATATTGGTTTATAGTTTTGATATTGTTATATCCATAAACCACAACCATTATCACAATATACAATGAATGGCAAATGCCAAAAGTCATGGAACAGCAATGTGTAGATTTATCATTAAATGTCACCCCAGGCAGGGTTTGGCTGGCTTGGGAACCTGTATAAGCTGTGAGGTGTTATCTTGTAAGGAAAATTGAACAACAGCCAGCAAGAAAACATGATTATTATTTTTATGTGAGGCCTGATAGTGGGTGCCAGATAAATGGGGCATTCCATTTATGAATATTTATATTAGCATATTTTCAGTACAGTGGAAAGTAATGATGTGACCGATGGCATCTGCATAAAATCTGACTTTGCATCTTTAAATAATGATATATTGGGCTCTATCATACACCCTGCACAAGCCGCATTGCGATGCTCATTGATATCTTACACCCAGTCAACAGTCTATTTTCACGCCTGTGCAGTTAAAATAGCATCAGAGTTTAGGAATATATCTACACTAATGGGCGTGGTGGTCTGGAAGTGTGGTGTGTTAAGGTAAATATTTGGCTTGTTTCTATCTTGGCGGCAGGAAATAGAAGTGCACCACTGACTGATTAAAACCCTGACAACAGTCAACAGTCAGCCGTCTAATCCTATCTTGTAGATCCCCACTTCTTACACACACATATGGATGTAAATCCACCTTTTACATCAACAATAAACAGAATAAAGAATAAAATAACTTATAACTTAATAATTGCTGTTCCCTTAGATTAGCTGCTGGTGTACCTTGGTCAGTCTTGGTCAGTCTTAGCGCCGTGCTGTTAATATATGAACAAAAGTCAGAGCACACCTGGCTCTTAAAGGGAAGAAGGGGTGATAATGTGATCCGGTCTCGATCCGACCCAGTTATTAAATATAGTCCATTTATTTGAGCTAAATTGCTGATAAGGTGCAGTTTAAACTGATAAATTAGCCACATAACACTTATTACCACATCTATAAACAAACGATGCGATGCATATGGGCTTCTATATTTTTAACGAAACCAGAAATGGTTGTTCTTCAACAAAGAACCTTCTTTGGCCCTCTTTTTTTGTAACTGAGTCCTGCCCATTACATGGTTTATCATGTAACACTGTAGAACATGCCAGGAAAATAATTAATAATACCCTGTGTTGGTGTCTGTCTTTTTTTTTTTAAAGCTGAGTCAAATAAAAGTGATAGTGAGAGGAAACGTGTCCATCTGCTCTCGTTGTAAGACCTTAACCAGCTTTGCGTTCTTATAGGTCTGATGATTTCTCGAAGGAAGGATTTATAGGGACTCAGGTGTTACTGTACCTCCTGATCCATCTGTCTTCTTTGGCACCGGCCGCTGCCCTTTATTGTCCTCCTAAAGACGGTCTTGCTGCATCTCCCGCCGCGATTAAGTCGAGGAGGCTGCTCCTAGCTTAGCGCTAAAGGCCTTTCCCTTCCCTATACGCAGTAACAGATGGTCTTAAAGCCAGCTTTCCACTGACACATAAAGGCCCGTTTCAGCAGTGCTGGGGAAGCTTGATTTTTAATGAGTAGCGCAAAATAATGCCACCCATGTAAGTTAGTGCTAACGTCCCATGGTTCCCTGGCAGAAAATGGCAAAATCCGAGCAGAACAAACTTCATTACCGGTCGGCTCACAGCGGTAAGGAAACAAATGAGGTGTCCGCTCCCAAAATGTCAAGATAACCAATTATAAAACATGAATCGTCATTATAGCGCTTTTGGGGAAATGTGTTGAAAATAACAAGATAGGAAGATGAAAGAATAGAGCAGCTTTCTTTTGATTAAAAAGAATGATAAGGTGATCAGAGCTTGCCAGTACACATCATTGTCTCGCATCATAAATTGTACACCTCTAAAGAAATGGGATGATTTAATTTTTTTTTAAATAAATTTATTTACATTTTTTCCCCCATTTTTCACAATTTACCTAGGCCAATTGTCCCACCTATTAAGCTGCTAATCAGCTGTATATTCCCCAACACAAGTGATGCCACAACACAAGGAGGGTGAAAACTAGTGCATGCCTCCTCTGATGCATGTGAAGTCAGCCACTGCCTCTTTTCCTGTAGCATCCCAGCGCGTTTGGAGGAAAGCACAGCAACTCAGTTCTGATACATCAGCTCACAGGTGCTTTGTGCTGATTGACATCACCCAAAAGTGATTCGGGGAAAGAGCACCATATACACACCCAGACAGATCGAGGCCAACTGTGTTCTCTCGGGCCTCCGGCAGCTGATGGCAAGCTACATGACAAGGATTCAAACCAGCGATCTTTATTGAAATTGATAGGAATAAAGTATAAAAAAATGTAGGTTGATCAGCTAAAATAAATTGTGGGTCAATTTTGGAAATAAATAAATGAATAAAAACAATACATTTTAAACACTACAGCTCTCATCCACTGGTGACCTGTCTGCTGTCTGCCATGTATTTGAAGAAGAACTGAGAAAACAAATAATAATAACAGGTGGAAACTGCATAAACTGTGTAGAAACTGTTTTTGAGGCTTTTAATTTAGTTAACTAATAAATTGATCCTTTCTATTAAAAAAAAAAAAAACTATATCAACATTTTCTACTTTTCGGGAAAATGTTGTATTTCAATTTGTATACTAACAAAATATATAGATGTTTTAATAAAACAATAAATGTGCTTTATTTAGGTTTATTTAGATATTTCTTCATTCAATCCACATAACTTACAATAGCAGAGGGAGAAATGGTTGATATATGAATATCCTTTGTAAAAGCTCACTTAGTAAGTGAGTAATGAATTTGTGAAGTTTTAAACTACAGCTCTGGAAAAAAAAACAAAAGTAAGAGACCACTTTACTTTCTGAATTGGTGTTTTATTCTATTCTATGTATTCTAGTAGTAGTAGTAGTAGTAGTTTTTTTTAGTAGTTTTTATTTTTTTTCGTTTTGTGCCAAAACATATACACATACATACATATTCTACAACATTTCTACCAAATAAGAATAAGAAAATTGTAATTTAGAGCATTTATTTGCAGAAAATGATAAATTGCTGAAATAAAAAAAAAAAGATGAAGAGCTTTCAGACCTTAAATAATGAAAAGAAACCAAGTTCATATTCATATTTCATCACAGTTTTCATGCATCTTGGCATGTTCTCCTCCACCAGTCTTACACACTGCTTTTGGATAACTTTATGCCACTCCTGGTCCAAATATTTAAACAGTTCAGCTTGGTTTGATGGCTTGTGATCATCCATCTTCCTCTTAATTATATTCCAGAGGTTTTCAATTTGATAAAATCAAAGAAACTCATCATTTCATCTGGTCTCTTATTATTATTTTTTTTCCCAGAGCTGTATGTGTGGCCAGATGGTGTCCAGAGATTGTATTATACTCAATTTTATATGCAGCACAGTGTTTGAGTGTTTGCAAGTGTCGGCCTCTGTGTGTGTGTGTGTGTGTGTGTGTGTGCCTGGAGTTTGTGTGTCTTCTCTGTCAGAAGAAGTAGCATGTGGAGAAGGAGAGAAAGGACGTAAGGCACTGTTTTACACCCCGTTCCATTCTGACAGGGCCAGTCTTCACTCAATGCAGTGGGGAGTGAGGAGAGGGGCCATGTTTGAAGTTTCACACCTGCGGAAAAGAGTGTGAGAGAGAGAGAGAGAGAGATAGAGAGAGAAAGAGAGAGAGAGGAGTGGTAGAAACGTCTCCAGGCCATTCTCTGCACCTCTTCTTCACATCCCTTCCTCTCTCCCTCCTCGTTTTCTGCCAGCAGCTTCAGACTGCGAGAGGGAGAAAACCTCCCCCATGCGCCTCTCCCCAGAAACACAGAGATATCTAATGTCAAACACACATACACACACACACACATGCACCCCACACTGCTGCTCTGTTTCTTCTTTATGCACAGATACTGATTTTTTTCTACTCTTTCTCTGGCTGGCTATCTCTCACACTCACTCACTCTCACTGATGCTCTTTCTCTTTCACTCGCTCTCTCTTTCTCTCTTTCTCTCATACACACACACACACACATTTTCTCACAACAGTATATACATATATACAGCTCTGGAAAAAAACAAGAGACTACTTAAAAATGATGAGTTTCCTTAATTTTACCAAATTAAAAACCTCTGGAATATAATCAAGAGGAAGATGGATGATCACAAGCCATCAAACCAAACTGAACTGCTTGAATTTTTGCTCCAG
This sequence comes from Astyanax mexicanus, assembly GCF_023375975.1. Classification (NCBI taxonomy): domain Eukaryota; kingdom Metazoa; phylum Chordata; class Actinopteri; order Characiformes; family Acestrorhamphidae; genus Astyanax; species Astyanax mexicanus. The sequence continues at coordinate 22,328,153 of NC_064415.1, read as the reverse complement.
GAGTAAAGGCATAAAGTTATCCAAAAGCAGTGTGTAAGACTGGTGGAGGAGAACATGCCAAGATGCATGAAAACTGTGATTATTAAAAACCAGGGTTATTCCACCAAATATTGATTTCTGAACTCTTAAAGCTATATGAATATGAACTTGTCTTCTTTGCATTATTTGAGGTCTAAAAGCTCTGCATCTTTTTTGTTATTTCAGCCATTTCTCATTTTTTTACAGAGCTGTATATTGATTGGATAATCAAATGAGAGCAAGGGGAGAGAGAGAGAAATGGAGAGAGAGAGAGAGAGAGAGAGAGAGAGAGACTTAACTTCCTGACTGTAACAATAACCAGTTTACCCGTTTCCATGAATGCATCATACTGTTTGCGTGCTGTTAATTTCTATACATGGCATCCCAGGGTGAGTAAATGGGATTGGGAGAATGACACTGTGCAGGATTGGAGGCTACAAACTGATTACACATAGATTACAATAAATACATACAATCTGAAACTCTGCTGTCAAGTGCTTAAACTTAGCATGTTTCTTTAATATCTGGTGAGTATATTGAGTACTGAAAATATAATTCTTTATGTTCATTTAACCATAGTCATATATTATGTACCTTTTCCATTGGGAATCTCAATTTACAGTTTTGTATAGTCCAGGACTATCTAATCCTAATCCTTGTCTGTGAGAACAACCCTATGGGAAGTGACTGTAACATCTACTTCCAAGTAATGTGGAGAATAATTCAATAAACACAAACAATACAGTACTTATGGTGTTTTGATGTGTGTGTGTTTTGATGTGCACGTTTTAATGAGTGTGGTAGATCAAACATTTCCAAAGCCCTCCTGGAAGAAGCCCAGTATTGACAGTTCCCATCCAGTACTCATTTTATCTAATCAATCTTTCATTAAAGTAAATCAGATGAGGTGCTGGTGGAACTGAACAAATCAATATACACTGGCTGGAGTTCACAGAGAAGTCAGAAATCAAATCTGTGTTCTTCTAACTGTATTCATCTAACCAACGTATCAATACACCTTTACTGACAACACTTTTGTTTTAAATATATTTTTGTTTCTGTCCAATGAAAAACAAGTATTTCCAGTTATGTATATTTTTAGTTTACTTCATTATTTGAACAAATAAACTGTCCCTTACACTGTGTCAAATATTTTTGATGAATGGACCAATGAAAATTCTCCACAATTACCTGAAATAAACTCTTTATACATTGATTTCAATTGAAAGTTAAATAAATTTAATCTGGAACAAAGGCATATTTTAATATATATTTAATATAATATATTATACATATAAAAACATAAATACACAGAAAATCCAAATATATACATATATATATATATATACATATATATATATACTGTATATTTTTTTTTTTTCTAATTTTTTAAGCACTTTAAATTACCATTGTGTATGAAAGGTGCTTTATAAATAGACTTGTCTTGCCTTAATGGTCCTTTAATAAAGGGAGTTTTTCACGATTTATATTTCATCATATAGAAATTCCCTCATCCTTCACCCACACTCACAATCAAATGTGTTTAATGAGCTTTAATTACTTAATTATGTTTTCAGAGACCATGAAAGTCAAATAAACTAATTTAAGGCTGAAAAAAGAAAGAAAAAAAAAACAGTAAGAGACACCAGCCAAAATTTAGGCTTACCACAATTAACAGTTTGCAACATTAGTAAAAAAATGAATGAATGTAAAAATGAATCATGTAGTATCTTAAAAGTGTTAAACAAACAAAAATACTCTGTGAAGCATTTAGGTGCTCTTATCTGGGGTGCTGATAACTTGAGGTTTCTGATGCTGGAAACTCTAATGAACTTATCCTGTGCAACAGAGGTAGCTCTTGGTCTTCCTTTCCTGGGATGGTCCTGATGAGAGCCAGTTTCATCATAACATTTACGTTTTTAATGGTCTTTGTGACTGCACTTGTAGATACTTTCAAAGTTATTTTTTTTCATGTTGACTGACTTCATTCTTTAAAGTATTTTTTCTTTATTTTGTTGAGTAGTTTTTTTGCCATAATATGGATTATAGAACATTACTCAAATAGAGTTATTCACTGTAAACCAACTAAACATCTTTAAAACTTTACAACCAGGGCCGCTGCTAAGGTTTTGGAGGCCCTAAGCATAACTGGTCAGGGAGGCCCCCCCCCAAAAAAAAAAAAAAAAAAAAACACACACACACACACACAAACACAAAAGGTTTACGCAAAATTTTACTATTTATTAAAATTACACATGTAACTGTGAATATTTACAACGTTATAAGTAAGGCCAATAACAGTGAAGAACAGCACAAGAGTACTATTTATAATGTATAAATAATAAATGAAACGATGCATGTCTATTTTAAGCAGTGGACACGTCATTTACACAAGCCAGCCTTAAAGGTTATGAAATTATCGTTTATATTCGTGGTGTATTTATATCAGCCTGTCAAAATCTATAGAGCTGTCTGATCCTGCTGTCATACAGACCATTTGGATAGTGCACTGACGGCATTAGTCAATAGGTAGGCTACTCTGTTTATTAATTTTTTATTAAAGTCACTAAAAATCTTCAAACTACACTACTACTATTTGCAAACGTGCCACGTGCCTTGCAATACCCAGATTAGTTTCTAGTTAAGCGTTTAAAGCTACCAAATCAGCAAAGCCAACGTAACTAGCTCAGGCAACACCACTGAACATGAAGTAATCAAAACTATTTTAAACCTTTATCATCGAAGTTACTCACCAGAAAGGGATGCATGGGCCTCATCTTTCTGCTTCTTTTTCTTCTTCTCAGCTCCAGACTCAAACCGTCGCTTCATAGTTGAATTACCATTTAGTAGCAACTTCGCGCGGTGAACTTGTCTCCTGCCAAACTCAAGTAGCGTTGCTACTTTAGTTAGGACTAAGGTTGCCAGATAAGTTACGATTTTTCATCCTATTTGTTTATTTAACTTAAGTTTTTAACTTACACAAATATTGCACTGGACAAGTTTTTGTATAGAATGGCCACATACACTTTAAAAATGGTTAAACATGCGCAAGATTTAGCGCCTCCATGCATTTTTTGATTATTTATTTGACTGGAAAATGTCACATCTGGCAACAACCAACAGAGCAAACCGAGCCGTGCCATTTCAGGCAATAGGGGTGGGGGCATTATATTATGCACAAAAATAATAACGTGCCGCTTTTAAGTAGTAGAGTAGGTGCCCCATGCAATGTTTAAAGACAAAAAAGATGAGCGTATCATAAATAATTCACATTGGGTTTTAAATTTAATAATGTCATAATTTCAACACATTTCATTCTCAGTCAATTTGGCTCCCTGCAACTGCAAAATGGTTGAGGCCTAACGCTGGCTGCGTTGTCTGCGTATGCAGAGCGGCGGCCCTGTTTACAACTGATGCTCTCAAACACATTAAAAGAGCAAGAAATCCAAGTAATTAACTTGTAATTGACAAATTCAGCACAGCTTTTAACTGAAAGCCATTCCAGGTGACTCTACCTCATAAAGTTACCTGAAAAAAATCTAAATCCAGCCAAGATGCACAAAGCTGTCATCTAAACAAGAGGTGCCTATTTTGAAACAAAACTAAAACAATTATTAAAAAACAATCGTAAAACAAGAAGAGTTTAAGGGTCTTTCTACATCAGTTACACTTTGTTCCTTGCAAATTATGACTAATTTGAGTTTAAATGTGAGAAGTAGACAGCAAGTTGCAGAGAGAAGGAACAGGGAAAAAGAAGAGAAAGTGCTGTTAACTTGCGGTATCTGAGGCTGGTAACTATGATGAACTTATCCTTTACAACAGAGGTAACTCTTGGTCTTTGTTTCCTGGGACAGTCCTGATGAGAGCCAGTTTCATCATAACGTTTTTGATGGTCTTTTTTTTTGACTGCTCTTGAGGATACTTTTAGTAGTTGACTGAACTTCATTTCTTATAGTGTCATCTTAACAAGAGGTGCCTATTTTGAAACAATCTAAAACAATCATAAAACAAGAAGAGTTTAAGGGTCTTTATACATCAGTTACACTTTGTTCCTTGCAAATTATGACTAATTTGAGTTTAAATGTGAGAAGTAGACAGACAGTCACAGAGAGCAGAAGAGGTAAAAAAAAAAAAGAGAAAGTGTGAGACAGAGAGTCAGAGAGCCAGTGACGGAGATCAGTGACACTCAGCGCTGTGACTGGGAGAAGCATCTAAAAGTGTGCGTCCCCGGCTCTCCACCACAATAGCACGGCACATGCAAATAAGCAGGAAGCCGCTGACACTTGCAGATTACAGCAATGTGCAGCTATTTTAGGTCAGGAGAGAGAAGAGGAATGCATCCTACTATTCTGTCAGCCTGGGCCGCGATAATGACATCAGCCTGAGCCTGAATGGATGGGCGAGGTACAGGCAGTGAGATGCTGGTACATTGTGTTTAACTCTCCCCGTGCAGAGTCTTGCACAAGTTTTACTACCAGAGATGAGGAGGAGGAGGAGGAGGAGGAGAGACGAGAAGCGAGAAAGAAGGAGAAACTGAGTTAGTGAGGGAAGAAGTGAAGGTGGGAAGGATTTGGAAATAGGAAGAGTGGGAGAGATGATATGATGAAAATATTACAAACAAGTTTTTTTTTTGGAAAAAAATAAAGATAAAACATATAATATATATATAATGCAATGTATAAATTGAAAGTCACAACAATTTGTGTGTGTGTGTGTGTGGGGGGGGGGTCGTGGGTTAGGATAGGCCAGTTTTGCAGTTTTTGGTTATGTTGTGGATTCTCTTTAAAGTGTTTGGGGTCTCTTATGTTCTTCTATGTATTGACTTCTCGGTAACACTTTCTACGAATGTCATCTCTATAAGACTCTATAAACATACTCATAACACATTATAATGCATTCATAAGGCGTTATAAACATGGCTATACGTATTTATAAAAATGTAGAATTCATCATAGCCGTGTTTATTATGCATCATGAACTGTGATTATAATGCATTAATAGCTGTGTTGATAACATGCTATACATTGATACCAAGAAACTCAGTCCCAGCTTACAGACTGTATTATGACTATAAAAGCTTCCAACTTATAAACTTATAAACACACCCTATATTATCCTATAAATATATTTTAACCACTCATAAAGTATTCTTGTCTTGAATATAATATTATTTATAGTCAATTATAATGTATTATAACAGGTATTTGTGCACTCTAAGTAAAGTGCCAGACTTTCATTGTAGGACTAGATTATTAATGATAGATATATACTATTTTATCATATATATTATAAACACAGCTTATAATGTATTATGATCAGAAGTCATAATGCTTAAAAAACATGGCTATAATGGGTTATGCATTTTTATAAATATTTTTAGCCATGTTTATAATGCCTTATGAATGCATTATAATATGTTATAAATGTGGTTATAGAGTCTAATGACATTCAAAAAAAGTGTTACAGACCTCTCTTAATTTTCTTTAAACTATGCCAAGAAAAACACAGTTTTTCAACCTTAGGGTCCTTTAAAACCCGTTTAGGGAAGCATAGGCAGGAGATGAAGTGGTCAGGTGAAATACACAATGAAAACATTTTCAAATAGTCATTGGATTCTGTTGTTTAAAATGTAAAGTTTAAAAGTCATCATGCTGCTCTTTTTTGCTGTTTTAAGAGTCATAAACAATTTCACCACAAACTACACATGATCTCCAGATCATAGTGGCGGCGGCTTAGTCCTCCGGATCACTCAGAGCCAGGCATGGCTGTATTAAAGGGGATGATGACCCCATACTGTCAAACAGGAAGAATAAGAGAAAACAACACCTGAAACATTTGAGCTCTGAAAAAAAGAGACCACTTAAAAATTATGATTGAAAACCTCTGGAATATAATCAAGAGGAAGATCACAATCCGTCAAACCAAGCTGAACTGCTTGAATTTTTGCACCAGGAGTGACATAAAGTTATCCAAAAGAAGTGTGTAAGACTGGTGGAGGAGAACATGCCAAGATGCATGAAAACTGTAAATAAAAACCAGGGTTGTTCCACCAAATATTGATTTCTGAACTCTTAAAACTTTAAAAATATGAAAAGTGTTCTCAAGTATCACACTTTGAGCATGCGACACACGCACCTCTCAGCGAGTTCACACGCCACACATGGTATTTCTCACGCTTGCCAATCCATCGGCTGTATATTATAATGTACTCTCGTTGAGCCAATCAGAATATAGATCGCTCTGTTGTTAGGCAGACCTATTCAAAGACAGGGGGGAGTTTCAGCCAGAGTGTCAGGCGCGAAGAACTGTTCGATTCGAAAGTAGGTGAACAACTGAAGGAGAACGGCGGCAAATCCAAATCCCCCACCAAACTTCAAAACTTGAGAGCCCTGATATGAACGTGTTTTCTGTGCAATATTTGAGGTCTGAAAGCTCTACATCTTTTTTTGATATTTTAGGCATTTCTCATTTTCTGCAAGTAAGTGCTCTAAATGAAAATGTTTTTATTTGGAATTTGGGAGAAATGTTAATATAATGTTAAATAAAACAATGTTCATTTTACTCAAACATATACCTATGAATAGCAAAACCAGAGAAACCAATAAAGAAACTAAATTGGTCTCTTATTTTTTTTTCCAGAGCTGTATATACAGGCAGAAAAATAAAGAGAAGTGAAAAGTAGAGAGGTGTGAAAGATGTGTAAAGGTGTTAGAGAAAACAGCTAGAAGGAAATGGAAGAACATCAATCCTATCGTACATCTACAGACATACGGAAGACAAGTAAAATCGTGTGTTTCATCATGCCTGAGGCAGCGCCGTTATGACAGATCATAAGAAAATGTTGGCATTGAGTTGATGTACTGTATGTACATACTGATTTGATCTCTCCTTTATCTCTAGATGTTTGATTGATGCTCAGCAATGCAGTTGAAATTGCTACTCTAAGTACATAGTGGATGTCTGTTGCAGGTTTTTTTTTATGATACTACAAGACTGCTTTTTACAAAATTGTGCCTGTGTGCAATTGTGTGTTCATTGACTGTTTGAAAATGCACTCATTGTGGACTTCACCTGACCACTTCATCTCCTGCCTGTGCTCTTAAATTGCTTATAAAGGGCCCTAGGATGGAAAAACTGTGTTTTTCATGGCATAGTTTAATAAAGAGAAGTCAATACATAGAAGAACATAATGGGAACCTCAAACATGTATGTTTCTGCATTTAAAAGAAAATCCATAACAAACACAGGGCTGTAAAACTAAATCCTGAAACCCTAAACTCCACCAACCTGTGTTGTTTTTTTTTTATTTATGCATTAAATTTAACCACTGTAGTTCACATACACTCAACCCACTAGTGGAAGTCTAAGGAACATCAGATTTATTACATAAAAATGCCATATGGCTGCTGCTTTTTCTGTGCCAATGTAAATTAAAACTATTTAAGCTTAACATTTAACAGAGAGAAAGCAAAAGTCTGAGAAGAGAACATGTGTATATCTATGCTAAGCTAATAGCTAACATTATAGCCATTCAGTTTCTACCTGCTCTTTTCTTCAACATTCACTCCCTAAAAAGCAAACTGGATTTTCTATAGAGCTAAACACACTAGCCAAGAAAGCCACACCTAAGGGAAGGGAACTACTGCTAGATGAGTGATAGGCTAAAAGCTAACCTACTTCCTTTTAATAAATAATAATAATAATAATAATAATAATAATAATAATAATAATAATAATAATAATAATAATACATATTAACTTCAGTATTATTGCCTGTAAAACAGAATATAAAAAATACAGATAAACACAAAATAGTGTTAAAAGTCTTCTGTAAACTTAATTATTGCTAATTATTATTTATATGATAAATTATTGATAGCATAGGTACAAAAATACATTTAAAAGAACACATGTTAGATATGTTGAGGTCCACCACCAGCAGCTAGCCAAATTTCTTTTTGTCCATATCACTCTACTTGGATAGTCCATTACATTGGTATGAAAAAGTTTGGGCACCCCTAATAATTTTCATAATTTTTATTTTGAAAAATATAAATAATTGGATCAGCAATTTCAGTTAAATATATCATATAGCAGACGAACACAGTGATATTTGAGAAGTGAAATGAAGAAACAAAATTACACAGGTGCATGAATGTGAGCACCCTTGTCATTTTAATGATTTAAATACCTTAAGCCCTAATTATTGGTGCCCAAAATTAGTTTGGTATGCTTGTTGAGCCTTGAACTAAATACACAGGTGAAGTTAATTATGAGAAAGGGTTAAGGTGGCCAAATGCTAGTTTTTCACCTCTTTGCATCTTCTCTGAAGAGTGGCAACATGGGAGCTTCAAAACACAACTCTGCTCTCAAATGACCTAAAAACAAAGATTGTTCAACATCATGGTTTAGGGGAAGCTGTCTCAGAGATTTCAGCTGTCAGTTTCCACTGTGAGGAACATGGAAGAACCACAAGCACAGTTCTAGTTAAGACCTGAAGTAGCAGTCCAAGAAAAATCTAAATCTAAAAAGATAAACAGAGGAGAACGATGGTGAGAACAGTCATAGTTAACCTACAGACCAGCTCCAGAGACCTACATCATCATCTTGCTACAGATGGAGTCTCTGTGCATCATTCAGCTATTCAGCGCACTTTGCACAAGGAGAGGCAGAAGAAGAGAAATGCAGAAGAAGCCTTTTCTGAGCACACGCCACAAACAGAGTCGCTTGAGGTATGCTAAAGCACATTTGGACAAGCCAGCTTCATTTTGGAATAAGGTGCTGTGGACTGATGAAACTAAAATTGAGTTATATGAGTTATGCTCCTCACAGTAAAATGTGGTGGTGGTTTCATCATGCTGTGGGGCTGTGTGTTCAGTGCAGGCTCTGGGAATCTTGTTAAAGTTGAGGGTCGCATGGATTCCAGTCAATATCAGCAGATTCCTGAGAACAATGTTTAAAAATCAGTGAGAAAGTTGAAGTTGGGCTGGGGCTGGATTCTTCAACAAGACAACGACCCTAAACTCTGCTTTAACAAAAGGCATTCATGCAGAGGAAGAAGTACAATGTTTTAGAATGACCATGTGTTTTATTCAGTTAACATTTAGTTGACATCTACGAGATATCAACAATGGACCATCCAAGTACAGTGTTACATTTTATTTTTTTTATGATTAGATACTTAGAAACTAAGTATTGTATTGAAAGAATAAGATAGGGTATTGTATTGGTAGATATTCAGAATGTATGGTAACTCTCAATACTGGTCCTCATTGGAGGAAATAAGGTCAGGAAATAGTTAAAGTAACACACTAACCAATAATGTATTTTGTTTTTGTTATTTTCGTTATTTGTTAAAACATATATATTTTTAAAGTAATAAATGCTTATTGTTCATGCAAATAGCTTAATCCATCATGGCCTAAGCCTTTTTTACAGTAGCTAATGTAACTTCTTTGTAAGGATTTATTATCCCTGTTTATTCTGTTCCATAAAGAAAGAGATGCATTTTAAAACTGTTAGGCATGCTGTATCTTACCTGTATTCAAATAAATAAGCATCATTATACAAAGAGGCATAACATTTTCTTCTTTATGATTGATTGGTTTAATTTTGTGCTGATCTGAATTGAACCAATCAAGCTGCTTTCTGCAAGCAATGACAAAGTACCATAGGATTGTGGGAGCAGATTAAGCACACTGCGGGGTGTCTGGATAGCAGTGTAGGCTTGTGTGACTGACTGCTATGAAAGGTAAGAATGAAACACTGTAAAATAATTATTGATTACTTCAAATCAAAAGCAAGACTTGGTTCAAAGCAAATAAACACTGTGCGTGTTGGGTGATAGTGATCAGTGTAAGATGAATGATGCCTCGCATATCAAATCAAAGTATAGTCAAGTTAAATCAACTTATTTAGCCACAGGTTCTTACTTTACCATGTTTTTTGCACTATAAGAAGCACCGGACTATAGAGCGCACTATCAATAGACGTCTTATTTTTGGTCTGTTTTTTATACATAAGGCGCACCGGATTATGAGGTGCATGTGACTCAAGTAAGGCATAGGGGTGTTGCAATGTTTTCCTTCTAATTCAGCAGGTCTCGACACTAGGTGCCGGACCAATAACGCTAAGCTAAGCTGAGTAAACAAAACTGTAATTCTCAAAAAAAAAAAAAAACATTTCAGGCAAGTCAGACAAGTCAAACGAGCTCTGGATGTTTGTCTACACAGATTTCTTCTCTTAAAAACTGTTTATTTGGGTGAGTAAAGCGCTTCTTTTTATTTACAGTAAGCTTAGATTCCCAGATTTCCACTAAAGCTTTAGCATTAGCATTAGCGGCTAACCGCTAGCAGGTAATGCTAATGCTGCTCCAGTAGTGCTAGCTGTATTTAGCAGCAGGCTACAGGCTGATAATACTCACCTCTGAACGGACAAAAAGCTAGCACTTAGTGCGGTTAATGGGTAATGATGATGCTGCCCCAGCAGTGCTAGCCAGGGTTAGCAGCATGCTAAAGGAGGATAATTCTCACCTCTGAACAGAAGAGCTAGCGCTTAGCACGGTTAGCAGATAATGCTAATACTGCTGGAGAACTGAACTAAAACTCCTTTAGTTTTCCTTTGTTTTCTTGTTAGTGAGGTTGAAGAGGTGCTCATGGCAAGGCAATGTGAATTACGTAAATTAATTTGAACTATTTAGCGTAAAGGGCATTACCATCCACAGTAGACAGCACAGTGGCTGGTAATGATCATGAATGGCAGCATCTGGCAATAATTGTCCATGCAACCATACAAGTTACTGTGGTCTACGATCAAAACACATGATATGTTTGTGTTATTTGATATATATGTCAGTGTATTTTATACTTTTTTGCAGGTTTTCTGCTTATTTGCAGTTACAGGTTAGGACTTCTATCATCACATATGTAAAAAGCTGTAGTGTTGATGGGTCTTGAACTTGTATTGGTCTCCTCTCGCTCAACAATTAGGCAGTAAGACTGTTGTGCCACCCTAGAGCAGTAAAGACATGTACACATATATGTCTAGGAAATAAAATAAATCTAAATTGATTCAGAACTATGTTTTATGAAGTATAAACAGTATGTCATGAAATTCATACTTCCAGGGTGGCACAACAGTCTAACTGCCTACTACTCATCAAGTGTGAAATGATCATAAGATTATAAATTTAGTAAAATCTTGGCAATTGTCAAAAATCTTCTAGTCTGAGGATGTTTTGTGATAGCGGAAGTAAACGTTTTGAGTAAAAGGAGCCACAGACCAAAAATCTTTTATCTACAACATGTCAGCACAACTGAATTGAGATGAATTGTGGTTAAAGTTGAGTTAACTCAAAAAAAAAAAAAAAATACAAACAACTGTAATCAGTTACTATTTTAATTTTAGATGGTCTGCCCTCTGCCTGCTATTTTTTGTTATTATGTTTATTATTATTATTATTTTTTTTTTACCGTTACAGTCATACAACCACAACGATGTGAATAATAGGTGAATCAAAATGATATTCATCACTCTCCCTTGAACGTCAGAAGCGCACTGAGAGTAGGTGTAGTACCCACCAATCTTACTGGATCCAATGTGGTGATGGTGGAGATGGTGTGATTTGCTGCACTGACGTTTGTAGAACAGCTTTCAATTCACTCACACACACACACACATCAACTCTTTCTTTCCCTATCTCGCTTTTTTATCGCTCTCTCTCACTCTCTTCCTCACTCCATCTGTGTAGCACATATGATGCAAGATCTGGCATTATGGAGGAGCTGTTATGTACCTGATTATGACTCCTATATTCTCACAGTGTGAACACAACAGTGACTCATTTACTTATAACAGTGGATTAAAGCTGAAACGTTTCTTAGCCTTTTTTTTTTAGCTTTTTATTCCCAAAGTCAACCACTGGTGACCTATAGATGAACTAAGCAGTCTGTGTGAACTCATACAGTAGGCACATGCTACAGTATATAAACAAATGTATTGCTCAATCATTATTTTAAACAGGAGTCTTTATCTTGTGTTACATTCTGTCCTTCTATGCATCTCTCTTTCTCTGCATGTCTCTTGTTTTCTCTACCTGTGTGTCTCTTTCTCTACCTGTCTTGTGTTGTTTCTGCCTGTCTCTTCCTCTCCTCCATGTTTCTCTCTCCTTTTCTACATGTCTCTTGTTGTCTGTTCCTGTTTCTCCCTCTATGTATCTTTCTTCTTCTCCCTGTCTCATGTTGTCTGTGCCTGGGACTTTTCCTCTGTGTCTCACTCATTCTCTGCATGTCTCTCGTTTTCTCTGCCTGTGTCTTTCTTTCTTACTCTATATCTCTTTCTTTCTCTACTTGTCTTGTTTTGTTTCTGCATGTCTCTCTCTCCTTCATGTTTTCTCTCTCTTTTTATACCTGTCTCTTGTTGTCTGATTCTGCTTCTCCCTCTATGTCTCTCTCTTGTTCTCTGCATGTCTCTTGTTTTTTTCTGCCTGTGTTCTTCTATGTTTTTCTTTCTTTCTTTACCTGTCTCATGTTGTCTCTGCCTTTAACTCTCCCACTTTGTCTTTCTTTTTCTCAGTCTGTCTCTTGTTGTCTCTGCATCTGTCTCTCTTTGTCTCTGCATGTCTCTTGTTTTCTCTGCCTGTGTCTCTCTTTCTTACTCTATATCTCTTTTTCTTTCACTATCTGTCTTGTGTTGTTTCTGCATGTCTCTCTCTTTTTCATGTTTCTCTCTCTTTTTATACATGTCTCTTGTTGTCTGATTCTGCTTCTCCCTCTATGTCTCTCTCTTTTTCTCTGCATGTCTCTTTTTTCTTTTGCATGTGTGTCTTTCTATGCTTTTCTTTCTTTCTTTACCTGTCTCGTGTTGTCTCTGCCTTTAACTCCCCCACTTTGTCTTTCTTTTTCTCAGTCTGTCTCTTGTTATCTCTGCATATGTCTCTCTTTGTTCTATCTTTCTCACTTTATATCTTTTTCTAACTGTCTCCTGTTGTTTTTGCCTGTGTCTCTCTCACTCTCCTCCATGTTTTATCTCTTTTTCTACATGTCTCTTGTTGTCTGTTCATGTTTCTTCCTTTCCATCTCCTTTTTTTCTCTGCATGTCTCTTGTTTTCTCTGCCTGTGTCCCTCTTTCTCACTTTATTTCTCTCTCTTTCTCTACTTGTCTCATGTTGTTTCTGCCAGTGTCGCCCCTCTCCTCCATGTTTTCTCTCTCTTTTTCAACCTGTCTCGTGTTGCCTCTACCTGTTACTCTCCCTCTATGTCTCTTTCTCACTCTATATATTTCTCTTTCTCTACCTGTCTCATGTTGTTTCTGCCTGTGTCTCTTCCTCTCCTCTATGTTTTCTCTATCTATTTCTACCTGTCTTATATTGTCTCTGCTTGTGACTCTCTATGTCTCACTTTTCCTTGGTCTGTGTCTTGTTGTCTGTGCCTGTCTTTCCCTCTATGTCTCTTTCTCACTCTATCTCTATCAGTCTATCTCTATCAGTGAAAGCACTAGTATTCCATAATTAATAGCATTAGTATTGTGCCACTTTCATCTAACATATTTATTCTAAAAACAGAGTGGTCTGGTAGGTTTTCTCTACATTATGACAGTATCTCATGATCTCTAATGAACCAAATGAACAGTGATTTATTACATTAATGTGCACTAAAAGTAGTTTTATTATGTTCTGTGATATCACCCATTCTTATTATAGAAGTCTCTATTTCTCCAAATTCCCAAAACTTACAGACAGTCACTTTAAAGTATCTGAATAAAACATATTTGGACATATAGTGTACATAATGACATGGTATCTAAAACAGAAGACTGAAAAATATGTCACAAAATCCACAATACTTAATTTGTCTGAAATTATTTTATAGTCCTCCATAGTCATGAGTTAATATACAGTAATACCACCACATGTACATTTCAAAGAGCTGTATGTCTTCAGCATGTGAGCATCTCTCCAAACCCATGTGTTTTTGTGTGTATGTGTGTGTGTCTGTGTGAGAGAATGTGTGTGAATCTTCTTCTCCTCTGGGACTGAATGGAGGCTCAGGGAAATAGGAAGAGAACATGGTGGGATATAAATAGCCGTGGCTAGGGGGGCGTTAGAGACACAGTCCAGAAATCTGGAGAGCCTTTCAGTGCCATGTTGAGTCATGGAAAGGGCACAAAGTTGAAGACTTCTTTTTCCCTGAATTTCCTCTCCTTTTAATGGCTTCCTCCAGCACTGCTATTGTAGGACTATTATAATACATTTATTTCAAACGTTAAACCTCATTTTCTACCAAATTTGAAAGACCAATTACCCAATCCATGTTCATTGAAACTCTTCATATCACTAGTAATGCCTCCAGCACTAGAACGGTAAGGACCAACACATGTCTCCTTTGATACATGTGCTGTACTGCCACTGATGCAGTGGGAAGCCAATGTACGCAGTGGAAAGTGCTGGCTCCCCAGTTTTGATACAGATCAGCTTATGCTAGAAGTGGTAGATGGAAGAGAGTGCCATATAACAAGCCCTGAGAAAGCAAAGCCTACTGTGCTCTCTCTCGCTCTCTCTGACTCTGGCTGCTGATGGCAAACAACATGGTCTGGAATTCTACTGTGACTGGCAATCCATGGATCATCCACTGGAGGTCTCATACCACTTGTGGAAGACTATTAGACCCCAGTCCCATTTCACCCATTGGCTTTACCACTTACCCCTACCCCTCTGTTTTGTGTGTGCATGCCAAGGGGTAGGGGTGTCCCGATTCTTGTTAGGCTGGAAGGGTAGGGGGAAGGATGCACACTCCAAACAGAGGGGTATGAGAATCACTGGTTAGATGGTGGAACAAGCGACCAAAGAAACCCACAAATGTGAATATTTTCCCTGTTAAAAGTGCACCTTAAATGGCGCAACAGAAGGCAGGGACTGCAGCATTTAAGGCAGAACGGACAAATGTAATAAAATAAAAGCTAATTAAAGCTAATTTTAGCTTTCCATCACAGAATAATTAAGGAATGGACAACAATAATGAATTTCTGCAACACATGCCCCTTTTCTGAAGGCGTACAATGCCCCAAATTTTACTAGTTTTTTTTTTTTTTGCTGTTTATAAATTATATTTAAAGTAAATTTTATCCTTTTTTTTTCTTTTGTTTAGATTATTTTTGCTTATCTTTGTTTTTATGTCTTGTTGACTGCAGGTTGTTGGAATTGACACACTGTCATTCCAAGCATTTCACTGCAGATCATACTGTGTATTACTATGTATGTGACAAATAAATTTGAATTTGAATTTGATTTGATTAGTTAGGTTACTAAACTTTAGCAATTTTGATGACGCATCGGGTGCTTGAAGGGTTGTCCCAATTCTTACGGGGCGGATTTTCACTCGAAAAGAAGGGATAGGGGTGGTAAGTGCTAGGGCCAAGGGGTGAAATGAGATTGGGCCTTAGTAATGTTTACTATGGCCCAATCCCATTTAACCACTTAGCCTTACCCCTTTGTTTTGCATGAACATGCCTTGGGGTAGGGTGTCCCAATTGTTGTTAGCTGCAGCATTTAAGGTGGAACAAAAAAATAAAATAAAACAAAATAAAATAAAAGCTAATAAAAGCTCTTCTTCACAGAGGAATTAAGGAATGGATTAATAATAATTCATTATAATACATTGTCCTAAATTTAACGTAGTTAAGCAGCAGCTAGGTTGCTGAACTTTATGGCTTCACTGCTATATATCTGTTTCTAGTGCTTGAAAGGTTGTCCCAATTCTTAAAAAAGAGGTTTTCAACCCTTCCCCTTGTAACCCTGCACCCTACAAGGGTACAAAAGAGAAAAGGGATTGTGCCTATTCATAAAGTATTCATAAAGAGAGAGCAGATTACAGGTGCAGCCTGGATCAATAACTGCCCATATTTTAACAGTAAACACCTGTTAAATATATTTTTCTTGTGGTCAGATACATTTTCAAAGGGTGAGTTTCTGTCTGTAACCTTTCTGCGGATTATTGACACACTATACCCATTAGACAGACTGATATCGACAAGCTCCATATAAGCCCTTTGAAATGCACATGAAAAAGCATGAATAATATATGATGCACACATGATTTATAAATATGTATCACACGTGCGAATGCATAAGCAATGCCACGAGCATCAAAAGTGCTGAATGAACACATTATGCTGTGTATCACAGTATATTGCATTTCGTATTATGCGCTGGATGTCTTCATGAGCATTGAATACAAGTGCATCTTGCTTTTTTGTATTGAGACTGAAAAAAGTCACTATAGCCTGGCTGCTGAAGGTCATTACGCTCTTAAAAATAAAGGTGTTACAAAGGGTTCTGCTTTGAGTAATGCCATGGTGGCATCATGTTTGGTTTCACAAAAGAGTGAAGAATGAGTGAAGAACCTTTAAATTTTAAAAGAAGGCAACGAAAGGGTTCTGTGCCAATTTAAATATTATTCTATGGTATCACTCAAAGAACCCTTTTTAAGTGTGCTGCTATAGTACTCAAGATATTTTCTCAAGCTCCTGTTAGACATAGTAATAAAAAAGTGTTTCTTACATACAGCTCTGGAAAAAAATCAGTTTCTCTAATTTTGCTATTTATAGGTATATGTGTGAGTAAAATGAACATTGTTGTTTTATTCTATAAACTACAGACAGCATTTCTCCCAAATTTCAAATAAAACTATTGAGCATTTATTTGCAGAAAATGAGAAATGGCTGAAATTACAGACCTCAAATAATCCAAAGAAAACAAGTTCATATTCATAAAGTTTTAAGAGTTTAGAAATCAATATTTAGTAGAATAACCCTTATTTTTAATCACAGTTTTCATGCATCTTGGCATGTTCTCCTCCACCAGCCTTACACACTGCTTTTGGGTAACATTATGCCACTGGATTTGGTAAAATCAAAGAAACTCATCATTTTTAAGTGGTCTCTTATTTTTTTTTCAGACCTATACTTTTATTTAATTGCAGACAGAATGAACCTAAGATGTTTGGTGTTTTGTCTTGCCAACTTAATTCCAATTATTTATATACATTACTTTACATCTATTCCATCATGCCTCCAAAACAAGTTGGGACAAGGAAACTCAGCATTAGTAAATGGATTCTAATCATGATATGGTATAAAAGCAGAATCCACAAAATGCTTTGTGAGGGTCTGAGAGGAGCAAAGATGGGCAGGAGATCTCCAGTTTTCAACAAATGCTTGAGAAAATTACACATTTATTTAGAAACAACATTCGTCAAAGAAAGACTGGAAAATATTTGATAAATCTCTCCCTCTAATATAATATCATTATACAGCTCTAGTAAAGTACTACATTTCTGGAGTTAAATTCATAAATACTCCATATACAGCAGAAGCGTTATGTTAACCATATCCAGTCAAGTGGCAACAACTTCTGTGGGCTCGGAGACATTTGGGATAGATCATCACACAGTGGAATCGTGTATTGTGGTCAGATAAATAAATTTTTCAGATTCCAGTTCCAGACACCACTGTCAGAGTCTGTCATGGTATGGGGCTGTGTCACTTCTGTGGTATTTGGGACTAAAATTCCTGAATGGATATATGGAATGGAAAATGCAATTAAGTTAAGCAGACAAACTGTCTGCAATTAAATACAATTCAAAGTAAATGTAAGAAACACTGTTTATCTCCCATTCTGTTCCAACATTTTTGATTTCTGATTTTGGGTTGTACTTGAACTTGTCTTCGTTTTGGCCAAATTTAGTGTCCAATCTATGTGATCAACAATACTTAGATTTATTCATATTTTCTTTCTGTTAACCACCACCAATACTCTTAAGCAATGTCACCCTACAATTCTACACAATAAGCCTTATAATGATCCAAGAAATGTGTCCTAAAGGCAGTTAGACATTAGCTAAAGTGCAGTCTAGAAGAGGTTTTGACTACCCCTTTATATGTCAATGTCACTGTGTGTGCCAGCAGGAGTGTTTTTAATAACACAGTGTTTTTGACTTGTTGCCCTCACCATAGTGGGAATCCCTGCCATCTGCTGTTTAATTACTGTTGTAACTTAAGTGAACTTGTTCAATTACTGGTCCTCAAACTGGCCATTATTAAACACTAGATGGTCCACATTTTTCTCCATGTGTTGTGGGTCAGATTTGGGAAAAAAAGAAATAAATAAATGACTGGTCCCCCAAGTCATTGGTCATCTGGTGGCCATCAAGGATCAGCTTGATGAACCATTGAACCACTGTTTTGGAAACCCATTGTTTTTATAACACCCTTATCTATAATGGAGTGTAAGACAAGAGTGATGATAACATAGATCTACCAGCACCTGAGAGAAGAGAAGAGATGAGAACTGAGATGGAGCAGATGCCAGGATGTTGAGCAGGTATGGAAATGATGCTCGTCCTCGCAGGAATGCGGCGAGGCTGCAATGCGGGAGCATAATTGATCGACTGCGACACCCACAGTCCCAAACAACTGATTCAGATTGCCTCGCTCCAAAATAGCTCGAGAGTTTGGAATCGTTGGATGCTCCCACTTCAGAGCAGACTTCCACCACATTTATCATTAACAGCAGTGTTCCTTGTCGCTGCCTTGACACCTTCGTCTGGCAGCCCTACAATAAAATGCATGGAAGTGGAGTTATTCCAGTGAAATTGCAGTTTCTATCTCTCTCAGTCACTCTGAAGGAAGGAGCAGCACTTCCTCCTGAATCACGCTCAGAAATGAACCTGTCTGAGATTCTCCCTCTCGTTTTCTTTCTCTCTGTCTCTAAACTTTGACTTTGTCTTCTCATAAAGCACCTGTTCTCAATCCGTATGCTGTAAAAAATGATTTTCATTGATTCTATTTGTAGTTTGTTTCTCTGTCTGCTCGGAAACTGTGTCTCTGATGTCTCTGGTGTTATTTCTACTGATGAAAGTACTGCCATTTGAAAAAAATGTGACTGATTGCTTGATTATTAAAATGTGTGTCCTATTGATTTTTGACCTTAACCCTACCAGTGTGACAAAACAAATCTTCCCATTACTCAACAACCTTAAACCTTCAGGACCTGTAAGTGTTGGAATACTTCACACTCATCACTCTTAAAACTGCATAACTTCATAGTAGTGACTATATAAGTTCACCCAATCCCATATCACTCCTTGGACCTACCATCTACCCCTATCCCTTGTTTTTGGGTGAAACCCTTCCCCTTAGAACAGAGTTATAAGGGGAAGGGGTGAAATCCTCCACCCTAAGAATTGGGACAACCCTTCAAGCACCGGCTACATCATCAGGAGCACTAAAGTTCAATAAACTAGCTGCTAACTAGCATACAAAGGGTTGCATGTCATTGTATGTTTTCAGAAATGGGAGAGATATTTCAGAAATGAATTATTATTGTTCATTTCCTAATTTTGCTGATGGGGAGCTGAAATTAGCTTTGTTTAGCTTTTATTTTACTTAATTTTTCCGTTCCGCCTTAAATGCTGCAGCCCCTGCCGTCGGATGCACCATTTAAGGTGGAACTGGAAAGTTAGCTAGCTAGCTACCTTCTGAGACAAACTACTAGCGATCTTTTTTATGCTTGTTATGAACAATTTGTCCATAAAACATTTAAACTACATATTAAACTATGGTAATAATGTGCTAATTGTCACTTTTAACAAGGAAAATATTTACATTTGTGGGTTTCTTACCAGTGTTTTTCATACCTCTTCGTTCTTGAAGTGTCAAGAATAGGGACACCCCTACCCTACAAATCCAGTTTTTACATTAAAAATAAACAGAATACAAAATAAAGTAACATTGCTGTTCCCTTAAATGAGCTGCTGGCGTACCTTCACACAGTGAACACTCAGGTCAGTATCCTCAGTATCTGCTAAGATGCACAAATATGCTGTGCTGTTAAGATACCAACGTGCCAAAGTCAGAGCACACCTGGCTCTTAAAGGGAATGGCAAGTGACTCACTGATTTAAACACTTTTTTTATTTCCCTTTATTCCCAAAACCTACCTATGATAAATAGGGCTGCAATGATTAATCGATATAATCGACAATGTTGATTATTTAAATTTGTCGACTACACATTTCATTGTCGACTAATTGTTAATTTGTATCAGTACTGCAGTACACAAAGTGCTGGGGACAGAAGCGCAATAAGAGATGGGTAAATGGCTCACTCACACAGTTTACACTCAACTGAGTTTGTGTCTCCAGAAGTGCCCAAACACAACAGATTACATATAAAATCACCAAATATCAGTACTTTCCACATTTAAACAACATCCAGGCATTTAAATGCCTTTTAAATATCATGTTCAGCTGTTTCTATCATTTTTAGAGATAGAGGACATGGCAGAAATAATCGTTGACTAATTGACTAATTGAAAAAATATTCATCAGATTAGTTGACTACCAAAATAATCATTAGTTGCAGCCCTAATGATAAATTTAGAGCATTAGTACTTGCCTTTTGTGCATTTTGAGTTGCATAAGGCATGCTTTTTGCATTCTTAATACCATGGACACACCAATACACCCTAAAACCAGCTGCATGAAACAGGGTTGATGGCTCACCTATAGATTTATCTATTAAACATTAGTCATTAAAATCAACAAAGCAAATATGTTCCCAATAATCCATCCTCAAAATTTGGTGGATGTAATATTAACTTTGTATTTAATATTAAATCTGCTGCCAATGTGCCGTATGCTAAAGTTGGCCACACTAACAGTGAATCATGTAGAATCAGCTTTTGTGTTTTTCTCACTTTGTTAAATATGCACAAGGCCAGTGTAGTTCTGATCTCCAAGGCCAGTGTAGCTCTTACTATTGATTTGTTTAATCAGAGTAAAAATAAAACATGACTGTTGAGTTACTATACAATGCACTCTTCCCCCGCTTCACTTCATAAAACACTTTCTGTTATTACATTACCTGAACCTTAGGGTTGTATCACTTTACATCACATATCGTTATGCTATTTTAAACCACAGCAGGCACTAATGAGCACTTTCTATTATCTGTGTGCAGCTGGATTATGATGGTCACTTCTGTCACACATTTTTAACACTGCATATATTTACTGTCATGTACTGTAGTTTCAAATTATGCCAAAAACTGATAAATGTCAAAAATAGAGATACTGTCAACCTCTAAAGGTATTGGAACATTAAGACCAATCAAATTTTATTGGTTTGTTTGCTATAGACTGAAAACATTTGGATGTATCTTAATATCAGACAAAAGATCAATATTTTAGCTTTTATTTTCTGTATTATATTATTTTCTTTTTATTATCTAATACACAGTTCAAAAGATAGCACCTTTAATCTGAACCCTGTGAGCACAGTTGGAACAGATACACTTAAAATAGATTAATGTGAATAAGACTTCATATTAAGTTACAAATCCTTTGCTTGCAACAACTGAATCAAGACAGTGACCCATTGATATCACTCAACTTTTACATTCTTATTTTGTGATGCTTTTCCAGGCGTTGTGTTTTGTGTCATTATCTTGTTGCATGATGTATGAACACTTATTTTTGGGACATCTGTTTTAAGGGTCTTTCTTTACAGCACTTTCAATGTTTCTGTCATCAATTGCTGTGGGTTTCCATCGCTTCGACATCTGTTACTCAGTACACCAGTGATGACTTTCTTCTTGAGGACATTCCAAATGAGTTTACTGTTTATGAACAATATTTGTAAAAGGGCTCTGATTGATTTTCCATCTTCTTTCAGCTTCACAATTGTTTGTTTTTCACCCATAGACAGCTCTCTGCTTTTCATGTTGGTTACATCCCTAACTATAAATGCACAGTCTGCCCAGACAAAACAAAAATCTGAAATTGAACATAGATATTTAACACTATTTATTGATTGAATAATCAATATATCAGGACACACCTGGGCATCAAAACACATCTGACAGTTATGATATAATAATTTTGCTCACAATGAATTAGGAGGGTTCAGAGACATAAGGTGCTGAATCATCTGAATTGTGGATCAGATCCAGATGCAAATACCTGGAAATAAAAGCTGAAATGTTGATCTTTTGTTTGCAGTCTAGAGTAGAAATAATGGTAGTGATATTGTTTAAAAATTAGAATAACCACTATTATCACCATACAGTATTTTAATATGTAGTTTCAATGTTTTGTGGCTTTTTTCTTCATAACAAGCATAAAGAGTTGGCTTGCTAACTTTCCGGTTCCACCTTAAATGGTGCAATAGACAACAGAAGCTGTAGCATTTAAGGTGGACTGGAAAAATAAAATAAAGTAAAAAGTTCATAAATGTTAGCTCCCCATCATAGAGGAATTAAGGATTTGACAATAATAATTGATTGTTGCATAACCTGCCCCCTTCCTGAAGACATACGATAAAAGCCCTAACTAGTTAACTAGTAATCCAGCAGCTAGGTTGCTGAACTTTAGCGCCCCACTACTATATCGGTGCATGAAGGGTTGTCCCAATTCTTTGGGGGAGGTTTTCACCCCTTTAACTTGGAACAGAGTACAATAGGGAGGAATAGGGGTAAAAAGAAAAATTGGATTGGGCCATAGTGTGTTGAGTATATGCCTCCCTTCCAGCATACCAAGGCCCCACCCTCATACAGCAAGTAAACACCATATGTTTCATTGTTATTTACTAGATTTAAGCTAACATATACGTGTCTAAAGAGGGCACAGCTCCCCAAGAAGCCTCTACAATTAGTGAAGTTCGTGTTAATGTGTGACTGGCCACATCCAACAGCAATGTACTGCTGTAATTTTCCTATCATCCATATGGATGTATAGTAACGCCAGACGGCTGTTAATGATCGATGGCTAAAAAAAGAACAGAAAACAGGCAGCTGACAGTGAGATGAGACAACAGGATGCAGGTAGCTATGTTGTGTAACTCATATATGTCATCATTATGTCTCTGGTCTCATTAAAGCGTGAGTCAGGGATAAAATATGGAAAACCTTCTGTTAAGGTTTACGGTTAAATCTTAAATGCAGTGCTCAGTGTATGTAATAAAATTAGAACATCTACAGTACATCCTATTTTTTGTTGTGTATTAAAAATTAAAGGCTCTTTATTTAATCTATAGTGTACACAGTAATTTGTAGATTTTGGATGTTTTTAGGACCTGGCAGTTCAGATTAAGGTCTATACATTTGCAATCTATTGCAGACACTAAATAACAGCAGATATTGAAACATTTGTAGCAGATACTGAATCATTTATACTAGATACTAAGTCATTTATATACTATATTGAATCATTTATGCTATTAAATCTAATTTAGGATATATGTAGCACTTTTGGCAACTGATATAACAATTTATTGTAGATACTGAATCATTTATAGTAAATACAGAACAATTTATAGTAGATATTGATTCATTTGTAGTAGATTTAGAAGCACTTATAATTAGATACTAAATAATTTAATGTGAATACAAAATACTATCATTCATGGTAGACACAGATGTATTTATGGTATAAACAGGATCATTTATAGTAAGATGCTGAAACATTTATTTTTGTACAGATTCATTTATAGTAAATTAAAATAACCCCCAATGAGGGGTTTGTGTGTGAAAGTTAAGGTGCTGAATCATTTATAGCACTTACTGAATCTGTAATAGTAAATACAGAATTATTTATAGCAGTAAATGAATCATATATATATATATATATAGAGAGAGAGAGAGAGAGTGTTACAGTTTAGCCCATGTCTGTCTTCTGTTTCTCCCTTATTTTGTCTCTTGTGCTCCTGCCCCTCTGTTTTCCTGTCAGTGTTCACAGCCATGTGCTATTGTTGTTGTTAGTATTTGTCTCCACCCTAGCTCCGCCCCAGCCCTGCCCTGTAGCATCAGTGTTCTCACCTGTGTCCTGTTTGTAACCCCGCCCCCTCGTCTTCCTAGCCCAGGTGTTTCTCACTCTCCTCTTGTATTTAAGCCCCTCTGTTAGAATGTTCAGTGTCGAGTCTTTTGTATTTTGTATTTTGTATGCTGTATCTTTGTATCCCTGCAGTCCGATTGTAGCCTAGTCTTAGTTTCTTAGTCTGTGTTTCTTGTATCCTCGTCTTAGTTTCTTAGTCAGTGTTTCTCAGTTTATATTATCCAAGCCTTGTTGTTTTGCGTTACCCGTGTTTTGTTTGTTTTGATTTGATTTATCTTGTTTGTTTAAAATAAATATTATCTTTGCACTTACGTCCTCCTCCTTCACACCCCTCCGACGTCTCCCGTAACATAAGACTCGACCTAAATATGGACGTAGCGAAGAGGAATGCCACGAGGAAGGCGGACCTGGCGTATCTCCGGTTCCTCGCGGAGCTAATTCGGGGGGATGAACCGCTCCCGGCGCCTCTCCGTGGGGTGGAGAGTGTCGGCCCAGCTCCAGCTAAGCTAACTAGCATGTTAGCTCCACCGCACTCTCCAGCCCGACCGACTTCCAGCACTCCAGCGCGGCCGACTTCCAGCACTCCAGCGCGGCCGGCTTCCAGCTCTCCAGCGCGGCTGGCTTCCAGCACTCCAGCTCGGCCGGCTTCCAGCTCTCCAGCGCGGCCGACTTCCAGCACTCCAGCGCGGCCGGCTTCCAGCTCTCCAGCGCGGCTGGCTTCCAGATCTTCGACTCCGGCTCCGGAAGCAAGCTCCGGTCCGGTGTTCACAGCCACGCCCACTGCTGAATCTGCAGCTCCTGTCCGGATCTTGGCGGCAGCCGCACTCTCAGCTCCTGCTGAAGCGGCTTCTTCGCCAGCTGGACCCACCGCCTCTGTTTCAGCGCTGCCCGCGGCTCCCGCCGCCTCTGGATCAGCGCTGCCCACGGCTCCCGCCGCCTCTGGATCAGCGCTGCCCGCGGCTCCCGCCGCCTCTGTACCAGCGCTGCCCGCGGCTCCCGCCGCCTCTGTACCAGCGCTGCCCGCGGCTCCCGCCGCCTCTGTACCAGCGCTGCCCGCGGCTCCTGCCGCCTCTGAATCAGCGCTGCCTGCGGCTCCGGCCGCCTCTGACTCTGTGCCCGCGGCTCCGGCCGCCTCTGACTCTGTGCCCGCGGCTCCGGCCGCCTCTGACCCAGTTCCCGCGGCCCCGGCCGCCTCTGACCCAGTTCCCGCAGCCCCGGCCGCCTCTGACCCAGTTCCCGCGGCCCCGGCCGCCTCTGACCCAGTTCCCGCGGCCCCGGCCGCCTCTGACCCAGTTCCCGCGGCCCCGGCCGCCTCTGACTCTGTGCCCGCTGTTACCCCAGTTCATGTGCCTGGGGGTCCAGCCTCTGCTCCTGTGCCTACTCCCAGGTCACGAGCTCCTAGACCCGCCGCGCCTGCTCAAGCTGCACCCGCCGCGCCTGCTCAAGCTGCACCCGCCGCGCCTGCTCAAGCTGCACCCGCCGCGCCTGCTCAAGCTGCACCCGCCGCGCCTGCTCAAGCTGCACCCGCCGCGCCTGCTCAAGCTGCACCCGCCGCGCCTGCTCAAGCTGCACCCGCCGCGCCTGCTCAAGCTGCACCCGCCGCGCCTGCTCAAGCTGCACCCGCCGCGCCTGCTCAAGCTGCACCCGCCGCGCCTGCTCAAGCTGCACCCGCAGCCTCAGCTCAAGCACCAGCAGCACCCGCTGCTACAGCCTCAGCTCCAGCTCAAGCACCAGCAGCACCCACTGCTACAGCCTCAGCTCCAGCTCAAGCACCAGCAGCACCCGCTGCTACAGCCACAGCTCCAGCTCCTGCACCTGCTGCCACAGCTCCAGCTCCAGCACCTGCTGCCACAGCTCCAGCTCCAGCACCTGCTGCCACAGCTCCAGCTCCAGCACCTGCTGCCACAGCTCCAGCTCCAGCACCTGCTGCCACAGCTCCAGCTCCAGCACCTGCTGCCACAGCTCCAGCTCCAGCACCTGCTGCCACAGCTCCAGCTCCAGCACCTGCTGCCACAGCTCCAGCTCCAGCACCTGCTGCCACAGCTCCAGCTCCAGCACCTGCTGCCACAGCTCCAGCTCCAGCACCTGCTGCCACGGCTCCAGCTCCAGCACCTGCTGCCACGGCTCCAGCTCCTGCACCTGCTCCCGCGGCTCCGGCCGCCTCTGACCCTGTGCCCGCGGCTCCGGCCGCCTCTGACCCTGTGCCCGCGGCTCCGGCCGCCTCTGACCCTGTGCCCGCGGCTCCGGCCGCCTCTGACCCTGTGCCCGCGGCTCCGGCCGCCTCTGACCCTGTGCCCGCGGCTCCGGCCGCCTCTGACCCTGTGCCCACTCCCAGAACTTTGTATGCCCCCCGGCCTATCCCCAGGCCTGCTCCCAGGTCACGGGCTCCTAGGCCCGCCCCAAGGCCCCCGGACCTCTGCCCAAGAACTGTGCCCAGGCTGGCCCCTCTAACTACCCCACAGACTTTAGCCAGTCCTGGGCATCCCCAAGTTTTGTTTGTTCCCGTGTCTCTCCCTGTCCTGGTCCCCGTGTCTGTGTTTGTTCCCGTTCCTGTCCCCGGTGGTTTTCCTGTTCCCGTCCCTGTCACTGTGTTTGTGTCCGTCCCTGTCCAGGTATTTGTTCCAGTTCCCCGGTCCAGTTTTGTCCAGCCCCCTGTCCAGTCTCAGCCCCGTGTCCAGCCTCCTGTCCAGCCCTGTGTCCTGTCCCCTGTCCAGTCTCAGTCTCCGTTCCCTGTCCAGTCTCCGTCTCCTGTTCGGTCCCCTGTCCAGTCTCTGTTTCCGTCCACAGTCCAGTCCCTGTTCCCTCTCTCTCGGCGCCTCTGGTAGTGGCGCCGTTGAGGGGGGGTAATGTTACAGTTTAGCCCATGTCTGTCTTCTGTTTCTCCCTTATTTTGTCTCTTGTGCTCCTGCCCCTCTGTTTTCCTGTCAGTGTTCACAGCCATGTGCTATTGTTGTTGTTAGTATTTGTCTCCACCCTAGCTCCGCCCCAGCCCTGCCCTGTAGCATCAGTGTTCTCACCTGTGTCCTGTTTGTAACCCCGCCCCCTCGTCTTCCTAGCCCAGGTGTTTCTCACTCTCCTCTTGTATTTAAGCCCCTCTGTTAGAATGTTCAGTGTCGAGTCTTTTGTATTTTGTATTTTGTATGCTGTATCTTTGTATCCCTGCAGTCCGATTGTAGCCTAGTCTTAGTTTCTTAGTCTGTGTTTCTTGTATCCTCGTCTTAGTTTCTTAGTCAGTGTTTCTCAGTTTATATTATCCAAGCCTTGTTGTTTTGCGTTACCCGTGTTTTGTTTGTTTTGATTTGATTTATCTTGTTTGTTTAAAATAAATATTATCTTTGCACTTACGTCCTCCTCCTTCACACCCCTCCGACGTCTCCCGTAACAGAGAGAGAGAGAGAGGTCTATGTGTGAAGGTTTAATCGTTTATAGATGCTCAATCAGTTATAATAGATACAGATCAATTTATAGCAGTTACTGATACAGGTAGATAGTCTTCTTCTTTACAATCTTCTTTACTACAATGTAAACCCAGAAGTTGTTTAAACTCCAAAAAGTCTGTTTTACATAAATTATACGATATTATATATATATATATATATATATATATATATATTATATGATATTTCTAAACATTTCTTAACTCTTTTGAGTTAGTTGACCATTTGTGGGCACATATATACATTCAAACAGAGATCTTTGAGTTGAACCAGATTATAATAATTGAGTTTAATAACTGTTGTCATTGGCAGCTTCTTTTCCATTGGCTTCTTTCACAATCTATTTGCATACTGGGTGTGTCCAACAGTTTCTGACACTTACCATCAGTGTTTAGTGATACCCCTTGGGCTACCTTAGAAGTAAATCAAGTTCCCTTTTAGTTGTAATAACTTGATGTTTTAATTTATGCCAACTCAAGTTTTCATTCCCCATTACTTGAAACATTTGAGCAAACCGGCTGCCTTAAGAAAGTTAAGGAAACTCAACTTATCCAGTCTTACAATATAACAAAAATAGAAAAGTTAAATCAACTTTTCCTTTAGTTGTAAAAACTTAAGTTTTCATTCCCCATTATTTAACTTTTTTAAGGCAACCGGTTTCCTCACATTTTTAAAGTAAGTTTAACTTATCTGGGCTTACAGTGTAGTTACTGAAAAATGAGTCTTAGATTTAGGTTAAGCTTTAAAGATTAAAGTTTAATGTTCATTTGATTAGTTTAATTGTTCTTTTGCTGCTTGTTCATTGCAGATCTAGACCACCAGGACAGTTATCCGGATGCTTTTGTGTCTGGAATGTCTGCACAGCCCCATGCAAACAGTATGACACTTAATTGGATTAAATACCATGAGTGTTTAATTAACTGACCAGCAGAGAGTGGTCTTGACTCCTTGCTAATCCGGTGCTGCTCGTTCCCCTATGCCGTGTGCTATATAGAGCACAAGTTAATGGCTTTTGCCCTCTATGTAGTGCACTGGAGTTTAAGTAGGGTCCTGCTTGGACACGGCGTGTGTGAGTCAGGTGCTCACACCAGAGAGATCTAAAAATAAATGCCACTATATTAAAAAGTTGACCCCCTCACTTTTGCTGTCCGTGTTAGAAAGGGTGACCCCCTTTAGCGGGTTTCGAGAGCACTCATTACAAATGTCATTAAAGGCCTAATTAGTGCTGCACCTGATTTTTTTTCTTTCTTTCAGCAGGGAATCTGAATTAAACTGATCCCTGACATGTGGCACGAGCTAAAAAAGTAGAAAGATCTGCAGGTCAGAGCTGACTTAGGATCAAATACTGACTTTTAATGCACTAAGAAGACAAAGGGAGCAAAGAACATGTGTGATACAGTGTGTGAGTCTGCGTATGAGGCCTTATAACGTGTAATAGGTAATAGAGGGATTTTGAATGAAAGAGGACGACAGAGGGCGCTGTGTAGCGGCGATTGGAGTGCAGAGAGCTGATGCTGCAGCAGCAGGAGAAGCGCATTGACTGACCAGAGTGGGAAAAAGCAAAAAGCAAGGGAAACACTCTCAGTCTGCACACACACACACACACATACACAAGGGCGCGCGCGTTCAGAGCCCCACTCAGACCAATATTGCTCATATTTAGGGGGTTATCAGTGCAAATAAGCGCGCGTACACACTGTTCCCCTCCCAGATCTGAGTAATTAGCAGTAATTACTCGCATCAGCTGCATGCAGCCTGTTTAATGGAAGGGACCTCATAAAGGGCTGCAGTTTCACATTATTGTAAACGCATCCCGAACAGAGAGCGCGTGATCAGCACTGACAGCCCACCGTCTACACCACAGACCCCCCCAAACACACACACACCCCACTCTCAGTCCCAACAGCTCACACGCGCTGGAGCACACACACACACACAGTCCGGGCTGTTAGACTTCAGATCACGGACTGAGCAGAGAGAAGAGGGACACACACACGCAAACACATACACAGCCTCTCTCTCTCTTTCACTTCATCCCTCCATCCGTCCTCTGAGTTTTGATATCTGCCTCTCCTTCAATTATTGCTCTCCATCCATACCCACACCTTCTCTCTTTATCTCCTTTTCTTCATTCACCCCCTTTTCTTTCCATCCATCCTCTTCCTCTCTCTCCATCACTCTATGCCAGTCTTACTCTCCATCGTTCCTCTTCTCCCACCCTGTCACCTTCTATGTACCTCTCTTTTCCTTCCCCTCTCACTACATCCCGCCATTCTCATCCTTTTCCCTTTTTCTTCATCCATTCTCTTTCTGTAGCAGTATTCCTTTTTCTATCGTTCCATTCATCCTCTCTCTATAACAGTCTTGCTCGTGTTCCTCCCTTCACCGTTCATCTCACTCTCTGTCCGTCTTTTTCTTTCTCTCTTTTCTCCGTCCATCTATTCTCTCTCCATCCTTCTCCCCCCTCTCTCTCTTTCTCCCTGACTGACTTTCAGTTTCAGTCCACGTCCATCCCTACGCTCTCTCTCTCTCTTTTCTTTCTCTCTGTTTCACAACCCATACACTGTCAGTCTCTTCTTTTTCTCTCCCTCTCTCTCCATCCTTGTTTCCTCGCCCTCTGTCTCTCTGTTCCCTTTCTCCGTTCCTCTCTTTCTCTTCCGTCATTCCCCACACTCTTTTTTCATTCTCATTCTCTCCATACAACCTCTTTCTCGACTGCTTTCTCTCTCTCCCTCTCCCTTCCTCCAGTACTTTAAACTTTCTCTTTCCCCAATTATTTTTCTATTCCTCTCTTTAGCTTTATTCATTCCTCCATTCTTATACTCTCTCGTTCTGTGGTTCTGTGTCTATCCTTTATCTTCTTCTAATCTCTCTCTCTCTCTCTCTCTCTCTCTCTCTCTCTCTCTCTCTCTCTCTCCCATTCTCTCCCAGTCGCTGTCCGTGGTGCCCGTGTTCGTGTTTGCTTGGTGTATAACTGTGAATATGAACGAAGTACTGTAACACACACACGCGCGCGCACACACACACACACACACTGTACTGGAACTCCTGGTCGATCCCGCGCGCGTCTGTCTGATAATGATCTAATGACCATGTCGCGCGCGGACTCTGAAACAGTATGAAAAAAAAAAACACATGCGCGCGTAAAAGTTGACCCACAGAACGCAACGCCCCGCGCGCGCCTACAGTAGCCGCCGCGTCAGCGCGCTTACGAGGCGCGGGAGCGCGCTCTGCGCTGTCTGTGCTGAGTCGGTGAGTTGGTGGCTCTGCGGCTCTGCAGCGGAGCCCCGGAGAGCGCGGGGAACCGAACTGAGTTCTGGCACGGTGCCATCTTGCACCTCTTCCTTCTCTTTTGCGCGCTCCCTCACGACCGCTTGGTGTAGTCTAGCCTAATCACGCGGCATTTAGATTAGATCATCTCTGTCCTCGCGCTTCTGATCGGATTGCCTGAAACCAACCAACCAACAAACAAACAGAATAAAAAATAAATAAATAAATAAAAAAAAAAAAAAACTCAGTTCAGCGAGTTGAGGATTTGGGGTGCGCGCACGCGGGCGGTCGCGCGCGCAAAGGGGAGAGAGAGAAAGCGAGAGAGATAGAGAGAGAGAAAGAAAAGGGTCTGCAACATCATTTGCGAATCGCTTGTGGAGTGTCACAAACGCGCGCGCGCTCTGTGCTGGGTGCTGTGCTGCGGGTGCAGAGCGGGGTACAACACGCCGCGGCGGTGCGCAGGACACGATACACGCACGAGACAAGCAGGACAGTGGGGAGGAGGGAGGGACGGTGACTTATTGGCTCCTCGTGCTCCTCGTTCTCTTTTTTCTTCTTCTTTCTTCGTGCAATAATTACGTATTTGTCTTTACGCTTTTTTACTATTCAGCATTATCACACACGTTCATTCCATGCAAGTGGGGGAACTCTAAACCGGCGTGCTTGTGTGAATGTGTGTATGCTTGTGTGAGTGAGGGAGCAAGTGTGTGTGTAAGCGAGAGAGAGAGAGAGAGAGAGAGAGAGAGAGAGAAAGAGAGAGAGAGAGCGTGCGCGCGCTCGTGCTTGCTTGCGTTGCGTGCTTGCTTGCTTGCTGGCGTGTGCGTGCGTGCGTGCGTGCGCGTGTGTATGTGTGTATGAGAGGGAGTGTGTGAGAGGGAGTGAGGGAGCGAGAGAGAGAGAGAGAGAGAGGCAGAGGCAGGGAGTGCGCGCGCGTGTTGTCGTCGTCGGTGGCGGGCGGCTGCAGAAATCTCGGCGGAGGGGCGGCAGGACAGTTCAGTGCGCCGCTGCTGCCGTTTCTGCTGTTTCTGCTTCTTCTGCGCGAGGAGAAGTTGTGCGAATCCCACCGAGAGAGAGAAGGGGAATAAATGAGAGAGAAAACATGCAGGAGGCGCGCGCGAGGACTGGATTTTAACAGCATTTTCATTCACACCCAAACGGACTGAGATCATTTTCTTTTTTTCTTCTTTTTTTCATTTCTTTCTTACTGATTTTTTTTTCATTTGTTATTTTTCTTTTTTGCTGTTCTAAACGAAAAAAAAGAAGGAAGGAGAAAAAGCCTAAATAAATTAACTCGAAAACTGCAGCGTTTGCTTCAGCTTTGCCATGTGCTGAACGAATTGCATCACATCGCAGCGCTGGAAAAGAGAGACTCTTGCTGTGCGGACTCGCTCGGACTCGAACTTGTGCTTGTGTTTGACTTGGACGCTTAATTAAATACGGGGGGCAGGAGACGTTCATGGTAAGGAAGAAAAGGAAAAAGGACTGAGGTGTAAAGGAAAAGCATAAGAAGGGGAAGAGGACAGAGAAGGTGGGAATATATGCAAGAAAGAAAAAGCAGCAAGAATCAGCACAAAAATTTGATCAGCTCAGATTCATTCGTTTGATTTTTTTTTATTGCTTATATTTTTGCCTTTTATTTTTTTGGAGTGAAAAATCATCCCGGAGCGATGAGGACTTCTACCGCAGTGGACTGTATATGCTACTGCTGGCTCCTGCTGCAGCTGCTGAGTCAGCCCGCGGTGGCAAAGCAGGTGCTGCGCTACCGCCTGGCCGAGGAGGGTCCCGCGGACGTACGCGTGGGGAATGTAGCCGCCGACCTGGGCATCGTAGCCGGGTCCGGCGAGGTGACGTTTACGCTCGAGTCCGGCTCCGACTACTTCAAGATTGACAACATCACCGGGGACCTGAGCACCAACGAGCGACGGATCGACCGCGAGAAGCTGCAGCAGTGTCAGATGATTTTCGACGAGAACGAGTGTTTTATTGACTTCGAGGTGTCCGTGATCGGCCCCGCGCAAAGCTGGGTGGACTTGTTTGAAGGAAAAGTCATCATCCTGGACATCAACGATAACACGCCGTCCTTTCCCTCTCCCGTGCTCACCCTCTCCGTGGAGGAGAACCGGCCCATCGGCACGCTGTACCTGCTCCCCACCGCCACGGACAGGGACTTCGGGCGCAACGGGATCGAGAGGTACGAGCTGATCCAAGACGGCGCGGAGAGCTCCGTGAGGCGCCTGGGCTCGGCAAGCACCGACGCGCACTCGGGCAAGAGGAGGTTCGACGACGCGCAGAGTCGGAGCAGCGTGTTCGAGCTGCAAGTGGCCGACACCACGGACGGAGAGAAGCAACCGCAGCTAATTATCAAAGGCGCGCTGGACCGCGAGCAGCGCGACTCCTACGAGCTGACCCTGCGCGTGCGGGACGGGGGCGACCCCGCGCGCTCCTCCCAGGCCATCCTGCGCGTGATGATAACGGACGTGAATGACAACAGCCCGCGCTTCGAGAAGAGCGTGTACGAGGCGGACCTGCCCGAGAACAGCTCTCCCGGTGCCCCCATCCTCCAGCTCAAAGCGATGGACGCCGATGTGGGGGTCAATGGGCAGATAGAGTATGTGTTTGGGGCAGCCACTGAATCTGTGCGGCGCCTCCTGCGGTTAGACGAGAGCACAGGTTGGCTGAGCGTGCTGCACAGGATTGACCGGGAAGAAGTAAGTCAGCTGAGGTTTACAGTCATGGCAAGGGACCGTGGTCAGCCCCCTAAGACTGATAAAGCAACTATGATCATTAACATCAAGGATGAAAATGACAATGTTCCAAATATCGACATAAGAAAAATTGGGCGCATCTACCTGAGGGACGGTGTGGCAAATGTGGCAGAGGATGTGGTAGTGGACACACCCATTGCACTTGTCCAAGTGTCAGATCGTGACAAGGGACCAAACGGTGTGGTGACATGCACAGTGGTTGGTGATGTCCCCTTTCAGCTGAAGCCAGCAAGTGAGATAGAAGGTGACATGAACAAGAAGAAATATTTCCTGCATACGTCAGCACCGCTCGACTACGAGGCCGTACAGGAGTACAATGTTGTCATCGTGGCCGTGGATTCAGGCAGCCCCAGCCTGTCCAGCAACAACTCACTCATTGTAAAAGTTGGAGACATAAATGACAACCCGCCAATCTTTACCAAAAGTACAGTGGAGGTCTCATTTCCAGAAAACAACGCCCCAGGTGAGCGTGTGGCGACTGTGGTGGCTTTGGATGCAGACAGTGGCAAAAATGCAGAAATTTTCTACTCGTTGGACTCCTCAGTGAACGGAATATTTTCCATTGATGCAGACAGTGGTGACATTCGTGTTAACACCATACTTGACCGAGAACAAACTGAGCGCTATGAGTTCAAGGTTATTGCCAAAGACAAAGGAGTGCCTGTCATGCAGGGCTCAGCCACAGTCGTGGTGCTTGTGGCAGACAAGAATGACAATGAGCCAAAGTTCATGCAGGACGTATTCACTTTCTATGTGAAGGAAAACTTGCAGCCCAACAGCCCTGTAGGCATGGTCACAGTGATGGACTCAGATAAGGGGCAGAATGCTGAGATGAGCCTGTACATTGAGGAAGAGGAGGAAATATTCTCTATTGAAAACAACACAGGAACCATCTTCTCCACAGTGGCGTTCGACCGTGAGCAGAAGACCACCTATTCTTTCAGAGTCAAAGCTGTAGATGGTGGAGACCCGCCACGATCTGCCACAGCGACTGTATCTCTTTTTGTGATGGATGAAAATGATAATCCACCATCAGTCACTTTCCCAATCAACAGCTCCTACACTCTGTTACCACCATCCAGCAACGTCCGAACAGTTGTCCGCACTGTAATAGCTACTGATACTGACACAGGTGTCAATGCTGACCTCAGCTACAGCATAATAGGGGGCAATCCATTTAAGCTGTTTGAAATTGATCCTGATACTGGTGTCATTTCATTAGTGAGCAAGCTGGAGCAAAAACATTTTGGCCTCCACCGTCTAGTGGTGCAGGTTAATGACAGTGGGGTCCCTTCCCAGAGCACCACAACACTAGTTCATGTCTATGTGAATGAGACGCTTTCTAATTCTACTGTAGTGGATGCCCAGATTGCCAAGAGCCTTGGTACACCACTTAATGCAGATATAGCTGGAGACCCCAACTATGATCTGGGAAAGCAGCGCTTAAGTATCGCTATTGGAGTGGTGTCTGGCATCATGACGGTCATCCTCATCATCCTTGTTGTAGTCATGGCTCGCTACTGTAGGCCCAAGAACAAGAATGGCTATGAGGCTGGTAAGAAGGACCATGAGGACTTCTTCACACCACAACCACATGACAAGGGAAAGAAACCCAAAAAGGACAAGAATAAGAAAAAATCCAAGCAACCACTGTACAGCAGTATTGTAACAGTTGAGGCATCAAAGCCTAACGGTCAGCGCTATGATGGCGTGAACGAGAAACTTTCGGACAGTCCAGGAATGGGCCGATATCGCTCTGTAAACGGTGGGCCTGGAAGCCCGGATCTCGCTCGCCACTACAAGTCTAGCTCGCCCCTGCCTACGGTCCAGCTTCACCCACAGTCGCCCACAGCGGGCAAAAAGCACCAGGCAGTTCAGGATCTGCCCCCAGCCAACACCTTCGTGGGCACTGGAGATAACATATCCATTGGATCTGACCACTGCTCTGAATACAGCAGCCAAACCATCAACAAGTACAACAAACAGGTAAGAATGAATTTTTGAATTCATTAATTACTGTATCTAACTAATTGCCAACTCTAGTAATTACATCACATTACTTATTTCTATTTTATTTCTGTAGAATCCCTGTGTGTGTTATCTTTTTTTGTACTGTTGGAATAGAAGACTTCTTTTTGTATCTACTATAACTACTGTGCAGAGTGCAGTGTGCAACAGCGCACACACCATCATGCTCATGCTGAATCTATGTACTGTATTTTTAGCTGATCTGTCTGTTCCTCCACATCGACCCGTTTTGGTTGCCGATGCCATTAAATGCAACAGTGAAAGCGGCGCGAGGGCATGCTTTAGTCAGGGATATCATATTCCGTGGGCCTGCTGTGCTGAACCCTCGCTACGGATGCGTGGGGCTCCTTTGAGGCTGTGTTTACAGTGCAGACGAGGTGTCGGCGTCTGTGACCTCTGTCTGTGTATGTGTCAGTCGAGCGGATGGGATCACATACGGCTCTGCTTTGCAGCTATTCCATCGCAGCGGTGGGCCTGCGGCTAGAGCGCGGGTTTCCTAATGCCAGGTTAAGACCCTCCCCGCCCCCCCCCCCCGAGACCTTTTCCTTTTCAACACACGGCTACCTTTCCTGGTTGGGCAGTTTTGGCTGAAAGAGAGATGATAGAAAGCAGTGAAGGGTGGGGGTGGGAGTTGGGTGGGGGTGCTGAGATTGAAAACGGTGGAATGTTAGTGGCGGTGTCATGTTTTATATTGCATCCTCAGGCTGACTCGGAACAGCTGGGCAAGAGGTCGCATTTAACATTCCTGTGCACTTGTGTGTCTGGACCAATTCACTGACCTAGCTGTGAAAGCCTAATGTCCCAGTCTCTCTCTCTCTCTTTCTCTGTCTTTTTTATACCCCCCCTTTCCCTCTCTCATTTTTTTCTGCCTTCACCCCTATCTAATTCATTCCATTTCAATTTCACTCCTTCTCCATTTCTCTCTTTCCCTCTCTCTCTCTCTCTCTCTCTTTTTTTTCTCTTTCCCCTCTTTGTTTACACCGCCCTTTAAAATGGAAACGACTTTTTTCGCTCCTGCGAGCTTGACAGGGCATTCATATTCCGAGCTGCGTGCACTTGCGAATTAATCAATTCATATCGTTATTGTTCTCTCTCCTTTGGAGCGGAGAGGAAGCAGGCCGAGGTTAATACATGATGAAGTCAGTGCTTTATTTTGCGTTTAACGGGGGAAAAGAGAACACTTGGCCTGTTGTTTCGCGAGTTTCCTATGGCAGGCTGATGCATTATTGATTGCCCTCTAACATGGACACGATGTAAGAGGCAGCTCTTGCATTCGTAAGAGCTTCCCTTTCCTCTCCCTAGCACAACAGATTTCCTCTTCTCACTCTCTTTCTCTCTGTTCTTTTAACTAGGATTTTCCTCTTTCTCTCTCTCTCTCTCTCCCTCT
Organism: Astyanax mexicanus; assembly: GCF_023375975.1. Lineage (NCBI taxonomy): Eukaryota > Metazoa > Chordata > Actinopteri > Characiformes > Acestrorhamphidae > Astyanax > Astyanax mexicanus. Next base: position 22,291,365 of record NC_064415.1, on the reverse strand, counting down.
CACTCTCTCTCCCTTTTTCTGTTCTGTGCCTCTCTCGCTCTAACCCACGCGGTTCTTCTCTATTTCACAGCATTTTCTTTCTTGCATACAGTCTTCTTTTCAGGGTTTCACATAATCTGCTCTCTCTCCCTATCTCTCTCTCTCTCATGCTGTGTCTCACTAAGTCCCATTTTTTGGGGTTTGAAAATACAGTATGTGCTTCAATTTCTCTGCTCTCTCTTTTTTCTTCCCTTTCTTGCTTTCTCTTTTTTGCTCTTGTCTTAGTATTCCTCTCACATTCCTGCTCTGTCCTTGCCCAGATCCCTATTTGCTGCTTCTTGCTCTCATCTTTTGTGGTTTTGACATCCATCAACAACTTGGTTTTTCATTTCTCTCTCTCTCTCTCTTTCTTTCATTCTCTCAGCCTCTCTCAGCCCTTAGTGTGCCATGTAAAGGCGTCTGTGCTGGCTTGCGAAAAGAGTGCCATTGCTTATGTTTCATACGGATGTCTCATACATAATTGAACATGCACTCTATTTGCTGCCATGTCCGCATACACTGCTTAGTTTGGATATAATTATTTATTTGCTCTTTCATTCGAGCTCTGCAGTGTTTCTTTTTTTTTTTTTCGGCAGAGCTTCCGCTCGTGGCGGGCGTCCACACCGCATCCACACGCGCCTCCATAAAGGTGCTCGGTGAAAGGAAAGCCCTACCCGAGCCCCCATTACCCAAGATGCAATTACTGCTTCTTAAGCACAAGGTGCTATCAAGTCCAGCACTGCGTCGTGAGTTATCCCCGCTGACAATTTAACAGGGGCTCCCTTGATGTTTTATTGAACATTATCAGGACTAGCCAGTGTGCCCCTGCAAAACCCATTAAGTTTGCTGCAAAGCATAATGGTCTATATCAAACGCATTGTAAGGAGAAGTCATTAGAATTTAATTTTAGTGATCGACTGCTGGGAGCCCTGTAAGTTCTCTGCTTGCTTTTGTCTGAGAAATTGGACTTCTCTTGTGTTGACATTTGCGTTGATGTTTAAAAGGGAACTAATCTCTCGCTCCCTCTCTCTCTCTCTTTCTCGCCTGCTCTTTCCTCGTCTCTCTCTCTCTCTCTCTTGCACTCTGTCCTTCCTCATATCATGGAATTTACCAAGAATAAAGCTATAAATATTCATATGTGCACCAATTATTACATTAGGCAACCCTCTCTCTCTCTTTTCATTGGATTATTGACAGAATGGGCTTCCTGCTGTCGTCTTGTTTTAGGAGGTCTGGTACATTCTTTAGGGCCTAATGAAAAGGATTTAGAGTGCTTATTTATGGAGACCACCACCAACCCCTCCCCAACCACACACACACACACACACACATAGGCACACACACACTCATACTCCACCCTAACTTACCTGTTACTACACTGTAAAAAACGAAACAACAACAAAAATATAACCTATTGCAAGTGAACTGAACAATTAGGGCCAAAATCTGGTTATTCAATATATCAAGTTAAATTGAAGATGATGAGTGAACGAGTCCACATATTACAAATCATGTTATCCATTTGTTAATTAATTACAAGGCAAAGCAATGACACAACCGACTGTCACAACCAACAATCACAAAGAAAATTCCAGATTTTTAACTAGATTTTAAACCAGAATATTGCTATTATAGTAAAATAAAAAAAAGCATCCTTATGATACAAAAGGGAACGACAGAACAGCTAATGGATTTACAAATTAAAATTTCTAGACCAGCCAGAGTGACCAAAGTTGTTGTAAAGGACAACTTTCTTTACTTATAGCTTTCTTCGACAAATTTCCTATTATAAATAACTTTTTAAAATAAAACTCTTAAATTATCAAGTCATTTTAGGGGAAAAGACTCACTTATGGTCAATTAAGCTTTTATTAGAATGATAATAAGACAGACACTGTTTTTTTTTCTTTTATAGTGATCACAAACACAAAGAAAAAGTTTAATTAAAGACTTGCTCAAATCAACTTGTTTACATGTTCACAAATTAGTTTCTGTATTGCATCAATGTATTCCAAGCATTAAAACCTTGCAATGGGTGGTTTTGTGGATCTAAACAATGTACGCACTGTACTGTGAAAAGTGTGCTTGTTTTGCACTTTTCTCATTCTGGCAAGTTTTTAGCTTTATGTGCACACAAAAGGCAAAAGTAATCATTTCCTATTATTGATTTTTTTATTTTGCATAATGTAGTGGTGTAAAAAGTAAGATATTTGAGTTTGAAATGTATTTAGTTTATTTGAGTAGTAAAGTAAAAGTCACCCAAACAAGAATGAAAACTTTAGTGAAGTAAAAGAGACACAACAAACTACTTAAGTACAGTAGCCAATTACATTTAGTTCATTACTGTGCACTACTGGTACTGGCTAATCAGGGTAAAAAACAAATCTGTTTGGGGTTGAACAAGAGGTCAGGCCATTTCTCTGCCGGTACGATGACACGCTTGTCTTGTAAACAGGTTCAGTTAAACAGCTGAGCCTGCATCCTAAGTTCTATTGGAATTTGAGTGACAGTTTACAAAGCGGCAGCTTCAAAAAGCAGCATTAAATAATGAACCCGGTTCCTCCTGCAGAACGGCCCCATATAGCGAATGATCCCTGAAATTGCATGTTAAGCGGCTGAGTGAGGCCGAGGTCTTTCTGATCATATTTGATTTCAGTCGCTGTGGTCTGACATCTGAGATTCTCTCTCTCTCTCTCTCTCTCTCTCTCTCTCTCTCTCTCTCTCTCTTTCCCTCTCTGACTGCCTCTCCCTCTCTTTTTCTCGCTTACTCTCTCGTTCTCGATTTCGCTCTCTCTCTCTCTATCTGGTGAATGAGAAGAAGAAGGGGAGAAAAAAAAAGAAGACAGGGACAAGAAAGAGGGCCCTGTTAACTGGCCAGAGAAAGGTCTCTACTGTTCAGTGTGTAGTGTGTGTAAGTGTGTGTAGGTGTGTATGTGGGAAAGGTCTTGCGGGATCATGAATGTGCAGTCTGGTTTCAGGTAACCCCGCCTACCCTGCACGCACACATACACTCACACACACACACACACACACATAGAATCCCAGACAGGTAACCAGGCAACTGGTGGAGCATAGCGCTACCGCGTCTCTTGCACACAAGATATTTAAGCGGTCATTAACTTAACCCAATGCAGGTGGCTACTTGAGTTCCGCTGACCAGCTGTCTCTGTGCATGCGGGAGGCTGCAAGACGATATATGTGACATTTTAGCTCTGTCTGAAACGGAAAAAAAGAAGCTTTTAACCTTTTTTTTTTTGTAAAACGAAAGAAGATACAGGAACTCAGAAATGAATTTTATTCCAACACTCATGTCCTTTTTCTGCATCTTTCTAGAATGCACAAATACGTGCGTGCTTAGATCAGGGAGGCATGCATCCAACTCTTTTTTGGCCCAGATATGCGATATGCATTCCTGTAGGAGTTGGCTGGTGCTGAATACCACCAGTGCTTTGTTAAGGACCTCACAAAATAAATAAAGTAACAGCATGCATTAAGTAGCGACACGTTCTTTTGTTGCAAGGGCAAATACAACTGGATTGCAGTGCTGATTCGTGGCTGGTTGCTTTAGTGTCTCTGTTGGTTGCTAGGTGGTTTCTAAGGTGTTGCTAGGTGATACTAGGTGGTTGCTAAGGAGTTGCTATGGTATATGTGATGGTTGCAATGGTGTTGCTAAGTGGTTGCTAGGTCCTTGCTAAGGTGTTGCTATGGGTTGGCTAAGTAATGTATTTGCATAAATCAGATTGTAATGTGTCGTGCAGCTTTAGACGCTTGGTGTAAGATAGAACGTTGAACATTGAGTACGACAATTGTACAAATCACTGCTGTTGTGATAAGGATAAAAAATCAATTTATTGATTTATTGAGTCCTAATCCTTAGTATAGAAGCAGCCATATTAATATACAGCGCAGATGTAGATGCAGTAAACGGATGATCACATGACTGTGAATAGTGAATGCAGCACAGACTACACATATAAACAACATGAAGCAGCAGAGACAGCATTTGTTTATAGCTGTGGTAACTAATTAGCGTTATCTGGCTAATAAATCAGATTAAACTGTGCCTTATCAGCAGTTTAGCTTAAATAAAAGGAACATATTTGATAGCTGGGTCAGATTGAGACCGAATCACGTTCACACCACAAGTAAAATGCTCGTAAAAAGAGTTTGTTTTGGACTGGAAAGAGACAATCTGCACTAGTAGGTCTTTGTCTGGTTGTTTTGATCCATATTCAAGTGCGATTACTGTATTCACACTTGCTTAATCGAACCGCACTAAGGCTACAAATGAACCAGAATCTGTTTTAACTGGACCAAATATTGCTGGTGTGAAACCTAAACAAACCAGATCAAATGTGTACACTGCAACAAACGCTTAAACCCTGGTCCAGATATTCAGGCATATAATGCCCTTGGCTACTTGCTCTTGTCTCAAGAATTCCACGAGGGCATGGTCAGAACCTGTTCAGGGTCTGAGATATCCATTATGGTATATTAGCCCTACAGCTCCCCACTTACATGCTGTTAGAAATGCTGTCACAACCTCAAAGCAAATTTCGCCAATCCCACATGCTTTCCACGCTAACTTCAAATGCATGAATATTAAACACTCGTTCTCCGCAATTATTATGCGACTGAAGTCGCTTTTATAGGAGCAGAAGAGGTCAAACTGTTTCAGACAGCAAAACCATAAAAGCCGGCCACTCCTCATATTAACCTGTTTACCCGCGGCTCTTCGCTTTTGGAGCGTCCGCGGCTGCTTTGCATGGGACACGTGCTCGGTGATACTTTGCACTTGAACAAACACATAAAACTCACACTTACAAATCAGGGTCGCCCTCATAAAGGGGGTGTGTGTGCGGTGCGCTGTGTTGTGACAGCCAGTGTCCTTTTGCACTCATGTTGTCTTACCGTCGGCAGACCTGTATGCAAATCGAGTTTACTCATTTGTGTTGAATGCAGGACAAATGTTCCTCTCAGAGAACATGAAGAAACCACCAGGGTTCAGGTCTTGTAGTAGTAGCAGCACTGCTGCTACTGTTATCTTCAGTGTTGCAGTTTCAGCCGCAGTAAAGATACTGTCAGATGTCTTTCTTATTCAAAATACATGCAAATGCAAATATATGGAAATGCAAGTATTACAGATCTGAGTGGTCGGAAGCTGTAAGGAAGGGCGCAGGCCACAACAGGATCGCCTGCAGGCTCTTTTAGCGTGCGGTTATTATTATTAATATTTTCTCATTTGAACCCAATTTTCACCCCAATTTTAGTCATTTCCAAGGCCCACCTAGTAGCTAATTAGTGTGTTATTAAGGAGAATTTGTCAGGTAACATCTGTGTCCAGTTGCCAATTTAATCAGTCATGGAGTGGGATAAAAGGCTGCTTAGAGAACTGTCATTTTAAATGGCATTAGAGACAGACAGACTGACTGACAGACAGGCAGAAAACAACAGACAGGCAGAGAAACAGATACAGACAGACAGACCTAGACCTAGGTGATCTTTATCAGTTATATATCCAAAATAATATTTTGCTTGTGTGCTTATTTGTTTGAAGCAGCGTTGAGTTGAGTTGAGTTGAGTTGAATTGAATTTAATCAAATTAAATTGAATTGTGATGACCTGACATTGAACAGATCTGATCTGAATTGAACTGAGCTGACTTGAACTGACTGAACTAACTGAACTAAAATATTCAGTATTGAACTGAATCAAATGAAAGTGAGTGAAATCTAATCAAAATTAATCGTATTGAGATGACCTGACCTGATCGAACTGGATTAAGCTAAATTGAACAGATCTGAACTGAATAGAACTGAGCTGACTTGAACTAACTGAACTAAAATATTGAGCATTGAACTGAATAAACTGAAAGTAAGTCAAATTGAATCCAAATGAATGGAGATGACACGATGACCTGACCTGACCTGAACTGACTGATTTGAGCTGAATTGAACAGATCTGAACTGCATTTAACTGAACTGACTATAACTAACTTGACTAACTGAACAAAATTAATCTGCATTGAACTGAATCAAACTGAACTGAACTGAACTAATTTGAATTGAACTGAGCTGATATGAACTAACTGGAGTAACTGAACTGAAATAATACAGTAGAAGAATATTTGGTGAAGCCTTCATGAACTAACTGAACTGAAATTAACTGAATTCTTGAGTTAAACTGAATTGAACTAGGCTGGTCTTAGCTGACCAGAACTAAATTTAGTTGAATGAAATTAAACTGAACCAAACTGGGCAGAGTGGGTAGGGTTGATCTGAATTGAACCTAACTGAAAATAAACTAAATTTACTTGGGAAAAAAAACCCTGAACTGATCTAAAACTAAAGTGAATTGAGCTTGATTTAAAAAGGAGACTCAAATAGTGGTAAATACATGAAGTACAACAGGCAAGAATAAATCAAACCAGCACTTCCACTAATAGGAACAATGAAAAAAATACAAGAGTGTGAACAGGACAATAGTACAGCACTCTGTTTCATTCTTAATGTGGGAGAACATTCTGGAACAGTGTGAACAGGGGAGAACTTTCTACAGTAGAACCTAAACCACGCACAAGTTTGGCACACTAGCCTAAACTTTGGATGTCTTGATGTTAGTTAGAGGATAAGGCTGTGAGTTGGTGTGCTTTGGCCCTTAGTCAAAGCTATCTTTTTTTAGATCCTTCAAGCTTCCATTGATGCATCTCTTGGCTTGCTTTCAAGCAACCTCCTGTGGAGCCACCTGGGAGGCTTTTCCAACAGGTTTGATGCAGTTCCGCATCGAGATATTTGGAAATAAATTCATACATAGACACTAACTTCCTTATTTAGACCAACTTTCAGTCAGATGGGCATCAATTCCTTACAATCCTACTGAGCTGTGGCTTACTGGATTGTAGTTGAAGCCACAGAAGGACTGTAGAGGAGAAGAACACACGTGTAATATAAATTGCACACTGTGGTGTCATGGTGGAAATAGGAGTCTAGCCTTGATTCTAATGGAGCTGCTCGTCTTGAGCTACAGTTAGCACAGCTATGTAAAACAGGGTCGTAAATCTGTGCTGACACTCAGCACAGCAGCGGCGTTTGAGTGAGTGTAGAAGGCCAGAAGTGAAGAAGAGGAACACTTCCCTCAGCTTTGTACCATTTCTCTTGACCTTTAGGTGTATTATAGCAGCATCGCTTTGATTTGCTTTCTTCTGCTTTTAAGTAAACCATCCTTTCAGTGGGCTGAAGACTGTGAGGCTCGAGTGGGCCTTGAAACATCTCTCTCTCTCTCTCTTTTTATCTCTCTCTCGTTCACTCTATCTGTTTATTTTCTGTATCTCTCCCTCCCTGTCTTCCTTTCTCTTCATTTCACCATACCCAACATCTATATCTCTCAGTCTCTCGTCTTTTCTCTTTCTTACCTCTCACTATGTCTTCATCTTTCTCTTGCTATCTCTTCATCTACCTCTTTCTTATTCTCTCTTTCATTTTTTTGTTATTTGTCTCTAGCTGTCTTTTCTCTATCTCTATCTTACCCTATGTTTAACTTTTTTCCTCCTTTTTTTGTTTCTATTCTCTCTCTTTTCTCCTTTACCTCACCCATCATCTCTTTTTCACAATTGCTCATACTAATTCACCTCTCTCTCACACTCTCTTGCTTTCTTTCTTTATTTCTTTATTCTTTCTCATTCTCTCTTTTTCTATTTCTCTCTTTACCCACATCTCACAGTCTCTCATGCTTTTTCTTTCTTTCTCACCTCTCTCTCCTTTCATTATTTATCTCTCCTACTTCTCTCACTTTTGTCTCCTCTGTCTCTTTTTCCTTCTTTTTTACCTCTTTCCCTCTCTATTATCTCTCTTACAGTATATGATCTTTCTCCTTTTTCTGTCTTCTGTCTGCATTTTTTCTGTCTGATTCTTTCACATTCTCTCCATTCACCTCTCTCCATGAGTAAGTGTAAGTGAGTGAATGTGAAACAGCAGAAGAAGGTCTGAATCTGTAACATTTCTCGTGATAAGCTGATGAAAGCTTTGTCTAGAGGAGGACAAGGAAAGTAGCCAGACACAGGTAGATAGATAGAGAGACGAGATAGAGATAGAGAAAGAGAGATGGTAAAAGACAGCAGCAAGCTTGTGCCAGCTCCTCTTGATTTGTCTTTGGCGGCGTGCTGATTGTAAGTGGTAGTGTGTGTTTGCCATATGCTTTGTGGAGCCGGCCGCACTTTCCAATTGTGACGGCGGCGGAATGCGAGATTTCATTTGGAAGGAAGCAGCGTGAGGCGCTAGAGAGAAAAGGCCTTTTACTTTCAAACAGGTAAACCCGTCCATTCTTCCTCCGGCGTCAGGCCCGGGGTCTTTCAGCGGAGGAATGCAGGGGCTGCTCTCGGGAGGCACGAGGCATTCTGACTGTCACTTACATGGATTTGTGGCGTGCTGAACTATCTCTGCGACGGCTCTATGAGTGTTTGAGTGTGTGTATAGCTTTCACGCCGCGGTGTTGTTTTTACATCATTGTTCTCCCTCGGCTTCTCATCTCTCTTTTTAAATCCTTGTGTGTTTAAGTCAAACATGGCTTGGTACTGTTGTAGGGCCGCACGGGGGAATAGTTGGCAGTCATGGAGGATACCAGCAGGGATCAGATGCTTTTCTCTGGCTTTTGAACTGCAGAAAGAGAAAATGCCTTTTCTGTTTTTCTGAGTGTGCGTTTTTTTTTTTTTTTTTTTTTTCACTGGGAAAACCCAGGCGATATATTTTCATAGTGTTTGCTCATTGGGTCATGGCCTAAAGCAACCTTTTAGCTGTTAGATTTTTTTTTTCTTTTTTTTTTTTGCTGTATATGAGAAGAGGAGGTGATTTTCTGTTCTGAAAAGTAAAGCATTGGATTTGCCTGATTATTGCTGAATGAGTAAAGTGGAACAGCAGTGTTTCATTATCAGCATTATCCTTTTTAAACCATAACCAATTCAATTACAGCCAATGAGTTCTAGATGAGTTCTTGAATTTACCTACAGTAAATGTTAACCAGTTGACTTTTCCAAATCGGCCCCATCGTTATAGCCCTTACTAATCTAGAGAAAGAGAGAGAGATAGAGAGAGAGAAAAAGAAAGAGAGGTAGAAAATGGACAGAAACAAAATCAGAAGGAGAGAATGAGTGAGAGTACACAAAGGTAAAGAAAAAGAGACAGAAAGCAAGAGAGAGGAGGGGCATTCACAGAAAACAAGAATGATTGAGTGAGAGAGAGTATACAGAGGTAGAGAGAGCGCAGCAGAAAGTGAGGCAGATAGAGAGAGAGAAAGAGAGAGAGAGAGAAACAGAGAGACAGTAAGAGTCCCTCCAGTCCATTTAACCCAGTCTCTGATGAAGTCGTGCTTGTCCTTCATAAGAAAGAGGCTTGTGAGCAATAAAAGAGTGACATCTCTCTGAGTGAGTTACTCTCTCTGTCACCCGCCGGCACAGACGTCCAATCAAAACGCTCGTTAGCCGGATGGAGCTGTGTTTATGGACTGAAATAATAGAGAAAAATATGACTGACAAGTCACTTCGCTCCTCGTGCAGGTGAATATTCGTTACTGCGTGTGTGTGTGTGTGTGTGTGTGTGTGTGTGCGCGCACATGTGTGGGCACTGTAGTCTGACAGAGTGGGCGTTGCAGCTGAGCTGTGCAGCCAATTTTTCAAAAATGCTTCCACACCAAAGAATCAGATTAACAGGCGTGCTGCACATGCTCACACACACACATGCATTCACACACCCACGGGATCCACAATCCTGCAGGTTTGCTTTTGTCTACTGTCAAGATGCGTAGTTGCGTGTTTGAGTGTGTGTGTGTGTGTGTTTATCTATACCTATAAAGAATTGAAGATAAATGTTACCAGGAACAATACATGATTCCAAATGTAGACTCATATGAGCATTATTTATTGAGCTATGCATGTGTAATGAAGTTGTAGAGGTTCTTAATGGGTTTCTGCAGTAATCAAGCCCATGTAGGCTGAATATTCCTGCAGATCTTGCAATGGAGGAGGTGGGGGTTATATTAGGTCCATACATTTTCAATCAGGGTATAAGTCTGGTGATGTGGCAAGCTGTGGCACAGTGGTATAGCTTCTAGCTTTAAGATATCAGCAGTATGTGGATGAGCATTAGCCTGGTAAAATTTAGAAAATGTAGGGCCATTGTTCGCATTATTCCTCTAACATTGGGTTGGTAAAGTGTCTCTATTAAAAACCAAAGCTCATACAAATCATGCCATCATACAAATGTACACCCCACACCATGACAACAAGCCATTCCATATAAGGATTTGTTTCATTTGCTTCCAGTAAAGCCATCATAATTTCAGTTAACCAGGGATGGCTTTATACCCCTCGATCCCATGCACGGCTTTAGGCATGATGCTTTCAATAAGCATGCTGAATGCATTAAATTAAAGGAGTGCCCACAAATATTTGGGCATATAGAGCACCTTAGACAACACACACCCACACATAAGCTCGGTATCCTCGTCCTCAGCATCAATCCGTGGTCTGGAGCCATTTATTTGTTTTCTTAACCCTTGCCCTGTTCTGCATGTAGAACAGGCGTATGTGGGGGGGGGGGGGGGTTGAAATATTAAGTGAGGTGCAATCTCTTGCCTGCATAAGTGGGGATTAAACACTAAGGCCAGTATAAATAATGCAAAATGTCTGGCACTCTGGTCTGAGGCAGAATGCCTTTTATCCGCAAGCTCTCATTGGTATGGACTAAAAACGACCAAAGTCTGCTGGATCTGAAAGTGAGGGAAAACAGGTGAAAAGAGAACAGGCAGGACTTCGCTATTAGGCCTTTCTTTTTTGGCGCGCCTTCTTCTTGTCAGGCTCTAAAAGGGATTAGTGTGTGTGTATGTGTGTGTCAGAGAGCGAAAGAGCGCAAGAGAGAGAGAGTGTGTGTGTGTCCAGCCTGCCCCCAAATGAGATTATGTGTGTGTGAGTCAGGAGAGAACAGGTTCAGCAGCCATCCATCAAGCTGTGGGGTAGCGGTGTGTGCTGCGGCTCAGGAGCAAGCGCAAGGCCACAGGGCTGTATGTGAATGTGTGTGTGTGTAAGTGTGTGTATGTGTGTGTGTGTGTGTGTGTGTGTGTGTGTGTGTGTGTGTGTGCAGCAACAGGGGCCTCTATGGTTCAGCCGTTCCATCACAAGAACACTGACACATAGCTACATGCCTGAAAAGGTTTCAGTCTCCCAGGTGTGTGTGTGAGTGTGTGTGTGGGTGGATGTGGGAGTGTGTCGGCCGGCGAGTCCATGAATCTAATGGAAAATCTGCACAAATTAAAGCCTACAGGAAGCAACCATCTTGACTTTTTTTGAACCAAAGGTGCTTCCTCTGTGGTAACACTGTAAGAGTGCTTTGTAACATTTGTATTTTAGGAGTCCATCAGCCAATAAGATTCTGTACACTTCATAAGATGTTTTTTAAAGTATCAATGAAGTAGAATAACTTCAGTCTCTAAAAATTTACATCAACAAGTTAAAGGAGCTAGGTAGGAGCGTCTTATAGAGTGGACATGGTGTTTAAAAACTCCAGCAGCACTGCTGTGTACATTGTGTACTTCTACAGTATAATTACAGACTGTAGTCCTGTATCTGTTTCTCTTTATTTCCTCTTACTTTATTATCCTCCTTTCACCCTCTTCATGTGTTAGAATGTGTTGTGCTAGTGTAAGTGGATCAGTGGAATATACAGTAGGGTGGCAACTAAGGATTATTTTGGTAGTCGATTAATCTAATGATATTTTTGTTTGATTAGTTGATTAGTAAACAAGGATTTCTGTCATGTCCCCTATCTCTTAAAACAATAGAAACAGATGAACATGAGATTTAAAAGACATTTAAATGTCTGGATGTTGTTTACATGTGGAAAGTACTGATATTTAGTGATTAAATATGTAATCTGTTGTGTTTTGGCGCTTTTGGAGATACAAACTAAGTTGCAACATTTATGAGTGAGCCATTTACCCATCTCCCATTTTGTTTTTTTCCCCCAACACTTTGTGTAATGCACCAGTGTTAAATTTATATTCAACAAATTAAAATAATCGCCGATTTGTCGATTATATCGACTAATTGTTGCAGTACCAGTGGAATGGATATAGCAGATGTGCTGATGGAGTTTTTTTTTTTTTTTATAATTTTATTTCTAATTTTTCCCATTTTCTCCCCAATTTACACAGCCAATTACCCAACCCATTCATTAGGACTCCCCCTATCACTAGTGACACCTCAACACACCAGGAGGGTGAAGACTAACACATGCTTCCTCCGATACATGTGAAGTCAACCACCGCTTCTTTTCGAGCTGCTGCTGCTGAGCAGCCAGCGTGCTTGGAGGAAAGCACAGCGGCTCGGCTCTGGTACATCAGCTCACAGACGCCCTGTGCTGCAGAGTGATGTGGGGAAAGAGCGCCATCTACCCACCTAGAGGGAGCAGGCCCAATTTTGCCCAATTTAACGCCGGCAGCTTGATGGCAAAGCTGCATGAGCTGGGGTTCGAACCGGCGACCTCCTGCTCATAGTGGCAGCGCTTTAGACCGCTGGACCACTCGGCGCCCCCCTGATGGAGTTTTTAAACCAGCAATTTCCAACCAGCATCATCCTACTGGTTAGCCTAGAGGATGATTGGCAATAAAGCACCAATGAGGCACATTTGCTTCTGCTCTCTGACTTAATATCTACAAGATGAATCAGCTAATATACAGAGTAGACAGTGAGTGACTGGGCACAGTGTGTTTAAAAACTCCAGCAGCACTGCTGCCTTGTCTGTTCCATTAATACCAGCACAACACTCACTGACCAAGCACATCACCATCATAACCATCCTCATGGATGGACGTTTTATTTCTCTTGCCATCAATTGAGATCACATCCAGAATGCAGCATCACAGAATAAGACCTGTTGAAGATAGCGGAATCATTCATTAGCATATAGCTCATGCTGTATCTGGGAAGCCCCGTATCAATAAGAGGCCACCTGAGAGAGCCCAGGCTATTAGCACCGGCCGATAAATCTTGTCAGATGGTGCAGCGCGGGGCGGCCCGTGAAAAATGAAGGTCACAAGCTGCAGTTTATGAGAGGCTGTTATAAAATAAGCTGAATTATGGAGTCCCCTGGGCCTCCTTGCTAATGCTAATTTCAGACACCCTGGTCTGGAGTCCCCCTTTGCACTCAGCGCTGTGGGGTTAGGGGGTGGCGGACTGGGAAAATTACACAGCGATTTGGGTGGAAGCAGGGTGATGATACTTTGAACCTGTTTTGAATCTGAATTACTGGGGAAATAAATGGGAAACAGGAAGAGAGAGTTGTTGAGGTGTCGATTCATTCACTTTAATCACTACACTGATGTATCAAATCAAGTGGTGTAGTGAAGTTATTTACATAAATATTGATATAACATCATATACAGGTAATTTGATTTGAGTTGTTCTAAATTTCTTGAAAGCCAATATAAATTAGATTTGTACTGAATTCATTTACAAATTGAATGCTTTTCATGCTTGCTGATCACTAAGGTCACTAACAAAATAACTACTGGAAATTTATGAAATTGATTGACTGATTTTACTGATTGGACATGCCAAGTCATGATCATTGCCATTGGTTTCTAAGGAAAGGGCATAATGAAATGTTTAAGTGCTTTTTATTGATGCATTATATGATTTCAATTAAAAGTAGCCCCAAATTTCAAAACAAATTTGTTCCTAATGGCTCGTTTGAGTGAGTAAAAAGGAACTAGTTTCAGGTACGTGGTACCAAATTTGCCTAATGGTAAAGCCGAATAGAGCATGCAGTGGAAACGTACACCATTGGAGTGGTATGATTTCAAATGGTCCTTTAGTATAAAGAAACAGGTTGAATAGTGTAGTGGATAACAACACTCTCTTCACTGTAGCTGAGTTGGCTTTGATGCCCCAATCAGGTAACATTTCAATGTTAGTCGCACATTAGGGACAATTGTTTAAAATGTAAATTTACTGGCTCTGACTTGTGGAAACAGTAGGAATTCCAACATCGACAGCCATTATAAGTATAGCCATTATATTCTCTATCCAAGTCAACCAATAAGCCTATGCTAAAATGTGCAGAGCAGTGCTGAGAAACACTGATAAGTACTGGTAAATAAATGTAAAAAATATTTCTTATAGATCATAATTAGATTATTTTGTATTTTCTCTCACCATCATAAACTGCATTGAAAATGTTGCACTCCTATTAAAAACAGTTATTTCCAAAAATAGTCGGATAACCCAGTATATTATTGATAATCAATGAAAATATTCCATATTTGAATAAATACTATATTGTGTTGTTTGTGTGATTGAGTGAGAAAGCAAGAGAGAGAGAGAGACAGAGACTATAGTGACTAATAGTGTAATAGGGGAATAGACTCTTCATAGTCTATTCGCTCTGTATGTATGTATATCTACGCAGGATTTTTTCGTACCCGTCAGCAATATGAAGCACAATGGCCCAGGCAGAATATGCAGCACTGTAGATTCGTAGATTGTGTTTATGAGTGTGTGTGTGTGTGCGTGTGCCTATATATTGTGTGTGTTCAGCAGAGAGAAGGAAAATAGGGAGAATTTCCTTCTAATAAAGTCTTTTAAGGGCAGAAAACAATTTCTCTGCAGATGGGCCTATGGCCATTTAATTTTTACCAGCCAACAGATTTATAGAGTCTACCTGAGTCTCGCTGCAGCAGGCCAACTGAGAATTCACACTGAGTTAAAACCTGCTGCAGTAGTGTGTGTGTGGATAGAAAAAGAAAGAGGGAGAAAGAGAGAGAGAGAGAAAGAGAGAGAGAGGCAGAAAATAGGACTGTGTTCTTTCCCTAAAACCCGGTTCAATCATGAACATCAGGTTGTGGGTTGTGTGTTAGAAAGAGATAGAGTGTATGTGTGTATCTGTGTGTGTGTGTGTGTGTGTGTGTGTGTGTGTTTAACTGCCAGTACCTTTCCCCACTCCAGGCTCTCTGCACTGGGCCAATTGTAAAAAGCCCTGCTGAAATAATAATAGATCTGAAGTTGCACTGACTCACCGTAAGTTTTGGGGCAGTAAGTAAGAGGACGGAGGAAATAATCAGGGTTTCTTTCTCTGCAACTCCGCTCCAGTCCATTTTCTCCTGAGGCGAGGGTCAAAGCAACACCCGGACACAAAAAAACTCATTGTAAATTACACAGCGGGCCACGGCTAGCCTGGGAACACCTGGAGGGCAAGGAACGCCTTCTCACTCGGCCCTCGAAACTGCCCTCTCCGCAGAGCAGCTAAAGATTTTGTACTGTACAGTAATATTTATATATATATATATTTTCAACTTAAATAATTGCGGAGCTGTGATCTGTCACATTGTGGTGATGTAAGGTACAGTAATGTGGCAGTATGGCTGTGTTTGCCTTAAAGTTTTTGGTTGCCCTATAGTACCCTTATTGGAAAAAAAAAAAAAAAATTAATATCCTTCCTTCCCCATTTAGGAAATCTTGGTTTACATCATACCTTTACTGAAAATTAAAATCTCTCCCCTCAGAATTGATAGAACATGGCCTGATAAATGCTGACCATAGTAAATGGATAAAGCATTTGCTTCTTTATATTCATGCATACATAAAGCACAGTGCTGCCTTATGCCTTGTTGGCTTATTGCTGCATGAACTGCAATAATTTCCCAGTTTAGACTCACACTAGTGTCAAGTGCCAGTAAAACCTGTTTAAAAGCTAAATAATATCTCAAAACAGACATAAAACAATATTTCAGCAATCAAGCAGTTCTATTTTTATCTTTTCATGTGATCATTACGTTTTTTACAGCTTTTAGAAGGATGAAATACTTTGAAATTTGACTTAATACACAGTCTAACTTAATCTAAGTTTGAAAGGCTGTTTTTATTGTGTTGATTAAGCAAGAATACTTCAACAATTAATATTTATTTGAATTTCTTTGCAACAATACAGCACAACAATACAGTTCAAACAGTACAGTTGAATCTATTGAGTCTGCATTTTTTAATGCATCAAATTTGACTCACATCTTAAGTTACTTTCATGATCTCATGATGTTCATTTCATCCCAGTGCGAGTTTCCTTGCTTTGTAGAATAAGAAGAAGCAGCTTTGATTAGAAGGCTGCATGTAAAGTAATTCAATTGCATTTATAATATAATGAAGTAAGTCCTTAGTGATTACCTAAGAGAGTCTGCTTTTCAGTTTCAGACAAACATAGATAGACACAGAAATGCAGATGACAGACACACAGCAGTTAGATCCACCACAGGAGGCAGAAGATGAGGTCCTTGGCTGTGTTTTAAATATATGTATATATATTTAAGGATATTAACAAAAGCATTGGATTTATCATCTTCATTTCTCGAACCCAAAGAGCATAAAGTTTGGGGAAAAAAGTAGTGCAATTAAAAAAAAAAAAAAAAGTAGCCGTTTAAAAAGGGTAAAGGTCTATGTAGACCAGGGCCTGTTAGTACAATTAGTACACACCAATTAGTACATATTGTAATAATCATTTGTATTATCCAAGTAGACTCACATATGTGTCTCACTAAACGAATACATTAATTGCAAAGGAAAGACAGAAAGAAATGAAGAATTAAAGCCAAGAAATCATTATTCACAAACCCACCTGCTGGCCATTAAGCCTTAAGTGCCACTGTGCCACAGTGTGGAGGATTCTGAAGTGTTATTCCCAGCGGTCCTGGAGAGACTCAAGAGTGAGCCAAGCTAATGTTAGTGCTGAGGTTCGGGCAAACATTACCTGCTTCGTGTGTGTTCCACCAATTTCCATTCCAAACCCAACCCAAGCCAAACCAAGCCATGGTTCACACACTATAACAGCCTTTACTGTTTACGCTTAACTGCTGTTCCTACTAAACACAGCGCGTCTCGAACACGTAGGCTAGGCTAAGACATGCTGTCTTGTCTTTATGCCCCTAAATCCTTTTGAAAAGGGCACGTTTTTTTTTTTTTTTTTTTTCTTGGCCTCTCTCTGTGTTTCCCTTGTGATGTGTGAATTGAGGACGTGACATTACCATCAGCGACCTTGTAATTTATTTTGTGAAAGAAAAAAGGCGCTATCTTGGTTTGGTTTTGCTGAATGGGGAAGCGATGGCTTTAACATGGGGATCCTGGGTGGGCATTAACAATGGCCTTGTTACTATGGGAATGGCCTTTTCCCACCTCTTTTCTTTTCTTTTCTTTTCTTTCCTTTTCTCCTAAAAGGGCCTTGACTGTTTTCTCTTTTTGTAGCTTTTCTCTCTTTTTTTTTTCCGATTTGTTTTTTCTTTTTCCCGACGATAACGCCGGTTGAAAACACGTTTGTGAAGGTTCAGCTGGTGCGAGTGGGCTGCCTGATGAGCGGCAAAGTTGCGCGCCAAGGCGCAGTAGCCGTGTAATCTGCGAAAAAACAGTAGATTATCACGCGTGTGCGCTCACTCACTCTCCCAACCCTATTTAATTCGGCCCATCTGCTCTGTGGATAATCAAAAGTTTGTCTCTTTTTCTCACACGCTGCTTAACAGTTGCTAGGTGATAAAAACGATTGGGGTTTTTTTACCACTAAAAAATAAATAAAATGACACTGGAGTGTTTTGGTACAAAAACTTCCTTTACTGCATTAGATTGCTTTACTGCATTTTTCATTTATTTTCATTTAAGTATGTACTTATTTTATAGACTGGATACATTGGATAAATTTACTAAGAACCGTGGTTCTGCACCTTGTTCTTCACTATAATGGAAGCTCAAAAAAATAGAGTAATGCCATTGAAAAATCTTTTTTTTATCTCCATATTCAAGTATTATTTTGGTCCCATACCATTATTGCTCCCATGACATAACAGTTTTAATATAAAATACAAACATTTTAAAGGTTTATAGAAGTTATTTTCCAATATAGGTGTTCTTTACACTCAAATCTGTTACAAATATCTTTTTATGAAACCAAAAGTGATTCTTTTAAGACCAAAAAATGCTCAAAAAGAATGTTTAAACAACTGTTTAAACTATGTGTTGTCAACTTGTGATGGGTCAAATATATGTCCAACACATTTTTATATAGTTTTTTTATATAGTACCACAGTACAATCTCTTTTGCTACTATATACTATCATTTTTTAAAGTCTTCTACACTTCTGGTAGATATATTTGCTAAAAAGCATGTTTTTTTTCCCTTTGTTAAATTGTCCCTAGCTCTAACAGTTAGCTCAAATATAAAGGTACTTCAGATGTTTATTTGAGGGATGGCATTGAAGAACCATATTTTGTACCAAAATGACGTTTTGTAAAAGAGGAACCTTTTAAACGTTTAAAAAAAGTCAATGTGAACATTCTTCTCCAGTTTAAGGTTATTCACACTCTAACAAACATGCTTTATTATTTGTGGAACCAAAAGTGGTTTCTCTGTGGCATTATTGCTCAAAGAATACTTGGTGTAGCTTTTCACATGCTCTAATTGGATCCATTTTCTAAGAACCGCTACTTATAATAACTTTATCTGAATATTTAAGTATGTATTGTTATATTTATTTCTTAACACCTGATTGAAAAGAAAAAACAAACACATAAAATTATAATAATAGTGATAACAAGCCACCCAGTGCCTTGTTGGGTCTGCTGTCCTTTTTTCAGAGCCTCCTTAGGAGCTCCTGTCAAGACATGCTGGTGATTTGTGTCCTCTGCTTTGGAGATCACTGGATTCAGTGGATTCAATTAGCCGTGAGAGAGAGGCTCTGCGACTTTACAACACGGCCCTGTAACTCAACCAAGCTCTTTTGTAGACCTGGCCAGCATTGTAGCTCTCTGCATGGACCAGCAGCCGTGCCAGCTAATATTGTCCCTCGCTTTCTCTTTTTTTTGTTTCTCTGCCCTTTTGATTGTGGATATTAGAGCAAGAGAGAGAGAGAGAGAGAAAGAGAGACTGAGAGAGAGAGAGAGAGAGACTGAGAGAGAGAGAGAGAGACTGAGAGAATGCTTGGAAATCTAAACATTCCTCATTTTTCCTGGACATCCTTCAAAGATGTGGATCAGAATGAAAACAGCTTGCAGATTTATTCACGTTTCCTACAGCTTGGCGAACACCAATCTATGTTTGGATTAAACATACTAGGTATGTGGATGAGAACAAAACTGGAGGGAAAGATAAACAGTTCACTCAACACTTAAAAACTGTACGCTACATACAAAGCTACACTTTAAAAAATGTAAAAAGGACATTCAAAGATTTTAAAGAGGTTTACAAAAGTGGATGTGAAGTTTAAAATTGTTCACTCTTTCAGAAATATATATATATATATATATATATATATATATATATATATATATATATGTGTGTGTGTACAGCTCTGGAAAAAAGAGACCACTTAAAAACGATGGGTTTCTTTGATTTTACCCAATTAAAAATCTCTGGAAGAGGAAGGTGGATGATCACAAGCCAGCAAACCAAGCTGAACTGCTTACATTTTTGCACCAGGAGTGGCATAACGTTATCCAAAAGCAGTGTGTATTGACTCTCTACTGTACTATTACAGATATATATTTAATTCCACACTCCTAAATATTCAACTAAATGATGAATTCATCTAAAAATTACCCTGCTGAAATATCCAGCTTAAAACCCAAATGGTTCCAAACGGTTCAAGCTGGTCTGTAATGGTCAATCTCAATAAAAAGCCCATGTGGTATCTATGAGTATGGACAGCCCAACTGCAACCCAGTTAGTTTGGTCCACAGGTTCCATGTTGACTGGAAAAAAATAAGAGACCACTTAAAATGATGAGTTTCTTTGATTGTACCAAATTAAAAACCTCTGGAATATAATAAAGAGGAATATATACGATCACAAATTATCAAACTAGGCTGAACTGCTTGAATTTTTGCACCAGGAGCGGCATAAAGTTATCCAAAAGCAGTGTGTAAGACTGGTGGAGGAGAACATACCAAGATGCATGAAAACTGTGATTAAAAACCAGGGTTATTCCACCAAATATTGATTTCTGAACTTGATTTCTAAAACATTATGAATATGAAACTTGTTTTCTTCGCATTGCTCTGCATCTTTTTTTGTTATTTCAGCCATTTCTCATTTTCTGTTCAAAGAATAATTTAGAAATTAGACTAGTTCTGCAGCATTTTACAGGGTTCTTCCCAATAAAGAAAGCTCTCCAGCACAATGTTCTTTAGGTTAAATTTAATGTTTGGTTAACATATTAGATAGTCTTGTCCAACAGACAGTTCTATGTAGCACCTAAAAAAGGTTTATTTGAAGATTCTTCTCTTCTCCAGTTTAAATGTTCTCCAAACTCACATCTCTCTAATGGAACAAAAATGTTGCTTTTCTAAGGCAAAATTCAAAAGTCTTTGACTTGCAACAATACCAAAACCCATTTGCTGTTACAAAGAACCATTACAAAAAAAAAACTCTATCCATCCTTGAAAAATAATAGCATTAATAAAATAATTAAGAGAACAGTTTCAAGCTTAAAATGAAAGTTTTGCAAAGATACAAAGGTACTGTATCTTTGAGTGATGTTATACAACAACAAATGATGAATCATTGTGTTTTTAAATCAGTATATTGGTAAATAAAGCACATTTGAGTCAAGTTTAAAGAAGTTGAGGTGAAAATTCTATACCAGTTTAAGGGTTCTTCATACTTAAATATTTGACAAAAATGTTATTTTTCCTTAAATTAACAAATTAGAAGTGGTTTATTCAACAACAAACCCCATTTTACTGCTATATAGAATAGTTTTTCTTTTTTTTTTTTATTTGTCCATCATCAAAACAATGTATGTATTCATATATTTCTTTGCATATTGCATATTTATCACTGTAGAATAAGGGGTATCATGGTGGTACAGCTCAAATCTGTTACAGAATGATTATTTGTTATGGTACAAAAAAAAATCCTTTGTATCACCTTTTCGTTTTTAATGGTGTAGTTTTCCTCAGACTCTAATTGGATAGATTGCCGTTCCGGGCCAAACTTTCAGGGCTGAACATTCTTTTATAATCGCTGGACTTGGATCAGCATCAAGAAGCTTGGCCCACGACGTTCCGCAATAAATCACAGTCTTGGCCCCAACTATGATTAGGCCTATAACACTGCCACCTTCAAGTGCTTGTTTTGATTAGTCTGTATATTGAATGCGGCGTTGTCTGGAGCCAAACTGCATGAATTATAACAATACGTGGGTCCCTGGAGTTAAACATCACAGTGATTTTATTGTGTTTTTTAAGGCTAATATTATGTCGCTGGCGCTGTAAAATTAGCACGTTGCACTTTCGGTGTGGCTTCCAATAAATATATTTAGCTTTGAATGTGTACAGCACATGGATTTAGCACATGGCTAGGCTTTGTGCTACACTGGGATGTGTAAGCAGTTTGTGTGTGTGAGTGTGTGTTTACAAATATCACCACGACCGTAGAGTAAAAGATGATGATATACTGCCATTTCCTGAAATTAAGGAGCATGAATAAGCGTGACTCGCATACCCTGAAGTCAGGAAATGTGTAGACGGAATGGCATGGATTGATAGGACGTGGGATTTCTCTGCTTGTTCCAGTTGTGATGAATAAATGAATGGGTTTGGCTGTAGGAATATGTGAATATATGTGTGTGTGTATATGTATGTTGTGTATATAGACTCTCTACTGTACTATTACAGATATATATTTAATTCCAAACTCATAAATACTCAACTAAATGATGAATTCATCTAAAAATGACCCAACTGAAATATCCAGCTAAAAATCGAACTGGTTTCAAACGGTTCAAGCTGGTCTTTAATGGTCAATCTCAATAACAAACCAATGTGGTATCTATGAGTATGGGCAGCCCAACTGCAACCCAGTTAGTTTAGTCCACAGGTTCCATGTTGACTGGTAAAAAATAAGAGACCATGTAAAATTATGAGTTTCTTTGATTTTACCACATTGAAAACCTCTGGGATATAATCAAGAGGAAGATGGATGACCACAAGCCATCAAACCAAGCTGAACTGCTTGAATTTTTGCACCAGTAGTGGCATAAAGGTATAAAAAGCAGTGTGTAAGACTGGTGGAGGAGAACGTGCCAAGATGCATGAAAACTGTGATTAAAAACCAGGATTATTGCACCAAATATTGATTTCTGAACTCTTAAAACTTTATGAATATGATCTTGTCTTGTCTTTTCTGCATTATTTGAGGTCTGAAAGCTCCTAATCTTTGTTACTTCAGCCATTTCTCTTTTTCTGCAAATAAATGCAGTAAAAGAATTTGGGAAAAATGTTGTCTGTGGATAATAGAATAAAACAACAGTGTTCATTTTTTACTCAAACATATATCTGTAAATAGTAAAATCAGAGAAACTGATTCAGAAACTGACCTGGTCTCTTTTATTTATTTATTTTTTTCACAGAGCTGTGTATATATAGTGAGATACAGAGATGTCAGTGAAGGGACGTACCAGGGTCAATGATGGGAGCCAACCATTGGTTTAATCATGGGCCTTATCAGGGTTGTACACTCTTGAACCAATCTCAAACCTAACTGGGACCCATATCACACCCAAGTTGGCTGTAATGATAGAATTCACTTGGGAAGCCCAACTGGGTCCCAACAACAACACACGTACCAAACCATTAAGAGCATATGCCCACCTGGAACCCACATAGCCCATGTTCTTCCACCCATGTGAGCCCCAAAATGAGAATGTTGCCTGGGAACATGGTAAAAACATTAAAAAACGTGTTTTTACTATAGTATTAAAAGCTAGCTTGGTTAACCAGTTCTTGCTGGTGTTCTAGGCTGGTCATGTTGGTCACGCTTGTAGACCAGGCGAAACCAACAAACTGGTCAAGAGCTAAGCTGCTAAAAGCTAAGAGCTTTTTTTTTTTATTTATATATATATATTTTATATATAGTTTATGTTTATGCAGTATAGCCAATTCAACAGGCATGCCAACATGGTCAGCAGGATTTAAAATGAAGTGTGTATGTGTATGTGTGTGAGAGAGATAGAGAGAGAGAGTGTGTGTGTGTGTGTGTATGAGGTGATTTCCCAGCCCATCTAGACTTGATCAAATAGAATCTGGTTGAGCACTATGCATGAAAATGAGTTGAAAATGTATGTATTCACAGATTGCACTTTCAGACTTTCAGACACATAAACACACACACATACACACACATATATACAAGTACACACACACACACGCACACTGACTTATCAGCAAAGTAATAGCAGGCTGAGCTGTTTCCTCACTGTGGAAATCCGCCGATGCAACTGCTCGGCCCCAAACACCCCCGATATGCTTTTGCCAAGCGTACATTGTTAAAAACCTTTACTCGACTCTCTCTCCCTCTCTCTCTCTTTCTCTCTCTCCCTCTCTCTTTCTCTCTTTCTCTCTCTCTCTCCCTCCATTCCCCTCCTCTCTCGCTCTGACAGTTGCTGCAGTAGAGGAGGTTTGATTAGGAGCTGCAGTCTGGGCCGCAGGGAGGAGCGAGCGAGGCTGGAATTGAACACTGCAGGCTGGAACAGAGAGAGAAAGAGAGAAAGAGTGAGAGAGAGACTGGGCTCGCGGGGTTAGAAGCCAGACAGGGGCCGAAGTTTCTCCCCCCCCCAACTGAATCACCAGCAGTCATGACGATGATGTGTGTGTTTAATGGAATGGGAGTGAGTGGACAATGAAGAGACGAAAGGAGGAGAAGAAAAAAGAGAGGACATAAAGAGAGCGAGAGACTATGCTTTTCTTCTCAGTTGTCGAAAACAAAAAAGAAACAAGGCTATCCGAGACAAATTCTTTGTTAAATATATATATATTATATACACAAAGAATTTGGTCTTTCTTGAATTGACTTGTCCTGTCCTTGCTCCGCCCACAAATGCAGACAAGAACGATGAAGCCCATTCAACTCAATGATAAAGAGTATTTATATTAAGACTTGTACTTTATACCTTTGGTCAAAAATGAATATTTATCTGTTTTTTTCAGTCATATATAGAACATTACTTTTTTTAATTACTTTGATGACTGAATGATTTACTGATATGGATTAATTACAAACCATGAAACCAGATTTGGGTTGTGTTTTTTATTTATTTTTTTTATTTATTTACTTATTAGCTCATTTCTCAAATTTCTCTAAATACCCACAGTGCATTAGGGGTACTGTAGGGTTAGGACATCTCATGATACAATATTATCAATACAATACATTGCCGACTATGACAGAAAAAATAATATCACGATACTGTGAGAACCGATATATATCGCAAGACAATCCACAATAATTTACAGCATCTGTGTTACTGAAGAAAATAAAATACTCCTAAATAAGCAAATACCATGAATTCAGTAAGTTTAAGAAATATCAATATTTGGAGCCACATATCGATAATGTATCACAAACCAAAACAATATGATATATTGGGACATCAGTATTTCATCACACCCCTACACTAAGTGTTTTGGACTATTTTATGTGTTCAAAAATACAGTATAATCAACTAAGCGCATAGAATATGTCCACTGCGCTGCAGATCAAAACATCAGTGTTAGCAGGGCCAGATCCTGCTTTGCACAAAAAAAATACAGTTTTTACATCACTTCCTGTGTGCTATATGTTTCTATTTTTTTAGAAAACATTCAGAAATTCCAGAAAATTTACAGCTCTGGAAAAAAAATTAATGATCACTTCAGTTTTTAAATCAGTTTCTCCATAAAAATAGTTAAAAGAACATTGTTGTTTTATTCTATAAACTACGGACAAATTTCTCCAAAATTCCAAATACAAATATTGTCATGGCTGATATAACAAAAAAGATGCAGAGCTTTCAGACCTCAAATAATGCAAAGAAGACAAGTTCATACTATAAAGTTTAGAAATCAATATTTGGTGGAATAACCCTGATTTTAATCACAGTTCTTATGCATCTTGGCATGTTCTCCTCCACCAGTCTTACACACCGCTTTTGGATAACTTTATGCCTGCACTCCTGATGCAAAAATTCAAGCAGTTCAGCTTGATGGCTTGTGATCGTCCATCTTCCTCTTGATTATATTCCAGAGGTTTTCAATTTGGTAAAATCAAAGAAACTCATAATTTTTTAAAAGGTCTCTTATTTTTTTTCCAGAGCTGTAGATATATCATTTTTAAACACGATTGCAAAGTAAGCAATTGGAAAATAAAATAGTCTTAAAAAATCAATGGCTTCAATGGGTAAAATAATCTTCGTGCCTCAAAGGGTTAAGAGTTTCTTTGAATAGCCAACAAGATTTATGAAGAACTTTGGCATCTCAAAGAACCGCTTGAACATTTTAATGGTTCTGTGCTTGGTTAAAAGGTCCTTTGTTACGAAGGATACCTTCCAACACCACTTCCATTAGGTTCAACTGAATATTTAGTCAGCATTGAGTAAGTCTTGTCCATCAAAGTTCTGTATATGGTACCAAAAAGGTTCTTTGACTTGTAACAAGTGTATCCAACTTGGCTGCTACTGTGTAGGACTCTTTGTTCTATATGAACTGACAATCTGAGCATCTGGAGAAGAATTTATGCATTCAATGGGTGTTTATAGTTTTAAATAAGGGTCATCGTGATTCATCACCACATGAGGCTGTGGTTCAAGCCTCACTGTGGTCCAAGCCTCACTGTGGTCTCTCTCTATCTCCCTGAAGAGTTGGCATGTTCTGTGCATGGGTTTCCTCCAACCTCGCAAACAAAAAACACATGGTAGGTGAATTTGTTATGCTAAATTGACCCTAAATAAGAGCGAATGGGTGTGATGGACTTCAGGGGACCCATCTGTTGCTCTAAAAAAAATCATGTATGTTTGTGGGCAGAACTGGGACAGGTCAATGAACTCTCTGAAACAGAGAAGATGTTGCACTGAAGGATACAGTAGTTGGGAGAAGGGCATGATGCTCATTTGGCTGGCAGATTTATATAGAAGAATGCCACAACTGGAAGGAATGTGGGTGCACATTGTGATAACAGCAGTATTTTCTGATATAATATACCAGGAAAAATATACTGTAGGCAATGATATAGTCAACTGTGTATAGATGCAGCATCTATGTTTGTACGGACTGACTGATTCGAATACTGTATTTATGTATGATAAACAGAATTAAATGCTTTTCAACATCTAAGACCAGCTTTTCCTACCTCTAAGTGTATGCAAACCACTCTCATAAATACTAGACATCACTGGCATGAGTTTTATGGGTCTTAAAATCGATCTTAGTGGGACTCCAGAGGATATGCTAAACCAAACAGATACACAGACTAAATAATAAACTTAAAGGCATGTCCCAAGATCCAAAAAAACACACTTACATGGAATCTGACAGTTTTTGAGTTAGGTTAAAAAACGGACTAGGGGGAGCTACTCTTGTCTGTAACAAAAGTGTTAAAAACATGGTTGATTACATTGTAGAGACAGCAGTTATGGTAACAATGCTTTATCACTTCATTTTAAAACAAAATGGGTTGACATGTTAATATTTTGGTTACTAACTTGCCAAACCTGCACTATTAAGATTGCTATATTTTATATACCTCAAAGTAGGGATGCACCTCCCAAAATGTTTCGTCTCCCAAAAAGAATAAAAAAAACAAAAACAAAATAGCACTACTGAGGTACATTTATGACTAAAATTGCACTGTTTAAAATACATATATATGCTTATAACAACAAAACTGAGGTAAATTTATGACTTAAATTGCTTTGTTGGTATGTCTTCTAGGCTATGACACATTTTCAGTGTTTAAATTGTAGTTTTTCTTTGAAAGGCAAATCATCCCTACATTAAAGTATTCAATGTATGTGTTAACCTCTTAGACCCTGTAGCTCACATTTCTTCACTTTTATAACTACATTATTCATAAAAACGTGAGAAAGAGGTGAATAAAAAAAGGGAGAGAAATAGAGAGAGCACAATCCGTTCCAATTGTAGTCAAGGTTACAAATTGTCAAGGTTAAATGATCAAAGCTGGAAATGAGTGAAAATTGTGGAAACAGTAAAAGAAAGCACAGAGAGAGAGAAAGAAAGAGAAACACAGACATACAGAGGGAACAAGTGGTGGTTTTCAGTAACAGGGTGGACAGACCATTCCGTTCACGCCACAAATGTCATGTGTGTGTGTGTGTGTGTCTGTGTGTGTGTGCATGTGTGTTGGCTCCTTCCATAGCCCTCATGTATACAGTGCCCCAAGAGTAGGTCTGCGCACAGAGCTGACACCCCAACACGAAACATGTTTTTCTTTCCACATTTGTCACGTCAAAAATAACAACAGGAATAACAGCGGCGGCGGCACACGAGACCTATGTGCGAGCTTGTGTGTGTGTGTGTGTGAATGTCCCCACATGTGTATGAGCGTGTGTCAGGCAGATGTGACAGATTTGAAAGGCAGAAACACAGGGCCCGCACCTCCGCAGCGCTGGTGTGAAAACGAGACGGAAGCAGTGCAAAAGAGCCAAAAAGCTGCAATACTGCTTCTGTCACCTCCCTTGTCTTCTTCTCTTCTGTGGATGTGGCTTGTCTCTCTCTCTCTCTCTCTCTCTACCTCTCTCTCTCTACCCTCTGTGAAGCTGTAGAGCATTGCTTGAGGTGTGGTTGCAGCTCAGTTTGTTTTTTCTTGCATTTCGTCTCCACTTCTGGAGGCTATTTCCCACAACAGGACTCCTCATGTTGTACACTTTAACCAAGGGTTCTACAAAGTAGGGGTTCTTGAATTCTTTGAATACTGAAACCATTTAAATCCAGGTTAAAAAGGTTTTAAAGGACCGTCTTTAAAAGCTCTTTGATTGTAGTGTATAACTGTATAATGAATCTAGTATAAATATCACGCTTTAAAGGGGAGATATTATGCAAAACTCACTTTTTGCAAGCTTTTGCATTTCCACCTGGGTCTCGACCGCCCCTGTAAACACACCAGAGCTAGACCATGTGCTAGATCAGTTGAAGAAACACCATTTCAGTCTGCAGGTTAAGAACCTCAGACAGTACAAAGTAAGATTATCCAGCAGACTTCATCTGACGGAGGGATCTGTATCTATTGTCCATGAAAGTCAGCAGATGAGGGAGCTGTTAGTACTTGCAAATAACTAGTTGTGTGCTTTGTGCTGTTATAGCAGTTAAGCATGAACTAGCTTGTTTATGGCCACCAATAGCGCATTTGCATAAAAATGTCAGAGCCCTTAAATGGCTCATTCTGAAAGGGACTAAAACTCGCAAGAATAGAGCTGCTGGAATTGCTTTATGTGAGAGTGATTTGATGCAAACAAATCTAATCTATTATAACTTGTATACAAAGAGATACAATATGTCCCCTTTAGGTATTCCAAAGATTTTAGTGTTCTATGGAGTTCTATAGAAACCCATTGCCTTTATTAAAGAAAAAATGTTGTGTCAGAATAGCTAGAATATTATGGGCCATCTGATTCATATTTGTCTGTATGATAAACAGAATTAAATGCCTGACTATGTTACAGTGATGATTCACACAATAGCACTGTAAAAATGTAATGTGGTAATGCCAATAAACCTTTAAAAATTTATTTAATGTGTTTTCTTTAAAAATAAGGTTTTTTATATGATTCTAAATTGTGGCATTCCACTAAAAACAGTCAAAATCTTAATCAGACTTATATATCACATTTAAATATGCTGTATATCATCACTGAACAAAGTGAACAATATTTATTGCCAAAACAACAGCAACTTTACAGGAGAGAGATAAAACCCTCTTAACTTTTAATGAAAGTCAATGTAAAAAGAGCTCATTTCAAGTAATTTTGGAGATTTTTTTTATTGGTCCATTCATCAATAAATATTGACACAGTGTAAAGATAAAGAATCTGTCGCGGGAGCAAGGAAATAAATATAGCCAGAAGATTCTGTGTTCCAGCGTGTACAGTATATCTGTGCAGGTTAAAGCTGCTTTTACACAGAACGCTGAAATTCTGCACTTTTAAACACAGTAGGTTTTCAATAGGACGTGCAGCGCAGATGCACATGTTGTAAACACATTGCCGTGGCCGTGAGCAGTGAACACTGCACACACGGTGCATGTAAACAGCATGGAGCAGAGACAGCAGTTCAGCTCAAATGAAATAAAATAAATATACTTGATAGCTGGATCAGATTGAGATCAGATCATGTTCCCACCACAAGCACACTTCTCCAGAATTCGTTTGGGACCAGACCGAGACCACCTCCACTAGCTAGTCTCAGTCCGGTTGTTTTTATCACACCTGAGTGCAATTACTGTTTTCACATCTGCTCAATGGAACTACACTAAGGGTACAAAGAAACTAGAGTCTAGCGTGAAAACGCCCTAAGTAACACAGAGCAATTATGTGCTAGGATTTAAAGTATATTGAAAAAAAAAGTAAAAGTCAGCATTATATAACAGCACTCTTAACAATAATAAAATAAAAAAAAATGGTGCCATTGAAAATTACTTTCAGTGTGTGGTTTTTCTGTGGCATTGCTTCCAAAAAGCCCAGAACCATGTGTTCTGAGGATAGTTAGGTAATAGCAATAGTTATTGCCGAGCTTCTAAACAATAATTTTTACCCTCAAAAGCGAGTGTTCCTTCATCTTATAATTATCATAATTATTACAAATGAAAATGTAAGTGTTGATACCTGCAAAAGTCTTTTATCCCGGTAGTTAGCAGGCACCGGAGAAACCACAGGCATTTGCTGACGGCTGTAACCGCTGGGCTGCATTATGTCTGTGAAAGGATTAGGTGGGAATGGGGATAGATGTCAAATAGACTTGGAACATTTAGCTGGGATGAAGTGTGGGACAGGCATACACAGGCAAACAGACTTAAATTGAACTAGAAAAGCAGAAGTAAGTAGCAGTGTGCTCCCATTAGTTCATAGGAGGGACAGCGAGGTAATGGCCTCATACATCAGATTCTAATAGAAGTCAATAAAGAGTGAACAGAGATTTGTACAAGAATTTAGATCATTTCTAAAAGGAGGGGGATATACTGCGATTATATATTCAGTATATCATGTATGTATATCCTTACTGCAACATAATAAACTTGATAATCTCCAAAATAACAATCTTAATGTTGTGTTTAACAATTACCTCAGAATTTGGTTGTCAGAGCTGATAATTGCATTCAAAACATTTCCAATTATCTGTCTACAGCTCTGAAAAAAAAAAAAAACAATTAGAGACCACTTCAGTTTCTGAATCAGTTTTTCTGATTTAGCTTTAGCATTTATAGGTATATGTATATGTCTGAGTAAAATGAACATTGTTGTTTTATTCTATAAACTACAGACATTTCTCTAAAAATCCAAATGAAAATATTGTCATTTAGAGAATGTATTTGTAGAAAATGATAAATGGTGGGAATATGATGTTCCAGAGGTTTCAGACGTCAAATAATGCAAAGAAAACAAGTTCATATTCATATATAAAGTTTTAAGAGTTCAGAAATCAATATTTAGTGGAATAACCCTGTTTTTCAATCACAGTTTTCATGCATCTTGGCATGTTCTCCTCCACCAGTCTTACACACTGCTTTTGGAGAACTTTAGGCCACTGGTTCACAAATTCAAGCAGTTCAGCTTGGTTTGATGGTTTGTGATCATCCATCTTTCTCTTGATTATATTCCAGAGGTTTTTAATTTGGTAAAATCAAGGAAACTCATCATTTTTAAGTGTTCTCTTATTTTATGTATCTACCTACATACCTACCTACCTACCTACTTAAGGATAGAAAAAATTACCTATAATGGATTTTTTGTTACTCTAACCTACCTCTGCTGAATTGCTAGAGATGGCAGAATCAAGTTGAGTTAAATTAAAAAAAATAATAATAATAAGATATCTTTTAATAAGGTATGCTCTCCCAAAAGTTTGAGCAGAAAGAAGGGTTAAAGGGTTAATCAGCTTAAGTGTCCCACCCTCCCCCACCAAAAAAAAAAAAAAAACAGTCACAATCAAGTGTCTCTCAGGTGTCCTTGAGTGTGTTTGATGTGTACTCCTTCGTCTGTGGAGGTGTTGGTTACTTTAAAGGTGTGTACCAGCAAACACACATTTTCACATTCCGTAAACGGAAGTCTGCGGCCACTCCCGAGATAACAGCGACCTGACATTCCTCGAGTCTCTCTCACGCGCACGGACACTGCAGCGTGCCCCGAGGCCGGAGAACTCCACAGCAGTCAGCCAGAACCAAAACAAGACCACACTCGCTCTGCACGTCTGCGCTGTCCTCCTCCCTGCTCAGCCTTAACACCCCCCACCCACCACCACCACCACCATATTCCCCTGTTTCAAACCCAACCCTTCTGTTTTCCTCTGCTAAACTAGTTCATTTGGCTGATCTGTCCCCAGAAGCAGACCCTTTGGAGATAGCTCTTTTGTTCAACACAGAAGAAACCTAATTAACCATCAGGAAAGACCTGGCCTTCTGTTTCAACAATGATTCTTTATATTAAACGCAGAAGAAGTTCAGGGGATAGATGAAAAGAACGGGGGGGAGGGGGGGGAGAAAGAGAGCGAGACAGAGAGCGAGAGCGAGAGCACACAACACAGCGCGCGAGCGAGAGAGAGAGGAAGAGACAGAGGAAGACACCAGAGGCAAATTTCCAAGCATACATTTTTAATATCTGTGGTGCTCTTCTTTAATTAAAATCCATGCATCAGAATATACTTTTGATCCGTAATAGGGGCCGGAAAATAAAAAGGGAGAGAGGGGGAGAGAGAGAGAGAACGAGAAAATGAGAGAGAGAAGGAGATAGAGTGAAAAAGAGAGAGAGAGAGAGAGAGAGAGCGGAAAGAGCTCTATAATGCATAATCTCCCGTGAAGTGTCTCGAGGACGTTTGGAGCAGGCCGCTTAGCAGATCGCACTTTTTTTTTAATATATTTATTTCTAAATGACTCGGATGACTAGTGGAAGAAGGTTTCCCGCAGTTATGTAAGTGTCCCGCGGACCCTCGGGAGCTTTTTAGACTGTGTGTGTGTGTGTGTGTGTGTGTGTGAGTGTAAAGGCCTGCTAAAGGCCCGTGCGGATGGTAAACCTTTCAAGTGTCTGAGGCGACGTCCACAAGTATCTGGATCTGGATATTAAGAAAAAGAGAGTTTCCACCCTCCATTTTTCCACTTTTCACCGGGCCATCTGGTCAAATAAGGCCAGATAAGATTGTAGCATCATAGATCCTATTTTTTTTTTTTTTACAGCCAATCACAATAAAAATGTGCTATTGTGTTGTTTCTACAATACAAATCTACATGTGTTCTACATGTATGTAGCAATAGTTTTGATTTGCGCTTGCTAAGATGGGTGGGGCAGAGGTCCATATGTAGTACACCTAAGAAAACATAGCAAATTTCACTCTTCTCTAAAAAGAGTGATAAAGCAATAAGTATACTTACATTTCAAATTAAAATATTGGAATTGTAAAATAAACTTTGAGTTTTGTAAAAAAAAAAAAAAAAAAGTAGTGATTTAAAGAAGTACAGATACTTTTAACACTCATAATTCCAAAACAACTATACTTTTTCCCATTTTCCAAACAAATAACTATTTAAAAGACCCTTGTCAATGTATCAAACTATTTTTTTATTAGATCTCATATTAAGCTTATTTGAAGGTCTTATAAGTAATGAATCAAAAAGTGTGTTCTTTTTTTTGGATTTCCGTACACCCGGACATCTGTAATAGAGCAGTATTTACATTAGTATATATTTAAAAAAAGATGATATCAAGTGCAATCTACAGTATGTGAAGATAAGACTTTTTAAAATAGACTTTTTTTTTTTAGAGTTTATTATACTGGAATAAAAGATGTGTTTATGATTCAGCATTTTCATAAAACTCGAAAACTCTTCTTACATTTTCCTTTTTTTAGTGAATAAAAATGGCAGAAGCATGCAAAAAATGCAAAAAAATCCAAAACATAAAAACCTCCATTTCTCAGAATTCACTACTTTAAAATGAGCAGAGCAGAATTCTACAAAAACACACACACACTAACACACGCACACAGACATGACATTAATGCATTGAATGCATCCTAAGGCCATCCATAAATGGAAACACAACATTTATATTCACACTGTACGTTCATATGCTTGCTAACTACACACATTCACACACTGATTCTGTCACTCCTTCATTCAAACCTTTATTTAATCCGCATATTTTATTGAAGACGCCTCATTTACAATACATCAAAGTGTGACACAAATCAAAGGCACAATAGAATTAGAATAAAAACAAAACAATTCATTAAACAATAGCATAGCAAAGCAATAATCAATGGAAACAATTAGCCGAAGCAGTTGTGTGAACTGGAAGCGCTGAAAGCAAGTGATTGTAAATGTAATAGATCAAATGATAGCAGAAGCTGGGCTGGGCTTTAGTGTTTATTGTAGCATGTCCCTGTGGTGTAAGTGGTGAGTGAGTGGTGCACAATAACACACGTGTTGAATGAGTTGAATAATGAGGGTGCTGTGTGTGATGATTATGATTCTGAATAGACATCAGATTTTGTTAGAGTGGTAAGAATTAGCTCTAAAGTTGAATCTATTTAAGTAAAAGATTGCTGGAAAGATCGTTTTTTCCCCAGATTTCTTTTTTATTTTTAATCAAATTTGCTTACTCAAGGTTCCCATCCACTAGCTAAGACTACCATATATAATAATATAATGCTACAAGTACTGGGAGGATGAAGGCTAGCAAGTGTTTTCTCTGTGTCACATTAAGCCAGATAACTTCTTCTTCTTGAACTGCTACTATAAGTTTATTCTACAGCTAAACACGCTTGGAGGAGAGCACTAAGAGTGTGTTTTTACATTGCGTTAACATTTTTTTCATAGTTTTTGTTGATCAGATTATGTTTGAATTTGGTTTGTTAACTTATATTAGAGTAATTATTACTGTGTATATTGGATTTTCTTTAAATTTTCTTCTCTATCTCCTTTTTTATTTGCAAATAACAAACTAACGCATGACGTGAACAAAGAACGAGCCAGTTCTGCAAGTGTTTCCCAACGAGTTTTACACAGTTAAAATTAACAAACGAGTGCAAAGAATATGTCTCCTCCAAAGCAGAGTGCTTAATCAAACCACAAACATTGATTGAACACTGATAAATATGCAGTATTTGTTTATGATTTCACCCAAACAACGTAGAAATGTGTCGTAATCAGTATCATTACACATTTTTAAATAGTTTAAATAACAAACAGATTTACTTAGGCACTGATAAAATACTCCTAAAAACACATATGACTAAATAAATAAACAAAAAGAAGTAAATTATTGCTGCAATCAATTTCAACAACACTAAATGGTTGTATATATATTTTTGTAAGTGAGTTATTTGAGTAATTGGCGAGTAGTTTAGTTTCGTAAGGGTTTGGGGAAAAAAAAAAATTGATGATCAATCTTAAGTATGAGTTAACGAAGTTCTTAGCGTTACAAAGCTTTTGGGAAACCCACCCCAGAACATTTGATTGATTAGAACCTGTCATTTTAAATGTTTAATTGAAATGGTGGGAATTAAATATGTGTTGATGAGTTTTTCATGATAAATAAACAGAATCTAGTCAAAGTATGTCCAGATTGTTGTACTTTTACTCAGTTAGTCATCAATATTTCTTTTCTTCTTCATTTTTTGTGCTTTATTTTGCATTTATTGTCTGTTTTTATTTATTTATTTACTTATTTTTACATGTAAGGTGACCATTAGTGCTGCTTTGTGATTGGCCACACCTCTGAAATCCTTTGAGGTTTATTGTCTTCTACACATTCTAGAGTGCATCAAACCTCACTTCAATTTCTACGCTGGATTCAGCAAGAATTTGCACTGAGAAGCTTCTGTAGAAACTTGCTTTTAGTGAAGTGGACGTTCTTCTTGTTCTTGAGACGGATTTAAACCCCTCCCCTCTGCTTATGCTGGCTCTAAAAACAGCTGTGGGCTGGCTCTCTCTTGGCCTGGCTAAGATGAGCTGTAGACCCCTGAGCCCTGTCTGAGGAGACCCTGCATATGTATATATGTACATTTCCATTTAGACGTCTGCCTCCACCTTCACACTGGCCCAAAGAGCATTATGAGGATATGGCAAATGACACTGACATTTGCTTTCAATCCCTGGTGTGCTTCTCTTCCTCTCTCTCTCTTTCTCTTCCTCTCACTTCCTCTCTCTCTCTATCTCTTTGCATCTGCCTTTTTTTCTCTTAACATATTTTGCCTTCTATAGCTTCATATTAACCCCGCATACAGCTTGACAGTGTTATTTTTACACCTCTCTCTACCTCTCTCTCTTTGCGCTCACTCTCTTTACATTCCTGTCTTGAGAATAAGGAAACGAGAAATTCCATTCATTTTGCTATTCTATTGAAATGTAGTTATGCAATTGCGTAGTTAATTACAGTGTGAGTTATGTAATAAACTGATTCATTTGTAACAGACCGAAATTACAGTGTTGAGTCTGCTGTTTTTTCTTTTTTTCTTTTTTGGTAGATATGTAAAAAAATATATATATATATACTGTAGGATAGGATCTAGTATCGAGTCCCATGATTTTGCCATGTTCCATGGAAGCTAAAGAATGCTGTTCTCTTCTTTGGGTTATGCAAATGGGTGTGGAGGGGGGGGGGTCTCCTGCTAGATTCAATTGTCTATTTGCATGAACAGTTCTAGCCCGAAGCTGCTGGTCACGATTGGGCCTGTTGCAACAGGACAAGCAAACCAAGCAATTGCCTGGGGCCCCAAGATGGTCTGGGGCCCCTAGAAAATGACTGGTAATAAATGGAATGCAACAACAAACAGTGTGATGGTCATTGTAGGAAAGTACAACAACACTGTTATCAGAATAACCCTCCCGCTAGTTGCTGACAGTAGCATATAACCAGACTGGAACATGTTCAGCAGTATCCATGCACACCACATTAGTTTCACTTTCAAATCATGGAAACAAAACAGCAAAACCACAATCTATCCTTTTTATTTGACAAAATTTGATTAAATTTACATGTCCTTACTAATCCTGTGAAATAGATGAGGAGAAGCACATTTTGCTTAAATCTTGGTCAAAACACAATATAACATTTTTGGAAAGATTGGTGCATTTGGGAGATGGGTGGATGGTATTTGGTGGGGTCCATTTTCCTTGCGACCCCCAAATGCCTTGAAACAGCCCTTATCATGATCATTACAGTACCACCCACTGCAAAGTTCACTGTGAGGGCCATTGGTGGTTCAGTGGTAGAGCACTGGGCCATAAATGGCAAGGTTGTGGATTCCATTCCCATTTTGGCAGTTGGCCGCCACTGTTGGGATTCGAACAGAGGCCCTTAACCATAAGTGCTGGTTGCCCACCACTCTGGACATGTGTGCTCACTGGGTTAATGTCCATTTTTGCTCAGCCCAAGTAGTTGCCTTGTCTTGTCTAATGCTATCTATCACAGACGTCATACTATGGATCGAAGACTGCTAAATATTTGCTTTGAAAATAGAAAATACCATCCATCCCTTGAATCTGGCATCCACAATATCAGGCCTTACTCCAACTTTGATGATTCTGAGTTGAATACGTCTATAGGGCTGGGGTTGTTGGTTCAATCCTTGCTCTGGTCGCTATCTGTGAGGACCCTAGTGTGTTCCTCTCACGTCAAAGGTTGTGGCTTTCATCCTGGTCCTCTGGTTACTGACTTGGCTATGCTGAATTGGCCCTGTAGGTGTGTCCTTGTCAATGGGTATAAGGACTAGTGAAAAGGTCCAATGATTTCAGTTAGTCTCCTGAACCTGACCAGTGTGCTATTAGAAATCTTGTCCAAGGATTTTTACTTGGGTTACACGTTCACCCAGATGGGAATTCAAACCCTAGTCTCCCACGTGGTGTTATCCACTACAGAGGACACTACCATACACCGCCAGGCTCTTGCTATGGTTGGTAATACCCAAGACGTCTAGAGTGAGCATCTGTTACATATGTATCATGAAGGATCTACTTCCTGGTTCACCTGCACTTATAAGAAAAGAGCTCACAAAGAGATTTCTTTCAGATATGGGCTTTTCTTTATAAAAAAAGTCCTGTAGGAAGTCAGTGTTGGACATGGCAGCATATCTACAATAACCTGCAGTGCTTCTGCTTATGCATGTCCCTGTAAGATCAAAGCCCGTGTTTCTGGAGGGCTCCAGGAATAACAATGCATGGGTGATGCCAGTTCTGCACGCGTTCCTCTCCCTATAGGGCTCATGAATATATTCATTTGTGTGTAGCGTCTCAAAGTCTCATGATTTCAAAGAAGAGGGGTGGGTGATCAATCTTTGGAGTAGGTTTATAAGGAAGCTGTGGATCAGCCTGTGTACCTACACTGGGTGTTGAGAGTAAGCCGACGTAAGATAACACACTCTTACTGGGTGTGTACATGCATACATTTGGGCATGTGCACACCGGGGGAATAGTGTCATCACTATTTGGGTAAAAACAACAGGATTATTAGGTTGGGATTAACTTTAAAATGCACATGTTGATTGATTTCCTGTTTGGCAAACTTGGCTTGTATGGAAAAGGATTTAAATGGGAGTTGTTGTTTTTTTTTTTATGGAAACAATGAATCACGCTTAGCTTACTCATGAAGATGGTTGTTGGTTCTGGCCAGCGACATCGAGATGTCGCCCCATCTTTCTCTCTCTCTCTGTCTCTCTCTCTTTCTTCCTCTTTCCTCTACTTCTTTCTTCCTCTTCCTTTTCTATTTACCTTTCTTTCTAATTGCCTTTCTTTCCTCTCTATCTGTCTCTAATTTCCTTTATTCCTCACTAACTCTTTCTATGATTTCCTCTTTCCTATCTCTCTCTCTCTCTTTCCTGTATACCCCTCTTTCTAGTTTCATTCTTTTCCTCTCTACTTCCTCTGAATTCCTCACTGTTTCCATTTTACCTCTCCCTTCTAATTTCCTTGATCTCCTCTGTACTTGTTGTCTCATTTCCCCTATTTCCTGTATACTTTTTTTATTTTGTTTCTTTCCTCACTTCCTCTTTTTCTGATTTCCTACTAAGTCCTCCCTACCTGTCTTCTCCAATTTGCTTTCTTTTTTTCTTTCTTTCTTTCTTTCTTTCTTTCTTTCTTTCTTTCTTTCTTTCTTTCTATTTCTTTTTTATTACTTTCTACCTCTCTTCTTCAATTTCCTTTTTTTCTTTGCTCTCTACTTCTTTTTCTGATTTCCTCTTATTCCTCTCTACCTTTCTTTTCCAATTTCCTTCTTTCCTCTTTACCTCTTTTTTTCAAGACTCTTTGGCATTCACACTGCAACTATAATGTGCTCATGTCCATGTCTTAATGTCTTACAACCTCTGAATGTGTTTAGAACCCACATCGGATTGCAATCCCTCGGTTCACACCTGTACTTATAATCTGAATTATAAGTACACGTAAACGACGCATCCCTAGAGTGTATGTCTGTTGTTTTTTTCTTTACGGTCGCTCGTAATGAGCCGGTGATGGCGTATGGATTTCCATTAATTGCAGGCACCTGTCTGGTTCTCCCCTCTTCATCAGGACGCTCCTAATCGCCATTGATTTTATGAACACCAGCCTTATATATTACACTTGCGTAAACAAACGCGTCCGCCCAGCTCGGCTAACGCGAAACACCTGGCCGGCTCACTCTTCCGCCGTCCTGCTTTCCGTCCCCTCGCATCTCCAACCAAACAAGACACTCAACAAAGTGTTCTTCAGGTTTCAAGGTACTCGCAGAAACATATTGCCAAAGCCGAGATTTCTGTCTTCGTTTGATGGAAGGGAAAAAAAAAAAAAAAATCATCACGATTGTCTCTGCGTTCCAAAAAAGTAAATGAAAAGCGGCGTTTGTGTACTTCTCTCTGCTGCACTGAGACAGATGGTGGAGGAAGGTTTGGTTTTGGCTGTGGTTGCTCCTTTTTCCTCCTGATAAGTTATTTTTGGGATGCGAGTGTGTGAATGTGTGCATGTGCGTATGCAGAGATAGCGCCAGATGTGTCAGCTAGTTTGATGCAGATGTGTGAACTCACTGTAAACATCTCCACCTCTCTCTCTCTCTCTCTCTCTCTCTTTCATACTCACTCACTTTCTACCCCTCCCTTACTTTCTCTCACCTTCTCTCTCTCTGACTTCATCCTCTCTTCTTTCACTATCTCTGTTTTACATTTTACAATTCACACCCTCTCTCTCTCTCTCTCTCTCTCACTTTTCATTTCTCTCACTTTCTACCCTTCCCTTATTTTCTTGTTTTATTCCACCTTCTGTTTTGGAAGTCCCCCTATCTCTCTCTCTCTGTCTCTCTAATTCTGCGTCTCTCTTTCTGATTTTCCCATCCTTATCTATCTATCTATCTATCTATCTATCTATCTATCTATCTATCTATCTATCTATCTATCTATCTATCTATCTATCTATCTCTCTCTCTCTAATTGCCTTTCTTTTCTCTGTACCTCTCTCTAATTTCCTTCTTTATTTCGACCTCTCTCTG
This sequence comes from Astyanax mexicanus, assembly GCF_023375975.1. NCBI lineage: Eukaryota > Metazoa > Chordata > Actinopteri > Characiformes > Acestrorhamphidae > Astyanax > Astyanax mexicanus. Next base: position 22,251,843 of record NC_064415.1, on the reverse strand, counting down.
ATTCCCTCTTTTCTCTACTTCTGTCTCACTCTCTCTGATTTCCTCTTTCCTATCTACCTCTCTCTCTAATTGCCCTTTTTCCTCTTTACCTCTCTCTTACTTCTTTTTTTCCTCTCTTCTTCTCTACTTATCCTTTAATTTGATTTTATTCCTCTCTACCTGTCTATAATTTCCTTTAGTCCTCTCTACCTATTTCTATGTTTTCTCTTTCCTATCTCTTTGTCTTTCTCTAATTGATTTCTTTTCTCTCTACTTCTCCCTCTGATTTCCTCACTATTTCCATTTTACCTGTCTCTCTAATTTCCTTTATTTCCTCTTTACCTTGTTGTCTCCTTTTCCCTATTTCCTCTATATTTTCTTATTTTGTTTTTTTGCATCTCTGCCTCTTTCTCTGATTTTCTCTCATTTCTCTCTACCTCTTCTGTCCACTTTCCTTTCTTTTCTTCCTCTCTACCTCTTTCTCTGATTTTCTTTCATTCCTCTCTACCTCTCTTCTCCAATTTCCTTTTTTCTTTCCTCTCTTGCTCTTTCTCTGATTTCCTCTCTACCTCTCTTCTTCAATTTCCTTTCTTTCTGTCCTCTCTCCTGCTTTCTCTGATTTTCTCTTATTACTCTCTACCTCTACTGTCCAATTTCCTTTCTTTCCTCTTTACCTTTCTTTAAAAATGTTCCTATTTCCTCTCCACCTTCCCCTCTAATTTCCTTTCTTTCTTTTCTGACTCCTTCTCTGATTTTCCCTCTACCTCTTTCTGTAAATTCATTTCTTTTCTCACTACCTCTCTCTCTTAAATTTCATTTATTTCACTCTCATCTCTCTCTCTCTCCAAAAATCTTACTCTTCTGCTCATTCTCATGTTTTATTTTTTTCCATCCCTCCATCTCTCCTCTCCTCTTTAATCTCTTTTGTAATGTTCCAGTCCTCGGCTGCGGGCCTAAGCCATCGAAGGAAAGACAAATTGAGGATCTGTTCATTTTTCCCCCCTCCTGCTCACTCCTTCCCTGATAAAGAACACTTTTTTAAACAAACCCTGAACCGTGCCAAACCTGGTCCAGCTGGCCCTCATGTCTATGCTCAAGCCCTCGCTTATCTGCTTCCCCTGCCATGGCGAGCGGATGAGCGAGAAAGAAAGCGAGAGCCCAAGAGAGAGAGAGAGAGAAAGAGAGAGAGGAAGGGAGGGAGGAGAGAAACTAGGGATGCCATGTTCCTCAGGAAGGTACAGGGTGATGGAAAGAACGATAGAGCAGAGGGCTGGGGAGCAGAGGGAGTGGTGATAAGGAGGCCCTCCTCCAGTGTGTGTGTGTATATCTGTGTGTGTGTGTGTGTGTGTGTGTGTGTGTTTTCTGCTTTTCTGCTCCTCTATGGGTTGCTTTTGAACGCAAGCAGCTCCACCACCCACCTACTGCAGGTGGGCACAATAGCGGAGTGATGAAAGAGAAGCCCAAAGCCATTCTGTAGCCGTTCTGCAGCCAAAGAGCTGCTGAAAATATCAAATCTGCGCTATTCCTCAGCTTAGTCACACACATTATTTACACACAGATGAGCGGCTGGATCTACAACAATGTATGTGGAGAGAAAAAAAAAAACATTCTTTTCATACTCGTTCTAGAGGGTAAATATTATTATGGAGCTTGTTTTATACGATGAAAAATTCAGGTCTGCTCGGAGAACCATGTCAGCTTCACGCATGTGTGTGTGTGTGTGTGTGTGTGTAATGTGAATTATATCGCTCGTGGAATATGAGAGGGTCATGATCTTGTGTTTTTCTAACGGCTGCATGAAATAAATTCCATACTGGAATGTAGAGCTCATGCACACACAAACACCGTTTACCTCTGCAAGACCTCTAGTATGTCTGAGCCACAGAGACGAGTGTGTGTGTGTGTGTGTGTGTGTCTGTTCGCTCATGTTCGTGTTTTTTTAGCACTTTATAAGGGAGCCAGATTAATCTGTAATGGTAGAAAACATGAAGAAAGTCAATAAGTCATGTTGTTTCACTGTTTTGGAATCTACTGTAGCTTGATTGGACAGATACAATCTCAAACACATAGCCCTCTAGGTCTGTGCAATAAATCATATTTTATAGTTTTTATAGTAACATTATGACCAACAGCAATTCGTTTCAAAATTATTCACACATTCTCTACTGCAGACAGACCGGGACTGCATGCAGGTAAACCAGTCCAGCCATGCTCTTGTAATGTCTGTAGCACGCAGCTTTGCCTTGTTGAAAAATACATAGAAAAATTCTTTAAAAGTACTCTTGAAAGCAGCATATCTTACATAGAAGAAGATCTCTCAATGTATGTTTCTGCAAAATGCTGCAATGACAAAAGTAATAATAGACCTTGGGCAGATTTTGGACTTGTTGCTAAAAGATGCAGTTAGGTTAAGGTTAGGATTAGGATTTGGACTGGAGTTTAAGGTTAGGGTTAAGATTTGAACTGGAGGTTAAGGTTAATGCTAGGGTCAGGGTTAGGATTTGGACTGGAGGTTACGGTTAGGATTATGATTTGAACTAGAGGTTAAAGTTAGTGTCTGGATTCGGACTCGAGTTTAAGGTTAGGGTTAGGTCTTGGATTGAGGTTAAGGTTAGGGTTAAGGGTCAGGGTTAGGATTTGGACTGGAGGTTAAAGTTAGGGTTAAGATTTGAACTGGAGGTTAAAGTTAGTGTCTGGATTTGGACTCGAGTTTAAGGTTAAGGTTAGGTCTTGGATTGAATTTAAGGTTAGGGTTAAGGGTCAGGGTTAGGATTTGGACTGGAGGTTAAAATTATGGTTAAGATTTGAACTGGAGGTTAATGTTAGAGTTATGTATTGTACTGAGGTTAAAGTTAGGGTTAGGTTTAGGACTGAGGTTAGATAAAGGGTTAGGATTTGGACTGGAGATTAAGGTTAGAGTTAGGATTTGGACTAGAGATTAAGGTAAGAGTTAGGATTTGGACTGAAGGTTAAGGTTAGGGTTAGGAATTGGACTGAAGGTTAAAGTTAGGGTTAGGATTTGGACTGGAGGTTTAGGTTAGGGTTAGGATTTGGACTTGAGGTTTAAGTTAGAGTTAGGATTTGGACTTGAGGTCAAAGTTAGGGTTAGGATTTGGAGTGGAGGTTAAAGTTAGGGTTATGATTTGGACTTGAGGTTAAAGTTAGGGTTAGGTCTTAGACTAAAGTTTAAGGTTAGGGTTTGGGGGTTTTGGGTAAGTGAAAGTAGCATATTGAGTATTTCATGTTAAACATCAATAGGAAAACTAATGCATCACCAGTCCATATGATACAATATTTACCTGAATGTATTCAGATGCTTCACTACTACTACTAATGTTGTTCATGTGTTTCTGATACCAATCAAAATAAAGTTGGATGCAATACAGTTATACATTTACATCTGTGACAGAACAAAAAATGTCCAGTCCTGTTCTGTCCCTACTCAGTGCATACACATTACTCAGCTATTTTTCCATGTGATACTAATTCCCCCTTTAAAAAGTTAAACATTTTGCTAGCCAGGGACATTTCACATATTTTACAGTTTAAAAGTATGCTACTGGGACACACATTTCTGTTTTAATAGCTGCAGGTACAATTTTAACATTCACACACTCACCTGTACGCTCTTCCTGGTCTGGCAAAGGGCCCAAAAATTTGTTTTAGCTGCCCATATATAGGGCCTGAGCAAAATTGGGGCATGCTCACTGGGCCCATTTTGGGCCATACCATTTTTGCAGGGGTTCCTTGAGGTTTCAAAATATTGTAATTATTCTTTCCTTTTCTTATTTTCATGTGTATTTTATTGGATTGTGGCCTATGGTATGCATAATGATTATTTTGAGAATTTAATTCATCCACTTGATTAATACAGATGTCAGCAGAACTATTCTATTGAATACAAATACAGCACAGTAACACTACTTAATATGTAACAATTTACGTTTTGTAATCAGCAGTCATTCCGATAAAGGTCAGCTGGCACAAACAAATGAAACAAAGCAAAGCTAAAATAATGTCGGAAGAAAGGGGAATTAGGAACGAACGTGCATAAGTGTTTCTTCTTTCTAGCTGACATCGGCACCCATAATCACTGCGAGCCTGTAGACGCCATGGCCCCAGGGGAGAGGATACGAGTCAACAACAGAGGAACAAAAACAAGTCTTTCCTGTCCTTTTTTAGCCTTCTCAGCAATTGCTAATTACTAACCCCCACAACACAGGGGCCTTGTTAGGAGACAGACAAACAAACCAAACACAATCATTAAACAGCGATTCTAATTAATGTTATTTTTATTAAAAGAAAACAAACATTTGAATCGACTCTCCTCCAGGGACTGTGGGGGGGAGCGAGCCGCGGAGTCAGAATCGGAGGCAGAGGCAGGACTTCTCCCCCAGAACATGTGAGCGAGAAGATGAAAGATGCTCTTTATTTATTTATTTACTGTTGTATTTTTTAAAGGTGGCTTCCAGTCGTACCTTACAAACACAGAGGGGCACGTACACAAAATCCCGAAACAGACAAACTTTTTGGAACCACTTTAGAAACCAACAATTTCCATATATATTGTATTTTTCAAGTTTTTGCAGAGAATGCCATCAGCATATGATAATGTGGGAGAGCAGACGCTGCGAAATTTGGGCTTGAGTTCGGGAGGTTTGGAGCTGGAAGGCCAGAACCTCTCTGATAAGTGGAGCTAGGACTGAAACTGTTGTGCACACTGGAAGCGATAATATCGCTCGCTTGTTTCCCATGCAGCGGGCGATGCGATGCGCTGCTGGCGGTCAGCGTGTTGAGCTGAATGTTGCATCATCCAGCAAACCGCATTTTTAAAAGAAACAACAAAAAAACTACGAACAAAGCTTTATTTATTCACTGAATGTACACAGACCCTGACATAACACTTTCTTTTTTGTGTTTATCTAGTTTATTATTTAAAGAATGTAACATACAGTACTTCCTATACAGACAAAATTTATATATTTAAGAGAAAACAGGCAGCAAGAGGCAATAATAACAGATATATTATAAGGATTATCAATAAAATAATGCTTGTTTTAATGATTGAATTACACCAGTAAATGAATTAAATGTAAATGAGTAAATTGCTTAGCTTTGTTAATCCTCACAGTACTAGATTTAACAATGGATTATGTTATTAAAGGGAATAGAGGCATAATAATTGATTTGTTGATTGTAATCTGATACATATTACTTAACTCAGAATATGCTGATGTTTTTAATAAACAGCATTCCTTTAATAAGACAATTTTTAAAAATGAGAAAAAAAATAATTTTGTGTCTTTTTAACATTTGTAGCAAAGATACTCTATTTAAGGCTATAGTCTGTAAGTTTTGTAGATTTGGGGATCTGGTGAACATGTGTAATTGCACCCAATATGTGGAAGAGTACTTTGTACTAATGCAGGTTAAAGTAACATACTTTAAAGTAACTACATGGTTTTGTGCGTTTTGTTCATTGAAACAATGTAAACATGTACCAGATCACAAATATATTAAAACAATTATATGAAATGTTGCCAGTATGATCATGGCCAATACACTGATATCATTAATTAAACAATAATACAAGAGAGGAAGTGCTCAGCCTGCAGCCTCTTGCCTATGACCGCAACACAGCAGTGCCAATATTACACATCAAAGCACAAACCTCGAGTGTATTATTGCAATTATACCACCGTTTCATTATCACAGTTTATTGAAAGATTTTGAGTTAAAGAGGATGAGTTAAAATAGTTCCATCGCTGCTCTGTTTTATAGCTGCGCTGTTTGGCTTGTAAGCGCTGTATCATTGCAAAGTTACTGCAAAGTACATAGTGGAGTAATACATGGAGAACTTTGGTAATACAGTGCATTACCGGCTGATAATGGCACTCATAGAACGCCTCTCAGCCAATCACATTGCAGGGTTGGAACTAACTGTGGTATAATTGAAGATAAAGAATTGTTTGCCCCACCTCAACTCACCAACATTCCAACAGAATACGTCTCAATACATTTTCAATTGAAAATAAACGAAAAAAATATATATTAGGGACTGCTGCTTTAAAAACAAGAGTATCAGAAAGAGTGATGAGGCATTGGCATTGGCAACCATTTGTGGAATAAATGCTTGAAAGGTTTGTTAGCAACGCTAAACTGGTTCTTCTATGGAATGGCTGCAAAGAAACCTGTTCTTTTTTGGCACCTATGTTGTTAAGTTAAGTGTGCTGAAACGCAGGTACTGTAGCTGTAGCTGTGATGTCTTAAAGTAGGGCAACTGCTGCGGCTCTTTCAGAACATGCAGCGGCCTTGGAAAGCCGTCAACACGTACACACACACACTCATACACACGCACGCACGCACACACACACACTTTCACACTGGCCAATATCAGCTCCGAGAGCCCACCGCCCAGGCCAGGAACATTTCATCTGCTGCCAGAGTATTTTTATTACATACTTAATATGTTTTAGCTTCGGTAAATCTCGCCACGAACCATCCATTCCGGAGACACTTCAGTGGAATGTGGAGGTCCTTGCTAGCTTCGGCGGCCGTCTGAAGTATGCAGAGAGAGAGAGAGGGGGAGCGAAGAGAGGCAGTGTGTGTGTGTGTGTGTGGGTATAAACGGCATTCTCAGCAGCGTGGGGGAATGTTTGTTGGTGTGTGTGTGAGCTGCTTCTCAGTGTCTAATCAGCATGTTAAAAGCTAAGTAATGAGTGGTATCTCGGTGTAGGATTGTAAGCTGGCATCAAAAATGCATTCCTCTTGTCAAGCCACAGCTACGGCATGACGTGCCACAGTGCGGATGCCACAGTTTCGAGAGATCCTCGGAAAAAAAAAAAATACATCGGCTACAAATATGCCGCTTATGAAGATATGCAAGTCTACTAGAGCCTACTTTTTGTTTTATGTGCAATCGCACAAGATATTGATCTAAAAATGCAGCTGTAGGGTCTACGATGAAGAAGAAGACGACGAAGAAGAAGATCCAATAACGTTCAACATTTGAACTATTTGTGGCTTCCCTCTCTTACATTGATTGCGGTACTGGTTTTCTTTATGAGCACAGAACAGCACCTTAAGTAATGTCCAATCCATTACTGCGTACCATTTATATTGGTGATACATATGCTCAATGATGTGTATTCATTTGAACCACAGTCAATACAGTGATCTTCTCTTACTCCAGGGGCCTGTTCCTAATCATCATCCACAGACATCATCAATATCCAACACACCCTCTTTATTTCCCATAGGCCCCGCGTGTATTGATATACAGACACGAGGCTGAATGTAGGGTTCATTTAAAAAACGTATTTGTTGTAGAAATCACCTGACAGGAATGAAACTGGGTGGGTCTTGAAGTGTCTCAGAATGTGTCATCTCCACCAAGACAAACATGTGTTGCCACACGTCAAGATTAATGATTTTTCGTCACATGTCACACGTCAAGAAGACCTGGTGTCATTGTGTGGGATGCTATGAACTTGTTGATAGCCTTGTTGCAACCAATGGCACTGTTTTTTTCTGAATGCAGACTCTGGTGCACTATTCCAACAAGGCAATGCTTGTGCACATACTGCTGAAAATCCTCGCTGTCCTATTACAAAAAAAAAAATAATAATAATTTTTAATTTTTTTTTTACTACATAATTTGAACAAGCTTTTTGGCCCTTACACTGTGCCAACATTTCTTAATGAACGGACCAATATAATCTCTTTAAAATGACCTAAAAAAACTATTTTTACATTGACTTCCATTGAAAGTTAACAAGGTTTTTTCTCTCTCCTGTAAAGTTGCTGTTTTGGAGATTGGACAGTGTCAAAATGCTCTTGGTTGTGCTCTAAACACTCCTCTCTGTACCTCTACTGCAAAATCTACAGAACCATAAGATGCATAGAATGGATTATCACAGTACACCATTAAAAACCTCTAAATCTTGATGCCAAGATCTAAGGCATGTTGTGATACACATGTATTACACATGTATTACACATGCATTACACATGCATTACACACTTCTCCAATAGGTGTAGCTCAATGGTCAATTATGATCAATTGTTGCTCATATCAGTCAATAATTGCAATCATTTATTGGTCCTGGTAACCCTTATCTTTTTACTGTTACCTCCCAGCCACTGGACTCCTCCAGTGAACGTTACTTAGCATCGTCTAGCTTTTCCAAACACTGTTTTCATACATAGTTCCCCAGTGGCGAAACATTCTATGTTCTACCACCATATCGGGAGCGTCCCTTGCTGTCTTTAAGAAACTCCTGAAGACAGAGCTCTTCAAAGAGCACCTACTCTCCTAACACCTCTAACAAACTAACTAACTAACTACTTCCAACCTCATTTCCTTCTTCCCCTCATTTCTTTCTCTATCCACTATTTCCCTTTTGACTCCTTTAGGCCATGTCTTAAAGGCCATGTTTTTTTTACCTTTTACCTTGAATGTCTTCTATTACCAAATGTAATGTATGAAATGTAAAATAAGTCGCTGAAGACGAAAGCGTCTGCCAAATGTAATGTGATGCAATTTGACACTTCCTTCTGTGTGCAACTATTCCTTCAGTTCTTTCTTTGATTCTAAGTGTATACCAGGGTTTGTTTTGCTTTTTACATTTACATTTTCTTTCATTTTCATTTTTTTTTTGGATGCAAAAAGCAAATTCCAGACACTTTCAACTGACAAGTCCATTTTCTCATCCAAGCAAGTGATGTGTCGAAGCTGTCGACCCAAGAAACATTTCGGCTAGCGCGCATCAGTTGGTCTCGAGCTGTCAGGAAAGCCATTTTTCTGTAACTCGCTCAGTCTCTCATCCATTTCACAGCAGAGGGCTTCATTAGAATAACACAGTTGTGCAGTCCGGAATGGCCTACACTGACACCGCACTGTCTACACTGACACTCTAATGCTTAGTCTTAAAATTACAAATACCAGCTTCGGAACAGCCTCATTATTGTTTCAGCAGTGTGAGGTGTTCTGTGTTTACCGGCTATAGAGTTCATAGAGTTTTCATTCAATATATAAAGGGCATGGCTGCAGATTCACTGTATCTGGAGGGTGTACATGTTCTCATGTTGAGATCTACTGCAATATTTTTCAAATCTCTCCAGAGGCATCATTACTGTATATCGAAATAGAGAATAATCAATACAGCAATGCAATGGCCTTAACTGTGTTTTCTTTTAAATAATACACGTTATATAAAGAGAAATGCAAGATTATATAAAGTATCTTTTATTAAGGATGGCCTGTGCATGCTGTTTGAAAAGTTCACGGCTATTGTTGCATATAGCCAACAGCATTTTGCTAAATATGGCCATGAGCATCTACAGTAGTATCAATCATTAGTCATGTTTGTATGAGTGTAAGTTACAGTATATTTATCTAGCTGTTTTTCTATTTATCAAGTTCTGGCTGTTTGTTTGTGGGGCTTCCTGGATTACATGTTGTTGTGATTTCTGCTGTTTAGAGGTCCTTGTCTTGTTTCTGTTTGCATGGACAATTCCAGACAGAAGCCGCTGGTCATGATCATTTTTAATCATTGTCACGCATTGTGGGTACCACTGTCCAATAAGTCCAATGTCTTCTATGACGTAGTCCCATCCATCCGGGACCCACTTTGAAACTCAGGCCACCTTGCCAGTATTCACTTGTTGGCCAGTATTTAATCCTTACTATCATTTTCAAGATAGTACCTCACTACATATACACAGGTGGCCAATCTCTAGCCCACTTTTTAGGTAACACATCATTATCACTTTATTGTATATATTGATATCACAGGACTTATAGGACTAAAGCGCACCGGTCACGCAGCTGGATTTAAGGGATGTTGGTGTGTCTTGTCTTTGGTATCGTAAGGGCGCAAAAAGTATGCCTTGTGTGGCTTGAAATGCACAAAAGGTATGTACTGCTTCTCTTAAATTAATCATGGGTGTGTTTTGGGCGTAACATGAAATAAACCAATCAGTGTACCAGTTGGCATTTGTGCTCTGACTTTGGCGCATTCATACCTTAACAGCGCAGCACTTTGTGTGTCGCAGCAGCGGATACTGACCTGAGTGTTTACGCTGTAATGGTACGCAAGCAATTCGTTTAAGAAAACCGAAATGTATTCTTTATTCTGTTTATTGTTGATGTAAAAGCTGAATTTGTGCCCTGCAGTGTGTTTATTTGTGTGTGTGTAACGAGCTTTCGTGTACAAGCAATAAGGAAACGCAGCGAGTTGACTGTTGTCAGGGTTTTAAGAAGTCAGTGGCACACCTGTATTTCCGCCCACCAAGATAGAAACACGCGAATGCAAGGTGTAAAATACTGTTGATAGGGTGTAAAGTAGCAACAAGCATCATGACATGCCTTGTGCAGGGTGATCAATAAGTCCTTTATTATGTTTCTGCACATGTAAATGTACAAAATTATATGACATCACAACAACAGCTTCTTTAAAACATATTCAAAACATATCTACACCCTATATGGACTGTAGAGATTGAACGCTCCGTTTTGGAATGTTTACATGCTCTACTTCCACAGGCTGCATAAGCTCTATTTAACTTTGCTCACTATGCTGCTGGAAGTAGGCCCACCGTTGATGTAGTAATTCCGTTTGGCTCACTATATCGGTTGCAGTGTTTAGCGACATTTTGAAGCGCGCACTCAACAGCTGTGGCCCCCTCGCTGCATACGGAGCGCGCACTAGCGTGAAGGACCAGAGGCTTAGCATAGATAAATGACACGGAGGTATCAGGGGACAAGCCATACCTGCCTGAGCCCACAGTGTGTACACACAGCCTGGCCTGATCTTTAATCTAGCCTGGGGATCCAGCACGGGCCTCCGTAGGTGTGAAGCACCGGGGGATGCAGAGAGGGAACGGAGGAGAGCAGCTGTTTCTCTGAGCCCGAGGCGTTTTCTCCTCCTCTCTACCTTTCTCCACTCTCTCTCGCTCTTGCTCTCTCTCTCTCTCGCTCTCTCTCTCTTTTCCTCCTCCTCCTCTTCCTCATCTCTCTCTCTCTTTGATCCTCTCTGCTTCTGTCTGTTCACATGATGCTAGCTATCACAAGGCAGGTAACATTCCAGGACATGGGGGCATATGGTGCTGACACACACACACATACACACACACACACACACACACACATATACAATTGTGCAGCAAGCACACACATACACACACACACACACACACACACACACACACATATCACTTCTACCAATGGCCTGAAGCATCTTACGCAGGTGTATTCACACTGGTCAGACATACGCCCCCACATAGAGCAATAAGCAGGAGCTCATTTGCACACAGACACACACACACACACACATACACACACTTTGCTTTTCCACCAACTACCTAACCATAAAGTGAGAGTTCTTTGCTCGTACACAAACACACACACACACACACACACATACAGTCACTTCCCCGAAACCCACCGAACTAATCTCACTTTCATATTGCAGCACAAACACGGGCAACAAATTGCCCATCATCAGAGACAATCTCATTTTCACATTATTAGCGTTATACGTGAATGTGTTTTCCGCAAACGGAAAATGTAGATAAGTCAGCGATTTCAGTCCCCGAGCTGGCTTTTAATGAGCCTTTTTTTTTTTTACGATAATACATTACTCAATTAGACGGGCACACAGGAAAAGCTGCAATAGCACTGCTCGCACAAGTCTCGCCAGGTGGTCGGAAACCTTGGCCAGAGCTTCTGGTGGTTAAAACATCAAAGAAAGAGCAAGTCTTGCACACTGGGCTACCCGGTGAAGGGATTTAACAAGACGTAGGATAACAAAACAGTGCATGCACTTAGAAGTGCTGTCAGATGGGGTTACTCCAGGCCTTTTTACCTGTTTTTAATTGTTGTAGGAGTAAGTCTTTAGCTTTACTGAGTTATGCTGTACTGTATTGTACTGTGTAGTCTGTGTGTATATATATATATATATATATATATATATATATATATATATATATATATATATATATATATATATATATATATATATATATATATATATATATAATTATATAGAATATCATCATTGTTAGAAAATGCTTTGACTTTTAATAGAAGTCAATGTAAAAATGTCTTAGTTTAGATTTAACATCACTGTTAAACATCCTAAAAACATCTCCTTATCTGAGTTTAATAGTTATTAATAGAGTGGTATGGTAAATAGGTAAATTTGGTGAATCAGGTGAGCTGCTGACGGAACTGAACATATACACATATATGCTGGCTGAGGAACATCCAGGAGAAATCTGGAACTACACTCTGTTCTTCAGCTTGGCTCACAGAATATAACATACTTAGTTAAAAATGTGAATTCCTTGTTACGTTTTACTGTATGTATGTTTATTTGCATCTGTTCAAATTATATGTGTTACTTTTTTCAGGTACAAACACTCATATTGCTGAGATAAATGGATTAGTTTAATTTGCTTTGGTGCCTAAAACTTTTGCAGAGTACTGTAATTGCATTCATGAACACACTCAGCATTCATAAATTCTAGCTAAGTCAGCTAGTGGTACTATCCTAGCCCTGTACAGCCTGTATGTTTCACAATGTCTTACAAACAGACAGTTTGTAAAGATGTAGTAAACTGAATAAACTGATACCAAGCATGATTTATCAAAATCCTAAAAAAACGTAAAATATAATATATATAATATAATGGCATAATAGGCATAATACCTGCTTTTCTGTAAAACAAACAAACAAACAAAAAAAAAAGAAAGAACAGAAACGAAAACAAAACCCAAAATCTAATTTTTTCTGTTTTTTTTCTTTCATTCCTTTTATTTCCTACCTTGCTTTTAATTTATTACTTTCCTCTCATTTTCTTGGCCTCTTCTTTTATCTCCCTCGCTCTCTCTTTCCAAGGCTCTCTCTCAGCACGGTGCTGTTCGGTTCCATAACATCCCCAGAACAAATTACAGTTAATTACAGTCATTCCCCCACTTTCCTTCAGCATGACACACACACCACTGGACTACTGCAATATTCACTCCCTCTCCACACGCACCCACACACACACACACATGCCTTCCTTTCAGCGTGCACCTCCACCAGGCAGGCTGGTTTGAAGTTGTCAGCATTACGTACGTCTTAAAAGCATGAGCACATCAGCACTGTATATATATTTATATATATATATATATATATATATACTGTATTAGCTCCACAGATCATGGATGGCTGCTGTTTGTTTGGGGAGGACCTACTGAGTGAGCAAGAGCCAAAGAAGAGAGATTTTTGAGACTAACAGCCAAATAAGGTAACGTTTACAGTGAAAAAAATAAATAAATTCAGTTCATTTGTAAATAAAGGACTTTAACAGAGTTGACCTTGTACTGATGTGAAACACTGTCTGTGCGTCTGAGCTCTGTATGGTCATCCAGCCTGTCTGGTTCAAAATAGCTGCATCCAGAAGTAAGAGCTGGACTGCAATGCTATTCAAAAGGAACATAAAGGTTACCAGAAAAAAAATTAAAAACAAAAATATATATAGACTGATAAGAACAAAATGTACAGATGTTTAGAGATTACTAATTGTGTCCTACGATAATCCATCCCATGTAGCTTAATTATATTCTCATGCAGTTCTTGCACATTTTATAGAAGTTATGTAGAAGTGTTGATAGAGCACCAAATCAAAAATAGCCCCCCCCCCCCCATGCAATTTTAATAGGTCTGGTGATGCAGTCGGGCATGGCATAGCATTTGTGTCTACTAGGCAATCTCTTGAGGTGGCAGCAGCATGTGGATAAGAATTGTCCATTGATCTGGAGTTGGTAAAATAATTCTGGTTTTTAATCACAGTTTTCATGCATCTTGGCATGTTCTCCTCCACCAGTCTTACACACTGCTTTTGGATACCTTTAAACCACTCCTGGTGCAAAAATCCAAGCAGTTCAGCTTGGTTTGATGGCTTGTGATCTTCCATCTTCCTCTTGATTATATTCCAAAGACTTTTAATTCAGTAAAATCAAAGAAACTCATAATTTTTAAGTGCTTTCTTATTTTTTTTTTCCGGGGCTGTATATCAGAACACAGCACAGTAACGAAACAAAACACACTGTTATGAACGGCAGAAAAGAACAAAACCAAGAGAAGAAGTCACGCTCAGAAGAGCAAAGCTCATCTTTTCTTTAGCTTTCTTTCAGCAATTTGTGGCGGAGTCATCTTGAAGGTACAGAATGTCAAAACAAAGAATTCCATCAACGTTACACTTTATTCTTTTCATTTGTTCTCTCGTATTCACTCTCTCTCTCTCTCTCTCTTTCGCCTTCGCTCGCTCCTTCTGAGGACATGTTACCAAGGACAAATGCCAGGAGAAGCAGATAGCTGTGCTCTGGCTGATAAATCTGAAAAGAACAACACATATACGCACACACATACACACATTCACTCGCAGACACACACACGCGCGCGCACACACACACACACACACACATTGTCTTTTAAATCCTCACAGGAGAGATAGCACTTCATCTGTGGAGCGAGAAATTGATTCAGACAAGGTAGTCCTGAAAATCACAGAATCTGCACCCATGTCCAAAACACACAGTGTTGTGGCCTGAATGTACAGCTACGCAAGCTTGCACACTCACACTCATACACACACACACACACATACACACAGTCAGGAATGCAGACTAAAAGAGCAATGAAAAGGGCATTTTTTAAATCACACTCTTAAAATTGGGTTCTTCAGCAAATCTAGGGGTTCTTCTGTCAAGCTAGTGGTTCTGTCTAGAGCCATGACAGCTCTGAGAATCATTTAAACCATATATATGGTTCTTTCTTAGTTAATGGTTCTTCAAACATAAGGAGAACCTTGATACAAATTAAATATCTAAATGAAAATGTATTTCTAAAACCGGTCCTTTAGGGTTCTGCGAAGCTCATTTAAACAATTTATGTATTTTTTTTTTTTAGTGAATTGTTCTTTAGACGTAAGGAAAACCCTCATATATGAAAGAAATATTGAACAAAAAAAAACTTAAGAAATTAAGTAGCTGTGAAAAAAGGCACTCTCACAAAAGTACATTTAAAATGAGCCCTTTAGGGTCCTTGGAAGAACCATGACAGCTCTAAAGATCATTTAAACCATTTATATGGTTCTTTTTTAGTAAATTGTTCTTCAGACATAAGGGAAAACCTACTATATATATAAAACATTGAACAAAAAAAACTGAAGAAAATAAGTTGCTGTAAAAAAAGGAACTCTCACAAAAGTACACTTGAAATGAGCCCTTTAGAACCATGACAGTTCTAAGGATCATTTAAACAATGTATAAGGTTCTTTGTTAGTAAATTGTTCTTCAGACATAAGAACAACCCTGAAATATAAATAAAGTTAAGTTAAAGTTAAGACAACTGTAACACAACTGTTAAAAAAGGCATTCTCAAAATGTACTGTTAAAAAAACAATGATTGCTCTAAGAATTCTTTAAACCATTTATTCTTTTTCAGTAAATTGTTCTTCAGACATAAGGAGAACCCTGAAATATAAATGGAACGTCAAAAAACTGTGAAACAGCTGTGAAAAAATACATTCTCAAAAATGTACTGTTAAAAATAGGGGTAACACTTTACTTGGATGGTCCATTTTATGATGCTCAACCGACATTCAACTAACATTCAACTGCATCTCTATTTAATGTAATTGAACTGAAAGGTAAACGTAAATGATTCTCTATTGAATGTAACCCAACATCCAGCTCTAACCCAAACTCTAATCTTAACATTTTAGCACTGGGTTTAGAGTTAGATTAAAAGTTTAGGTTAGGGTTAAGGTTAGGGTTAGGTGTAGGGTTAGATTTTAGGGTTGATTAAAGGTTAAGGTTAGGGTTAGGTGTAGGGTTATGGTCTATTTTAAATCATTTACATTCAACATATGGTTAGGTTGCAGTTAAAAGAAATTCAGATGAATGTTAGTTGAATGTCAGTTGAGCATCAAAAAAGCCATCAAATGGACCATCCAAGTAAAGTGTTACCAAAATAGGTCCTTTAGGCTTATGTTAAGAACCATGATTGATCTAAGAATCATTTAAACCATTTTTATTGTGTTTTCTTTTTTTTTTTGTAAATGGTTCTTCAGACTTAAGGAGAACCCTGATATATAAATGGTCTGATATATAAAAGGCATTCTCAAAAATGTAATCTTAAAAATGGGTCATTTAGGGTTCTTAGAATCATTTAAACAATTTATATGGTTCTTTTTTTATTAAATGGTTCTTCAGAGCTGGAACATTAAAGAAATAGCTGTGAAAAAGGCTCCTAAAACTCCTAAAAAATGATGCATTAGTAAAGGCAATGGTTTTACTGTATATAGAACCGTGAGAACTCAAAAATAAATAAATAAATAATAATAATAAAAAGGTTCTTATTCTGGTTAAATCTCATGTAAATTGAATGTTTTAACCAAATATTCTGCTATTTAAAAGAAATATTTTAATTCTATTGTTATGAATAAAAAAAAACAAACAAACAAAAAAACCTTTTAGAACTATACTGACTATAATAGCCACAAGCTAGAGTTGGACAGTTCTAGCCAAATGCCACTGGTCACAATCATTACCACCCACTGTCCAGTGTTATCCACCAACATGGTGGCTCGTGTTCAGCCTCACGCACAAGAAAACACCTCACAAATTATACATAGTTTGGGTGTTGCTGATGCAAATCCAGAATGATCAATTTATGACTGATTTACATACTTCTATCCCATGACTTTTGCCATGTCAGTTTGTATTGAAGTATTGAACCCTTTTTTGCTTAGAGGCACATTGCATAGTATCTACAGCGTGATCAGACACTCTTCAGTCTTTTGAAATGGATATGAAATGATGCAATGATAAACAAGCACTGTACTGCTGCCGCTGCTGCTGCTACTGCATATTCAATACATTATTCACTTACTTAAAATCCTCCTTCAGCATTAGTCAACATTTATTTATTTTTTTCCACACTTGTTTATTTTGTACTGGCTCACAGTTTCTGAAACTCAATCATTTGAGCCAATAAAAATGTATTGAGGCTGTGGAATAGATCTGGAGATACTGGAGAGTTTCAGTTTTCCACAATAAGCCAGTGTATTTTATCATCTCCCATCATGTAGGTCTTGAAATATTCACGACCGCGTCCATCTGATGAGATGTTCTGTCTTGGCATTGGTGCTGAAGTAAAGTTGGCAGGACTAGGGGAGTGCTCTGTTATGTTTGAACACGTGTCTAATGTACATTTTAATACTTAATAAGGTATTATACCTTCTGCTGGGAATTCCGCTGTTTGGAAGTCTGTTTTTCCGAGGGAGAGATCTTGGAAATGTAAGTGAGTTACAAAGGGACGGGAGCTGCCAAAGATACACATTCCGAACCGTGAGTCAACACACTCCTTGTGGGAGTGCGAGTCTGGTTTACTGACTGACAATTCCAATAACATTTCCTCCGAATCGGAACAATCGCGGAGTAGTCCGTGCACATGCACAGGTGTCGTTACAAAGCCTGCCTTGGCTGCAAGTCATTTCCTATAAACAGAATTGGATCCCGACACACAACACTCGTGAACCTGGTGATCTCAGAGTGGATGATACGCATAGTTTACAAGTGAGGCAGACCTGAGGAAAATCATAAATAGGTGCCTTTGGTTGCCCTTATATGGTAGTGAAGGCATGCATAAAAAAGACAATAGAAAAAAAAAGAAAAAAGAAAGCCTTCAAAGTGCGGTCATTCTCTGACTCAGATGTTTCTAATTAAGTACAGATAAGATTTAAAATGATTACATGCTTTGTGCATGAAAAGCGGAAATAAATGTACTTTTAACCTGTTTTTTCTTGTACTATTATTTCATATTTTATCTGGTCAACTTACTATCCTTTTTTTTGCCTAAAATGCAGGTCTAGATATACTGTATGATAACTAGGGCTGTCAAATAAATATGTTAACTTAATTCATGATAATTAATTAATCAAAGAAAAAGTAATGCATTAACAAACATGAATCATCTTCATTGGTGCCCTTTCACTCAATGCTACAGTTTTCACATTTCTCACAGTAACGTAATGAAGGCAAACTAAAAATAAATGTACAGACATTATACATATATCATATTACACAGCAGAACTTGTATACTGTATCGCTCCAACCCTACTGTAGAATATGGCTATTAGCTAGAATTTAGCTGATATTCAATAACTTCATTTGATAACTATAGATATGAGTGAACTACAGTCATATTTCATTCATCATATTAAACCACAGAACCTACTAATCTAACCAGCACTGTGCCATCCATCTGTTATAAAAAAAATAGTGTTGAATTCAATGATGTGGAATACAGTAAGCATTGCCATTTTGGTCTTCATTATAAAAGTCCTCAAGGCCAGATTGTATTAATAAAATACATATACAAATACATATACAATATATATATATATATATATATATATATATATATATATATATATATATATATATATATATATATATATATATATATTAGTGCTGGGCGATAAAACGATATCGATAGTTATCGAGGAAACTATATATCGCGATAAGTCGGGCGAGAAATTCGATAAACTAAATTTTCTATTTCCCGTTTAAGTAGCGTTGTGAAAAGGCGCAGCACGAGATCAGGCAGCACGCTGAACTGCTGCTCAGCCCAGTACAACCCCTCCCCTCCCCTCTCCACCATCCCCCTCCGCCCCACCCCCCGAGCCCCTCCACTCTGAACTCCTCACATAGCGGCTCCTTCTCTCCCATTTACTGGATAAACTTCATTTATACTATTCAGCGGCGCTACACTGGAAAACTCACCTTTTAAATATGAGGCATGCGTCTCCAAGATATTTAGAGAGGTGAGCTTGTTCAGATTTCTGAAGGCAGGTAAACGCTGCTCTGTTTGCTGCTAGTTAGATTAGCTTGTCTCCAGTTTAAAGTTAGCGATGTTTAGGTGTAAAAGGGATCTGTGCAATCTGTCATCATTAGCTAAGATGCTTTCACTGCTTTTTACATTCTAATAAACTAATGGGTAACGCACGTTAGCCGTGTTAATCCACGTTTCGTGTAAATTAAGGTTAACTTCAGCACGAGTGAGGGGTTAGTATATAAACACACAGAAAGGAAGCACTTTCCATCTTTTTTCCTAACTCTCACTGTTTCTGTTAGAAAACCCTGAGGGCAGCATTCTCCTCTGTCTTTGTGTTTTATAGTTTTTAACAGATAGAGAGTCTGTTATGCTGGATATTTTACTAAATACAGAAGATTATATAATCTGTCTAGCTGTATTTGAACTGAGCTAAACATTGCTGTTACTGAACTGGAGTTTTAAATACACTTAAGTAATGTAAGTCTAGTCTACTGAAAGCCAGTAATGTTAGTATAAATCTGTACTGCAGTAGAAGTGGATCATTTCAGAAACTTGACTTTATTCCTCCCACCTCCATTATAGGCCACTTTTTTTTTAAATATTTAAATGTTAGCTTAATTTAAATGAAAAAAAAACTAAAGGCTCTTATTTTAAAAAAAACATAAGCAGTAAATTATCTAAAATTACAACAAATAGAAAATAGAAAAACAGTAAAACATATGTAATACATACTTTTTATATGACCAAAATTAAACTAGACTGAAATCTGACTAAAACTAATAATATCCGATAGACTAAAATGTAACTAAAACTATTATACATTTTAGTGAAAAGACTAAGACTGTATCAAAATCACCTGTCAAAATGAACACTGTGATATACTCTTGTATTTTGCTTTATGTAGTTGCCTGCATTCAGGGAGGGGAATGATCTTTTGATTAAATATAATTTTATAAAAATAAATAAAGTGTTATTGCAATTTAAATTAAACAGACATATAATGTAAAGGGTCTTACATATTTTTTAGTTTATATATTTGTCCCCTTTTTAAAATTAATTTAAAAGCTGTACCCACCTGGCAAGATGTTAACATCCTAGTGTCTGTCCACAAGGCTCTGAGCCTGCTAGTGATTTTGTCCATAACTCCCTTATTCTGTCACTTCTGAGTAAAAATAGAAACCTTTAAGTGTAACAGAAAGTGATTTGATTTATATCGTGATACATATCGATATCGGCTGATATGAAAAACTATATCGTAATAAGATTTTTTTCCATATCGCCCAGCCCTAATATATATATATATATATATATATATATATATATATATATATATATATTGAATATCCTTTTTTTTTTGCTTTTTAATTTTTTTTGGCCTTTACTAAGTTAAGTTTTCATCAAACTATGGTCGGATATCTACATTCTGTTCATATTTGCAGCTCATTTTTAAGGACTTTAAAGCAAGACTGGTATATTTTATTATTACAGCACAACATATTTCAGCTATTAATGTAAAACATGTCTTAGAGAGTAAATACTCTTTACAGCATATTTGAATAGCCACAAATCTTCTAACTAATAACATTAACATTATACATTGTCAGGTACATCACACTATAAACTATAAAAAAAAATGTATATGGTTGTAATAGACATACAGTATTTACAACATCTGTTACTGACTAATGTTTAATCATTACAGATTACAGGTTTTAAGTCTAAAATTCATTTAATTAAATTGTGCAGTTTACAATACTTTTTTTAGCTAAACATTATGAATGTGATTAATAATTTAGAATAATTTATCATAAAGCATGATTTTTTTTAGCGCTTGACAGCCCTAGTATCAACAAATGTAATGACGTTTACCAGAAAAAAAAAATAAATAAAACATGGAATACCTTGAGTTCTTACTGTCTGTAATAAAAAAAGAAGTAATAAGAAAATTATATTTTCTATAATAAATTTCTTCTGATTTGGTTTTATAATAATAATAATATATATAATAATATATATAATATATATAATAATGCTCTGAACTACTTTTATTCACATAAAGGCCTTGTGGATTTTTCTAAATGTGAAGATTCACTTGTGTTTGGAGGTCACACCAAAAACATGTTCCACGTTGCTGAGAGTCAACACTCTCTGCAAGTGGATTTTTCTCACACAAACTTCTAGAAACTTGTTCCTCAGCCTCCTTTTTTCCACCTCTTTCCTCCGAGGCAGCCGGTCCTGTCCCCCGCTCCCCCTCGAGCAGTTTTGGGGGGTTAATCAAGGTCTCCCTCCATCCGTACGGATGCGCGCTGCCACTTTGATCTAGCGGCTCGGCCCCAGCTTTGATCCACCTCAGCTGGCCTTAAATTAAACTCACCCAGGTCCACCCCTCCACTCCCCTAAAGCCAAGCACAAGAGGTGCCTGGAGCCAGAACGCAGACTGGAGCTAAGACTTGAACCAGAAGATTGTGGAAGCCTTCACAGCTCCACCACACAGGCATGTTAGCTAGCATGGCACGGCAGCCGGACACGGAGCGCAGTGACTGAGAAGACTGAACGGTTGAGACGGCCCGTGTGCCTGAGTCCGTAAGCTTGGAGCTTGATCCTACAGAGCTAATCTTCTCAGACTGAAAGGAGAGATAAGAGGTTTAGTGCTAAAGAGTTAGCGACTAGCGGCTAAACCTTTTCACCTTTGTTTGTGTACTCAGAAGACCTTACCTGGTGCTGCCATTTTATTTGAACCCAATGGCTGTATGAAAGACAATAATCATGGACAGTGCAAAGTCTCTCAAATAGGAAGCCACTACACTTTAGCGTATCTACAGGTATAGCTCCTCCCATTCCCACATGTTTTCATACCAAAACAGACTCAAAACTCAAACTCAAAGCTGTCTTTCCATCTCCAGTGTTTAATTCCAATAGTTTGTATTTCAGTGCAAATTGTGGCTTTTTTAAACCTTTACTCTGCTTTGTCATAAGAAGAAAATGATTGACAGCCTTTGCTGGTACTGTCTGTATTACTTGGAGTAGCTGATTTGTAATCAAACTGTAAGGCAGCTAGCTAGTTAAGCATGCTATTATTGATCATGTAGTGTTGTGCTGTTCATTGTATTAACATACAGCTCTGGAAAAAAAATAAAAGACCACTTAATGATGTTTTTCTTTGATTTTACAAAAAAAAAAAAAACTCTGGAATATAATGAAAAGGAAGAAGCCATCAAACCAAGCTGAACTGACAGAATTTTTGCACCATGAGTGCAGGCATAAAGTTATCTAAAAGCAGTGTGTAAGACTGGTGGAGGAAAACATGCCAAGATGCATGAAAACACCAAATTTTGATTTCTGAACTGTTAAAACTTTTTAGTATGAACTTGTTTTCTTTGTATTTTTTGAGGTCTAAAAGCTCTGCATCTTTTTTATTCGTTATTTCAGCCATTTTTCATTTTCTGCAAATAAATGCTCTAAATGACAATATTTGTGCTTGAAATTTGGGAGAAATGTTGTCTGTAGTTTATAGGATAAAACATCAATGTTTATTGTACTCAAACATGTACCTATAAATAGCAAAATCAGAGAAACTGATTAAGAAACTAAAGTGGTTTCTTAATTTTTTCCAAAACTGTATGCTGATCGTGCCTTACTCACAGTATTCACAATTTGTCTCAGCCAGCATTTTCACTACATTTATTTTCTGCCCTGTTTAATTAACTATTTAAACACTCGGTCTCTACTACATAGATTTTGCTTCATATTGAACAACATGGTGGGCAATTTTAGCTTAATTTTAGCCTATTAAATGAATGGTCTTAACGTATTATAGTAGAGTCTTTGGTTAAAACATTGGTCTTTGGTTAAGTGCTGGAAGCTTAATGAAGGCAGTCTGAGACAAGCTTGAATTGAAAGGAAGGCTTGTTTTACCTCTGGTTGGTTTTCTTTACTGAGCATATTGTGGTTGAACATATTTAACAACATGACACACCACTTTGGATTAATTTCTTTAGATCTGAGGGGAACGGAACCATGGCGTCCATGTTTTCCACAGTCATCATTTCCCCCTTTTCATATTTCTTTAATGTCTCTCTCTCTTTCTCTCTTTTTTTTCTCTCTCTCTTTTTTCATTTTGCACATTTCCCTCTAACCGGATGGCTCAACACCAGGCACTCTCAATTACGCTTTATGACTCATGAATCTAGCTGGCCGTTTTCCCTCCTCTTTGCATGAGGCTGTCATTCATCCTCTCCCTGAGCTCAAGAACAATAGAGCTGTCATCGTTCCCTCATTCCACAATGACATCCTTCACTTCCGCCGGAACGTAGCTGATCCAGAACCAGGTTTTGTATACCGAGCTGGCCTTGATCATTAATACGAAAACTTCCAAACTGACCTGAGATTTTCTAATAAAAACGCAGCACCTTCTACTGTACCTCAGGAAAGCTGTCATGCTTAGCATACCAAAGCGTCATTACTGCAGTTCTAAGCCACTCGTGTTCATGTTGTTTCTTCTTTTGTTTTTGTAATTGAACTTGCTTTATTTCCTCTACTTCCTGTCTTTCTTTCAGTGTCAATTACCCATTCATTTTGGTGGCTTGCCGCTCACACAAAGCAATACTCAGGTGTGATGGGCTCTTCCTTTTCATGTTTTTTTGTTTTTTTCATGATTTTCTTCCCCCTCCTCCCTCGTTTTCGGCATTTCTGTCCCTTCTCGTTTTCTTCTCGTCTTCCCCAGAGGCTTTAATCTATGCTGAGAGACATGTGAGGTCGCGTGGGGTCACAGAGAGAGGGGGGAATAAAAGGCACCTAGCTGGAGTTGACCTTTTGCCACCTGAGACCCCTTCCTCAAACGGTTTGGCTCAGATCAAGTATCTCAATGTGGCAGTTGTGTCTATGATGAAACGATGTGTGAAGTTTCTGAGTGTGTGTGTGTGTTCAGTGTGCGCTCAGATGGCTAATCCGTTTGAGGCCAATGAAAAGGAACGGAATAGAAACAGAAGAAAAGAACAAGAACTGCAAACTTTGTCTCTTTACTTTTTGCTTCATTGCAACCATAGAAACTTTGAGGCCTTGTTGACAAGTGTGTGTTTGACTGGATTGGTTTGTGAAGAGCATTTACGGAATATTACAGAACTTCAAAAGCTTCAGCTCCATGTCAAAGCTTACAGGGACAGAACATTATCTGTTGTTGGCCTTGAGGGCGTTTTCAGGAGACCAAGAAATTAGATCCAATGAAATGTATGTAAAGCGCAGAGCCACTGAGTTGAATTAGAATATTCAGCATGAGTAAAAGAAAAATATTTCAACCATGAGCGACAAAATCAGTTAGAATGTGATATTAGATGTGAAGTTCGATTTGCAGACTAAGTTTCCAAACCTAGAATTCGAATTGGTGGTTTAGAACTACGTATTTTCTACACTTTACGTAACACGTATTATTACGTATTTTCTAGATTTTATACATACGCTGACAAACCAAACATCATGGGACATTATTAAGTAAGATAAGTAATCGATCAAGTGTTACCTTATGCAAGAGATGGCCTGGAAATACCCAAAGCTGCATAAGTTGTAAGGTGTTATCTTGTGATTTAGGCTGAGCACTGGGCATCTTGCTCATGGCAAGGCTGAACTTGAATTATTACAGTTATATGAATGTGGCCTTATATTGGGGACCAGATAGATGAGACATTCCATTATCAAACATTCAACGATCTACAATGTTACATATATAATGGGAATATGTAGGCCTACCACTGACAGCAGACACAGCACAATGCATGGTAAGGATTGTGACCAGTAGCATCTGTCTAGAATTGTCCTGGCATTGTAGATCCTAACTCCTTCCATGTTTCTTCTCAAATGAAAGGTGATGCTGCTTTTGATGCAACAACAGCTTCTAGTCATCTTTTGAAGCTTCCCCTAGATGTTGAAGCAATGATTGGAGGATTTGATTGGACTCTGCCACAAGAGAATTGCTACTGCTACTCCAAATGCTGAAATGTTCATTGTTGCTGGAGGGATTTATATATATTTAACCCATCTATAGCTGATCTGGAGCATCAGTTTCTGATTCAGTTCAAGTTAATGTTCATTAAGTTTTAGGGTTTTCATGTATCTTGGCATGTTCTCCTCCACCAGTCTTACACACTGCTTTTGGATAACTGTATGCCACTCCTGGTGCCAAAATTCAAGCAGTTCAGCTTGGTTTGATGGCTTGTGATCATCCACCTTCCTCTTGATTATATTCCAGAGGTTTTCAAGTTAGTCAAATCAAAGAAACTCATCTTATATTTAAGTGTTCTTTTATTTTTTCCAGAGCTGTATATATATTATTTGGTTGGGATGCCAGAATAGACATAATAGACATAATACCGTCCATCATGTATCTATGTTATATCTAAAACCTGTATGCTTCCTTAATAATGTCTAGCTGGAAGCATCAAAACACAGGAGCATCAGCGACAACAAAAGCATGCTTTAGAGCGATTATCATTCATAATAGTAGATGTTGTGGACACACCCTCCAAAATCTTGTATTGGAATCGAACAGGAAGCGTTATACCGTATTACAACAGCCGTGCATGCACGCCATGCACACACACACACACACACACACACACACTCTCGACAACCATCTTCTAAAGCTGCACGCATGGCCTGTATTGAGGTATTATATTAGGTTTCTTTGGTAGAACAGAAGAGGTTTGGCTGGCGTGGCCCTGGATTTCGGCCCTGAACGAACCCAGGCAGGTGAGGGCTAGTTGCAGAAAGGTGTGTGACGGATTCTTTTCCCGCCTGCTTTTTTTTTTTTAATGCCTTGGGTCACGATTAGGTGAGGTGTTGACGGCGATGATTTGTTCGTGTGTGGAAATCTGAGAGGAAGTAGCCTGGGCTTCTTGTTGTAGACGTGAATGAACGATGTCATTTAGGAGAGATTGACTCCGCTGACATGGATTGAGGCGAAGGGAAGGGGAGGGCAGTGAGACTGAGGCACTGTAGCACAAAGCCACAGTGTTTAGAGGTTTTTAGAGGCGCATGGCTCATGCGTGTGTGTGTGTAGAGAAAGAGAGAGAGACTGAGAGAAAGAGAGAAAGAGAGAGGGAGAACACGCGTGTCTGCAGCATACTGATGCAGTGCTCAGAGTGAGGCATAAGGGAGGAGCAGGAGTGAGAGAGAAAATGTGTTGCCCTGGGGCTGGCTTCTCTCCCTCTGTTCTTCTGGGCTCTCTCCGAGAGGAAACGGCATGCCGTGTTTTTATTCCGCGTCAAATTAAGAGTAAGATAAACCTCCTCGCTGCTGCACTGAGAGGAGAGGAGGAGCGGGCAAACTGTGTGTGTGTGTGTGTGAGGGTGTGTGTGTGTTGTGTGTCAGTTTTAACTGGATGTAAAGTAATTTGCTGAAAAGCAATTTCCACAGCACATTTTCTGTGTTTTTTTGCAGTGTAACACTGTATTTCATCATGGGCTGCTGTGTGTGAGAGAGAGATACAGACAGAGTCTGAAAGAGAGAGAGAGGGAGAGGCTGCTGCTAATCGATTGAAATCTATGGGGTGTGTGTTACTGTTCGTGTGTGTATGAAAAAGACAGAGAGTGTGTGTGTGTGTGAGAGAGAGTGTGTGTAGATGGGAAGCAAAAGGTATTGTTGCTGAGGAGACTAGCTATAACTGAGCAGCACCCTCCTCAACACTTCCAGCACACTTCCTTTGCCCATAGAGACCATTCTCTCTCTCTCTCTCTCTCTCTCTCTCTCTCTCTCTCTCTCTCTCTCTCTCTCTCTTTCTCTCTCTCTCTCTCTCTCTCTCTCTCTCGCTTACATCTGTCACACACTAAGGAAGATAAATGCACATTTGCATTGTTGCATGGCCATGCAGCAGCAGTGTGTGCTACATTTTGCCCCAAATTTCAAGACAACAGAGGTGTGTGTGTGTGTGTGTGTGTGTGTGTGTGTGTGTGTGTGTGTGTGTGATAATTATCATCTACTGGCTCTCTATTCCTTTTATTCTACCTGGGACAACTGCTCATTCACTGTTTTTATCTTCATCTTTAAAGCTACTAAAAAGAGCATATCCTACTTTTATTACTTCTAGTAACACCAGAGCAACCACCTGGAAAACCACAGCATATATACAGCAATATATACAGACAACAGTTTTGTGAGCTCTGTTTTCCGTTGTTTTATTTGAAATCAAGGTTATTAAAAGGAGTGTATCTGGCTTTTGTTGAAATAACACCATAGCAGCCACCTGGAATACCACAGCAACTGCAATGTAGCAAACTATAGCAGACTATATACGGACAACAGTTTTGGGAGGTCTGTTCATTCTTGCATCTTCTTCTTCGGTATCCTGCTTTTGTTGGAGTAACACCAGAGCAACCAACTGGTATACCACAGCAACAGCAACATAGCAAAAACAGACTGTATACAGACAACAGTATTGGGAGGTCTGTTCATTCTTGCTTCTTCTTCTGTATCCTGCTTTTGTTGGAGTAACACCAGAGCAACCACCTGGTATACCACAGCAACAGCAACTTAGCAAAAACAGACTGTATACAGACAACAGTATTGGGAGGTCTGTTCATTCATTGTTTTATTTAAAATCAAGGTTATTAAAAAGGGTTTATCCTGCTTTAGTTGGAGTAACACCCTAGCAGCCACCTGGAATACCACAGCAACTGCAACATAGCAAAAACAGACTATATGCAGACAACAGTATTGGGAGGTCTGTTCATTCATTGTTTCATTTGAAATCAAGGTTATTAAAAAGAGCTTATCCTGCTTTTAGTGGAGTAACACCATAGCAGCCTCCTGGAATACCACAGTAACTGCAACAAAACAGCAAAAACAGACTATATACAGACAAAAGTAATGAGAGGTCTGTTCATTCTTGCTTCTTCTTCTGTATCCTGCTTTTGTTGGAGTAACCCCAGAGCATCCACCTGGTATACCACAGCAACAGCAACATAGCAAATACAGCATGTTCTTGGCATGTTCTCCTTCACCAGTCTTACACACTGCTTTTGGATAACTTTATGCCACTCCTGATGCAAAAATCCAAGCAGTTAGGCTTGGTTTGATGGTTTGTGATCAGCCATCTTCCTCTTGATTACATTCCAGAGGTTTTCAATTAGGTAAAATCAAAGAAACTCATAATTTTTAAGTGGTCTCTTATTTTTTTTCAGAGCTGTATTTGTTCATGTTTTTCACTTCCAAAGAGTCCTATTCTGCTAGAAACACTTATCAACCAGCACTAGAAAAGCTGTACATGTGTGTACATGTGTGTGCATTTACACATCTGTAGCAGCAGTAGGAGTAAATTAAAGTAGCTGAATGTTTTCATTTGCGGGGGTCCACAAACATTTGGACATATATACACTGTCTCTCTGAGTGTGTTCATGTATTTTGATCTGATCAGGAAGAGCACTGCCATCTGTGGTGCTCTTCCATGTAATAAGAGAAGCATACACTCTCTCACTCATCCCCAAACACAGATATAGCATTACAGACACACACACACCCACACACACACACATGTATATACTGTATATCAACATCTATATATAGAAACCATCATATATTCATGTACTGTACATGGTCAATCATACCAAATCAATTATCAGTGCAGCGTCTTATTTTGATCCCATTGAATAAAAAAAAAGGATTCTAGTAATCATATAAAAAAATCCCAAACAAAAATAATGAAAATTGTTTATCGTTCTTCAGCTTTTAATGGAAGCAGAAATCAGAGACAACGAGCTTATCTTTCCTAATCCTCCCAAGGGGGGGAGGGCGGGATCTTCCTCTGCCCAGCGATTGTCATGGGATGATTGTTTGTGTATTCATCTCTTTATTTATTATATCTGACTCTGTATAATATTACTGACCCGTATTTGATATCCTTATTAAGAGGCTCAGTGGGCTCCGGTAATCTAGGGACTTTTTTTATGAGAGATGGGATCAGCAGTGTTTACTTGATTCAGATGTCAATTCTGTTCATCCGTTCATCCAGGCTTCCATCTCTGGTGGCCGATTTAGAATGATTTTTGGTGTTTATGTGCTTTTAGAGCTAGGCCACTCTACGTGCGTTACATTCTAAGCGCCTCCTGTTGCTCTTAAACCAGCCTTTTTCTTTTGTTATTTTTTCCATGGCATGGATTCCATAAGATGCTGAGAGGATAAATGTTAAAATTCTGGTCTGTATTGACATGATTGCATCAGGCATTTTCTTGCAGACTTGCAGGAACTTTTTTGGGGGAGTAATATTAGCCTGCAAAGCTTCAGTTCAAACACATATCAAAAGGATGTTCTGGGAGGGCCATGGAAGATCATTGAACTTATTGGCACATCCCAATGGAACCAGTTTGAGATTACTTTTGTACTTTTTTTTTTTTACGTTATTATGCTGGAAGTAGCATATAGAAGACGAGAAGCAAATTGTGGCCATGAAGGGATGCACATGGTCAGCAATTTTGCCTTATTTGGGTAGTGGTGGCTTAGTGGTTAGTAAAGTAGGGTATTAATGACAAGGTTGTGGGCTTGCTACCTAGGTCTGGTAAGCTGCAACTGTTGGGTGATTGGGTATAGTGGTGCCACAGAATAAAGATAAATGAGAGGTGGCTCAGTAGTTAGAGAACAGGGTTGAAGGTTTAATACCAAGGTCTGCTAAGCTGCCACTGTTGAGCCAATGCAAGACCATTAACACAATCTCTTCTATTGACCAACATTATTGAATACATATATGCAATTGATCCTTTTTGATTGTCAATACAGTCCACAATAATGCATGCTAAAATAATTGATTGCTTCAATACAAAATAGGACTAATGGGGCTAAAACTGAGAGCAGTGGACTGAGCAATGATGGGAAGGTTTGTCTATTGGTACCTTTCCAATGTAGGGTACCTACTCTCCTCGAATCTACACAGCCTTTTTGCTTTTCCTCAGGCAAAAAGGAACATGGTATTATTTATATATATTTTTTGTAGTACCAACTTGCACACGGTTCCAATTATTATGTTATTATTGTTGGTGTTTCATGATGCTACCAGCAACATTCTGGTAGTAAAAAAAAAAAAAAAAAAAATGAACCAGGCACCAGGTATCAAAAAGCGATTGGAGTAGCGTTGAGTAGTGTAGACTCCATGCAGTGAAAAAAAGCCATCTTGCCGCCTCTTATTTCCCATCAGGAACTCCGTGGACATCCCCATCCTTCATCCACCAGTCTGTTATCCACTCCAGATTGAGTTAGACAGGAACTGTTGTTTATTTCATTCTCCTGTTAAAAAAAATCCAGCACGTACCTCGCTCCGCTCCAATGTGACTCTTTGGAATGGTGCAAGGAGAGGATGAAAGGCTGGAGAGAGGAACAGATAGAGAGACGGAATGATGTGGCCATGGCAATTGTGTAGCGAACACAGGGAACAGTTCTCTTTGTAGGTACAGTATTTAAAAGATACTGCAAGAGTAAAGCAAGAAATACACTTGCTTTCTTATGTTCTGTCTTTCTTTCGTTCACAGCACGCTTTTTTAGGAGGGTCTTTGAGTTGTTTGGCCTTTTTTGACCAACTAAAGGTGGAGGCTGTTTGGAGAGGAAGAAAGACATGGTATTATTGCTTATACAGTGTTATTTCTCCTGGCATATTGGTGTGGAATATATTGTTTTTTTTAGAGGTGGGCTAGTTGTTTTATTTTGATGGAAAATTATAGCAAATGCTAGTGTAGAAGATCAATGTAACACACTAATAGTACTAAATACAAGTAATAGGCGTAAAACCCAAGACAGGTCATCACTAGATAGCAAGCAGGAAGGCTAAACAACCAAAGTGAGGAGTTCCTAATAAATTTAGTAAGCCTAGTAAGTTGATACTCAAACAAAATTGGTCAAAATGTTTGGTCCAATTTCAAAAACATGGAACAAAGTACAGTATGTTCTGTCAGACCAAGGGCTCATTTAAACCAGAGTAAGATTCAAATGAAAAACACAGATTAAAAAGTGTAGCAGGTGTAAAATAGCTCTCGTTTCCAAATACAGAAGGCTTGGCAAGCCTAGTGCATGCCTTCATAAGCTGAAATGCATAAAATTGAATAAAAAACAAATAAATATGAGCATTCATATCTCACAGCTATGTCACTCCAATTAACACTCTGTTGCACCTGAAGATTTGTAATCTAACACATTGTCTTTTACCAACAGTAGTGCTAGATAGAGAGAAAGACACCCAACCACCGAGCACCTATCATCACAATATGATGAATGCTTTGCCAGCATGAAGAGGCACCTTTTTTTTCTTCTCTCTCTCTCTCTCTCTCTCTCTCTCTCTCTCTCTCTCTCTCTCTTGTTCCTTCTCTCTCCCTCTCTCTGTTTCTCAGCAGTCAATAATGAGAATTGCTTTGTAGGCTGAATGGATTAGTGCTCTCTCCTCTGGGCTTCTGGTTGTTTATTTGAAGCCACTGTGGTGTCAAGTGAAACGGCCTAGGCCATTTTCTACCTGCCACCTAGTCTTAGCCTTCTCCACCCACCACTGCACTCTCTTTCACACACAAGCACACATACACATGCACACAGAGAAACCAGTACTTGCTACAATATTATATCAGATCTTTTTTTTTATTATTATAGTTTGTATTGTATTATAAAAAAAATCAGTACATTCAACTGCATTGACAATTTAGGATGTTAGAAAAAAAAAACATTGGGACATGCAAACATGTAAAAAAATGTGAAGAAAAAAAAAACCCACTACAAACCCACTGTCCCATCCAAATGACACCCACTCTCAGACCTCACTCCAACTCCAGATTTTCATGTACCATAAGCACACTGGTCAGTGTCCAGCCCCTCACTCACAATGTAACACCTGTGGGCGTTCCCAAGCTGTCCCATTGCTGTCTCATCACTTTTGGCATGCCAGTGTAGAACAGCTTTGTTTTACAGTCATCATCTTTTTTTTACAGTTATTCTTTTTTTTAAAGGATATCATGAGAATATCAAAGTGTGAAGCTAGTATTGATTTAAATCAAGGATTGAATAAAAAAGTCAGATATAAATAATGCCGATCATTTTTAGACCTAAAGATTTTTCGCATTATATTAAACACATATAATTTAACATATTTACTATCAAAATAATAATGTGTATATATACAGTGTGTAATAAAATAATGAAAATGAATGAAATATTTTTTGTTTGGACCATTTTCGAAAAGAATACAATTTAAATAAAAATTAACTGAAATGCTTAGATCTGAAAAAAAAAACAGTTTAATATATATATTTAATACAAATATACAGCTCTAGATTTTTCTTTAATCATTTTCTCTGATTTTGCTATTTATAGCTATATGTTTGAGTAAAATTAACATTGTTGTTTTATTCTATAAACTACAGACAACATTTCTCCCAAATTCCAAATAAAAATATTTAAGTCAATCAGAGCATTTATTTGCAGAAAATGAGAAATGATTAAAATAACAAAAAAAAAGCAGAGCTTTCAAACCTTAAATTGTGCAAATAAAACAAGTTCATATTCATAAAGTTTTAAAAGTTCAGAAATCAATATTATGTGCAATAAGCCTAGATTGTAATCACAGTTTTCGTGCATCTTGGCATGTTCTCCTCCACCAGTCTTACACACTACTTTTGGATACTCCTGGTGCAAAAATTCAAGCAGTTCAGCTTGGTTTGATGGCTTGTGATCATCCATCTTCCTCTTGATTATATTCCAGAGGTTTTCAATTTGGTAGAATCGAAGAAACTCATTTTTAGGTGATATCTTATTTGTACAATAACTAATTTATGACACACTGAGTACATTTTTAAAAAATTGAACAGCAAAACAGCAGCACACAAAGACCTGAGCCAGTAGTGATGATGGCAAGTTAAAAGTCCCTCAAGATCAAAAGGAAGAAGAACCCTTGACTGGAACTTAGACTCAAAAGGGGAACCAGTCCTCCTCCGGTAGGCACCGGATAACACAACAGATAACAAAACTATGTGTGTTCCATACTGTCTGTCTGTCTGCTGGCAGCTACATGTATCACTCTCCTACCATAACTAACTCATTGCCTTTCTCCTCCCTACCGCCCTCCTGACGGGGGGGTTAGGATGTTACATGCATGCCTCGCTGTGTTTGTGGTATCCCAGTCTACCATAACATCCTGCATAAAGCTCGCTGTAGGGTTTGAGCCAAAGAAATCAATATCAGCACTACCACACACACAAACGCACACACACACACACACACATACACCTTCACTGGCATAGACACACACCACTACCCAATCAATATCATTAAAAGGAGTGTCTATGGCTCATTGCAAACAGAGAGTATCGCACAGCTCTCTGCGGCTCATGTTTTATTAATGAGGCCTAATTATTCTTTCCAGTGTTCTTCATGCTCCTGCACTGTTTCCTCGTTTGTTTTTCGGTCCCTCTCTCTCTCTTCCTCCTTTTGTATGCAAAACATCCTTCTGATTCTCCGTTTAGATTTTGGCAGTGACACGCCGTGATCAAAGATTGAACAAGGATCACACACAGACTCTCACACACACACACACACAGACAAACATTACTACTCCGAAACTAAACTAGCAAGAAAGAGTAAAAAAAAACGAACATCGAATATGATTTCAAAAGTCGTAGCCCTCAACATTTCCTTCCCAGCCTTATTTATTATTAAGCAACATTGATGCTAACATTGATGCCAAATTTGAAACATAAAATAGAATAAATGTCTGCTAATCGAGTTTCACAAATAAGAATCAGTTCAATCTGTGCCTTCTTTCAAGATCATGAAGTCATGTGGAAAAAAAAAAATGCCGCAAACGAAGCTGAATTAATCAGCTGAAAGCTAAGTATCTCACTTCTTTTAACAAAGCAACAATGGAGCTAGCGTTGATGCTAACGCTCAAGCCTAATGCTAAAAACAAAACCATGAGGAACATATATATTTAAATTATGTTTTATAAATCAGCTGAAGCTTTGTATCTGATTTATTTGAAAGAAGCAACATAATGTTAGCATTTATGCTAACACACAAAACCCCAAAAAATATATTTTTTTAATTATTTATAATGGATACATATTTGTACAAACTGAGTGACTTTAAAACACTTATTCCAAACAATAACGCTAGTAAAACCATAGCAATGAAATTCTGCATATAATCTCTTCAATTCCTCAGAATATATATATATATTTTTTCTGTTTTTAGACAATAATATTATTTTTAAGGTGAATTTGCTACAAAATATCTTTGTGCCGTTATAAAGAAAAGTTTACAAAGTTGCAGGTAACACTGATGCTTACATCATTGTTAAAATTGCTAATGTTAGCTAAAATATTTATCATAATCAGTAATTAATGCATTATTTCCAGGAGATATTCTTGATTATTGATGCAACATAGTTCAATATTAGCCCCTTTAGCCCCCGCCAAAAATTTGTGCACATGGTTTACATTTCCACCAACAAAAATAGGTTCTGAAACCCTGAAAAGTTCCCAGGTGGAACCAAAGAATAGTACGTTCTTCAGAGAGAACCGTTGTAGGTGTATATAGCTGTATAGGAGCAAGGAGCAATGGCGATACTTTCATAAACAAAAATTCTAAGTTTCATGTTTAATTTTTGCAGAAAAACAAGCATCTGTAAAAGAACAGCACACAAATTCTCACAGGTAATCTATTCACTTCACCATCTTCTCACCTCTGTTTACTGCCGTTGTGAAACGCTCTCTGTGATGTATTCTTGGTTTCACTAAAACTGGTGCAAACATGGGCTGGTTCTCTAAAAAAGCACCAAGATTTTTATCTTGAATGGACCAGTTCCAGAACTTAGAGTTCTTTTGGTTGAAAAGGTCTGTAGAAGGTGGTCACTAGTAAGAAATATAAACCAGCCTGTTTTTAACTCCAAGCTAGCGTCTAGCAACTCTCCTTTTCTTTTCTTTTTTCTTTCTTTTTTTTTTTTTTGTTTTGCTAAGACCAAACTTTACAAAGCACTGCATTTCTGGACAAATTAGAAATACAGAAGCTGGATAATGTAAGAAAATTAGCCGGCGCTATATACCTTTATAACCTTTTTAAAAGCAGGTATCATTCCTAGCCTTCCTGTAGCAGTTTAAACCACACCTCCAAGCAGGGCATCTGCTAGCTTTCAGCTATTTAAAGTTTAATACCTTCTGCTAACACCAAACAACTTAGCGTAGTCCTGGCCTCTGGCTTTCCTCAGGTTTGCTTTTATTTGCTTGTCGTCATGTAAACCTCATATACACTCTCTGTCAACCGGACCTGGGCTAGTGGCTAATGTAGCTAATGGTTTCTGCCTGTCACGCGCTGATAAACAGAGTGTCAGACAGAGTCTTTGCAGTGAAACCCAATCCAAATACTGTCGTCCTTCAGACACAAGCGCAGACGCGCACACACACACACACACACACACACACACACACACACACACACACACACACACACACACACACACACACAAACAGGCAGACGTACTCACACACAATCCCCGCAGGGCTCGATCATGAAGTGCCCGTGTTAGACTAACATGCAAATACAACATTTCAACATTTACATGCCGTGTGTTTTGTGTGCGTAGCATGTCCCTCATCCGAGGACATTCCTAAGTGTCACGTGCCGGGACTGCGTATCTCGTTTGATCATTTCTAAGCTGCCTCGTCGCCTCCTTAAATAGCTTGATTGACAGCTCCCCTTCCTGACTTTGATGGCAAAGTGCCATATGTGTTGAGTGTACAGTATGCCTCAAAAGACATGTATCGATTCTGAAGGATGTGTGAAGGGTATTATCTGCGCGGCTTTTATCCTTAACCCTTAGAAGTCTGGAGATACTACAGTCAGTTTTTCCTATGCTATTTAAGTGTAAATGCACAATTAACTGCACGGCTGGAACGTAATGAATTCACATTCGGTATTGACGGGATTGAGTTTTGAGGCACTTTGGACTTTGTTTCAATGTCAAACAACGAGAAAGTCAAGGCAGAAGTGTTGGTTTATAGGTTGGTTTAGCATAGCACGGAGTCCCACAGGGTTCTATTGTAAGGCCTATACAATTGACTGTAGTTATGACAGTAGGTTCGTTATGAAAAAGTATAAAAATGCTAAAGAGCCTATAGTCTATAGAGTCCTCTAAATTCTAAAACCGTGGTTGTGGTGCAACACCACCAGGCTCGGTTTAAACCCACTAACACCTACAAAATTCAATCTCTGTAGAACTGCTTGCACTTTTATCCCATTCAAACTCACCAGGGCAGTCATATCTACCCTTCTATGTCCATTGGACTGTGAAATGCACACCCATTTGAGGGCAGTATGAGCTAGCTGGCTTTTGAGGGCCTTTGCTGCAGAGCAAAGTCATTTTGAATACATTAAGCAGTGACATGTATGCTAATGTAGGGATGCTAATGCAAGTTTTGCTACATTTGCTACAAGTTAACAACCTAAAAAGCTACTTTAAATTGCACCCTTTGCTGACATGAGTGACTATAGTATTGCCAAAGGAATAGGACCCTCTGGAGAAGATACCAACAAAACTGCACATGGGCTAAAATGGTA
This sequence comes from Astyanax mexicanus, assembly GCF_023375975.1. Taxonomy (NCBI): domain Eukaryota; kingdom Metazoa; phylum Chordata; class Actinopteri; order Characiformes; family Acestrorhamphidae; genus Astyanax; species Astyanax mexicanus. Next base: position 22,215,412 of record NC_064415.1, on the reverse strand, counting down.
TAAAGCCCTCATGCACATTAAATGTGTTCTCTGAAATGATGGTGCTCCATCCAATATCATTTTCCTATCTATCTATCTATCTATCTATCTATCTATCTATCTATCTATCTATCTATCTATCTATCTATCTATCTATCTATCTATCTATCTATCTATCTATCTATCTATCTATTTATTTTTAGGGATGGGTTGGGGATGAGGTGAAGTGTTGATCATCCAACATATTGATCTTAGCTAATCCTAACATTTTTGGACAGTAGAGACGCTTACTCCAATAAAAGCAGAATAAACACCTTTTTTAAGACTTTTTTTCTTACTTTTAAAAGAGACAAGATATAAGCAGATGTTCCAGTACTTTTTGCCCCTATAAAGACCATCAATACAGACCTTATTCTATTACATTTCGGTCAGATAGCCTTTCGAATTGACAGGATTAATACATAAGCAAACTCTCTGTTGGTACAAGAAGCTAATTGCATGTCAGTGCTAAAGCAAAAAAAAAAATAAAAATAGGTCAAGGTAGGTTTGCAAGCTTTGGTTCACCGTTTGAAAGAAAGATCTGTCGGAAGAAGCGGCTGCCTTTCTGCCTTTTTTCTGCGATATGAGGACAGGCAGTGGAGCATGCTAGGGGCAGATATTTGCCATAAAAAAAGGAGCTTGTAATTTTATTGGATTCCGCATTTCCATTTTTTGCTTCAAGGTAGCGACAAGAAGCTAAGAGAAGGTTCTCCTATCCAATTAAGGCATGCTAATCCATAACCGCAGATAGGCATCAGCGGGGACACTGACTCGCACGCGTGCTAGCTCAGGCGTTTTCTTTTTTTATTATTATTTCTTGCCATGGCTTGTGTGTGTCTATGTGTGCGTGGGGTGGGTGGCGAGCTAACGGGGGGGTTGTCGAGGAAGAAAGGGAATGGCTCTGTGCGATGAACACTTTTCTACACTCATTGCTCCTTTAGTTATGAAAAATCCTACAGCTGGTCGCTGACTTATTCATGGAGGTAGTGCCAAGGTTTTTTTTTTTCTTTCTCTTTTTTTTATTGCTTCCCTTTCTCTCTTTCTCTTGCTCAACACCACCACCACTATGGTTTCCTTCGCTTCTTTTTTTTTTTTTTTTCCTCAGAATGGTGTTCTAAGCATGGTCGCAGAGCTCAAATTAATTTCAGCTTGTTAATTCCCTTTGAAAAAGGAGAGAGAGAGAAGAGAAAAGAAAAAAAAGGCCTGGGATATATATATATATATATATATATATGAAGAAGAAAAAAAAAAGAAAAAGAAAAGAAGGAGTGAAGCAGGAGGCGAGGGCTGTGCTGTTTGAGTTTCTAATTGCCCAAGCCCATAATATGACCCGGGGACGCCGGAGCTTGCCGGCCTCTGAAAAATTCAGCAGCTAGAGCGCATCTTAGCTAGCACACGCATTAGCTGTAGCGCGCATTAGCCAGTCACTTGGCTTCTGGGTGTTGGTACAAGTTACCCTTTTCTGCGGATCTGAGACCAATTCTGTGGCTTCTGCTATAATGGATGGGATTTGAAGTGCGGCGAGGGGAAGCCGCTCGGAGGTCAGAAAGGCGGCGTCTGATTGGCTGAAGCTTGGTGGAACGGTCTTCCACGGAGGCCTGCTAAAGCAGCCCGTACCCTGGGGATGTGTTTGTTTGGACAAAGCAAGTCGGGACTACTCAAATAGCATTAGGAAAGAGTGCTACAGCCTCTCTAGCTATTTCAGTTAGCGAAGCTGCAGTTTAGCACCAGAGCATCACCACGAGTAGAGGCTAGTCTGCTGCTAAACGTGACATGTAGATGATATTTGGGAGGGTTTTAACTCTTTAACTGCTACTTTGGTCTGAATCACTACATTTTTGATCTGATACTGCTTTGAAAGCACTTGTTCTGATGAAATATGCCGCTCACGCCTGTTATCCTTGTAAATCTCTTCTGTCAGAAACGATGCCGCTCATGCCCTGATGTTTCTGGTGCCTCCACATATCTGTTAATAGCAGAATGTGAGTAAACAAGTCTGGTCCTTGCTGCCGCGAGCTCAGAAAGGAGCATTCCGGGCTGTGTGATTCAGACTGAATGAAAAGCTGAGACATTGAGAGAGAGAGAAAAATATCCACAGAAACAGACGTTGTGGCTGCAATATCTGACCGAAGGCGGTTTAGCACAGGGTTAGACATAGACATGGTAGACTTATATATACATAATCGGTACATGAATATCAGAAAGAGAGCAGCAAATGTAGTATGCTGCATACAGTACATACAGTCCACAAATCTATCTATCTATCTATCTATCTATCTATCTATCTATCTATCTATCTATCTATCTATCTATCTATCTATCTATCTATCTATCTATCTATCTATCTATAAAATCTTCACAAAAAAAGTGTAAGTGTAAGTGTGTGGTATGTATGTTTGTGTGTGTGTGTGTGTGTGTGTAAGTGTGTGTAAATTTGTGTATGACTGTGCCCAGATATGGGTTGGCACTCTGTTCTGAGTAAATGATGTACTGCCCGATGGTTGTTTCCGGTTGAGAGTACGCTGTTTGCTATTGGCTGCCGCTTCTCACTGGTGTGTAGATGAGTGCTGAGTATGAATGGTTGTGTGTAAAATGTGTAAATTGTAAAGTGTCCTTGGGTTTCTGGAAAGGCGCTATATAAGTTCATATAACTATATGACTTCATTCATTAATCAAATATTTAATTTTATAATGTTATGAATGAAACAGTGTGTTCAGAGGGTAGTGCCAATGATCATGACTGGTATCATCTGGCTAGAATTGCCCATGCATACAGACACATGCATATCACACAGGTCAGTGCAAAGTTCTTCAATTTCCATGGGATAAACTTGATACTAGAGACATGATACTAAACACAGCTTGTATTGTACACTATAACTATACAGTAGATGTATCCATAGAAAAGCATTGCTACAAGCTACCAGAATAAAAAGCAAAGCAGAAAAATAAATCTGGAGCAGGAGCTGAGCCTAAGGTCATCAACCCCAATGCCAAGTGTCAGCTAGAAGGCTGTAAATCTCTCCAGCGTTGGGCTGTGGAGCAGATTAACTGCCTCGTTCTCTGGAGTGATGGCGCTCCATCCAATACCTTTAGGATGAAATAGAGCGACCATCGCATCCTAGCGTTTGTACCAGAACTAATCATCCAATATCTGACCTTACAAATGCTCTGGTTGCTGAATGCAATCAAATTCTCTAAGACTGAAATGTTCCAACATTTAAAAAAATGTCTACAATAGTGTACTACACATCTACAGGCTGCAAACTGTATATATTAAAAAAAATGGGAAGGAGGGGGGGTTTGGATGGTAAAGAACAACAAGGTTAAGTAATAAATGGGAGCTGGGAATGAAAATAAAATTGATGGGGTGGGGGTGGGGTGGGCTGGTTCGCAGGATAAGGTTACAGATCAATATTGACCAGAAGGTTGTCTTTAAAGGTTACAGTGGTGGTCTAAGTCATACTGGATAAACTTGAAGTGTGGAGTATGGAGCAGAATACCTTGATCTGCTTGGTTTTGCTTGTATATTACAGCCAAGGCAATGTGATCTTGCCATGATCAGAATTATTGTTTCTAACCCAATAATTAACAATAAACCAACAATAAAAGGTCTGTTCAGGTGCAGTTTAACTTGATTTATTATCAAGATAATTATTAAAACAGCTATGAAGTTTTGTTTTTCTTTTCTTTCTTTTTTTACACTGACTGGGGTATATGTGGCATCTACCATATAAAATTTGTTTGTGCATCCCCAACCCTTTGAGTAAAGCAGTATAAAACAGTACACGTAAAGCAGTATAAAAGCCAGGACACAGGACCTTCCTGTATTTACTTTCTAGCTTTTTCCCCAGACAGCTGTGACCAATATGCATTTGTATACCACAGCCATGGGAACGTGATCTTGCCATAATCAGAACTTATAACCCAATAATAAAGAATAAATCTATGATAAAGGCTGTTCAGGTGCAGTTTAACTTGATTTATTACCCAGATAATTATTACTACAGCTATGAACAATACTATCTCTGCTGCTGCTCCATGCTAAGATGTTTTTATTATTATTAGTATTTTTTTTTTTTCATTGAATGTGTTATTTGCGGCAGCTATCATACAAAATTTGTGTGATTTCTTTGTGCATCACAAACCCTTTGAAAGGGATGCCAAAAATTTTACATATAAAACAGTGTTAAAGCAGCTACTTTACACTATACAATTTTACATGCTAATCCTTCAGGACACGGGACCTTCCTGTATTTACTTTCTAGTTTTTCCCCCGACAGATATTACCAATCAGCATAGACTTTTTTGTTGCACTTAAACCTAATTAAACCAAAGGATAAAATGTTAAAAGTAGACAAACTTGTTGTTGACTGATTCGGACCTGATCAATGAACTACAGGTGTGAAAACCCCCTTTAAAAAAAAAAGCATATTTGTATATTCCATCAAATTAATTCAATAAAAAAAAAGGATTTTGGTCTTTCAAGAAGCTTCAAAAAAGAGCTTTTGGAAGCGTTCCTAGCAAATGTCTGCAGCATGTTGTACAATGCCCATCCACCGTAAGTGCATGGACGCAGATTAGACTGCATGAGGAATGTGAGGTGTGAGTTATGTGGAGCAGCAGGAGTGTTTTTTACCGCAGTGAAATCCGGGCTGCACCTCCCGGCCGTACACATGCACATATTAGGAAAAGCCTGTGCTGCGCTGGATCCACATTAGGGTCTCGGCTGTTTCTGCTGTTTATAAATTGGAGTAAACCTGATTGGGAATAGTGATTCGGTATAAATAGTCACTTGGACTGCTTGTTTGGGCAAATGCGGTGGGCTGGTTATAATATAATGGCTAGTATTTGCTTATAGTAATGTAAGCAGCTGCTGGAGCGAGCAGCTCATTTATTTGTGCCAACTGTAAATGTCCCATATACTATGTGGGCATGTGTGTGTGTATCTGTGTGTGTGAGAGAGAGAAAGAGAGAGAGAGAGAAAGAGAGAGAGAGAGAGAGAGGGGGCTTGAGCTGCAGGCGTATAAACTGCATTAGCTACTGTGTATTGAGTTTTCATTATGTTTGACCTGCTTTTTCTCTGACCCCAAAGAATCAAATTGAAACCCCCTCTTTTTTCTCTCTCTCTACCAATGAAACACAGCAGCCCTCAACTGTTTGCTCGAATCAAATGCAAAGAGCTTTTAAAAACCGCTGACCAGAATCCCGCGGATCTTTAAGTAACACTTAAGTAACGCATAAACAATAATTCCTAATTGACAATTTGCACTATGAGCAGCCTATACACAGTAATTACGTCCAAAAGAGCTGCTTTAGAATGATTAGTGCTTCTCTGCTACTCACACGGGGTTAAATTAACCTGACCATGTTAGCCGCCGTATTTGCATATATCCGCGTTTGCGGCTCATTATGGAAGTCTAGAGGGTGCGTGCCTGCGCAGATGTATGCAGACTGTGGCTAAAGTAAAAGGCTACGTTTTCATTTTGTGGAATTTCATATGAAACCCATGTGTGGTAGTTTAGACAGTAATACCTATTTTATTACTTTGTTATAGAAAAAAAAATGTTCCACTGAACATTCCACTAAGCACTACCTTCTCCAGGCAATGCTAAGCTGCCAATTTATTAGAAACACCTGCTTTGTACCTGCACTGTACCAGCCACTTTATCAGAAACACTTACTATGTACTATATACTATAGGAAATCTTTGCCCATCTGCTGATGCACAATTTGTCAGCGACCCTCTTTACCTTAGAATTATTCAGTTCCACTTCTGGAGGCCTAGAGTTCATTCTCCTTGCATTGCAAGATCTTCAACAGTGTAGGTACAATTTTCTGTGTCACCGTACCTCACTGTATGTAAGCCCCTTTTTTAGCCATTATTTTAAGGTTCTTAAGGTTTGATAAACTGAAAAAATATTGATTAAAACATATACAACCAAATATACTGCAAAAAAAAAATAATAATACAAAATTAAATCAAGTATTTAATCATGTATTTAAATAAAGATATTCATACAGTTTATTCATACAATTATACTTTAGCATTCAGACTACTGCTCCCATCCAGTGGTGCAACTGTTTTGCACTCAATGTAATAATTAATAAAAAATAGAAAACATTCCTTATACAGCTACATTCATGCAGCTTCTCTCCATTATGTAGCTTGTAAAAGGACTTTACAGACAATAACAGTAAGATTTTTACATTATAATACAATTAAACCTGTAACATACTCCTCATTATTTGGAAGAGACTTATTTTTAAGGCGCTTTATTGGACTGAGCTAGGCTATCTGATTGACCTTAACTCAACCTGATTGTTCCATATCTACCATCTAGCAGAGGTATGTTAGGTTTAAATAATCCTTAAGAGGTCAATGACGACCTGCAGTGCCTCAGGGAGAAAAAAAAATCAAGAAATAAAATTGATTAAATGGTAAAAAATGACACATATGAGTAAATCTGTTAAAAAGTTTAGTTAAAAATTTAGTTATTTGTTTTTTTTTTTTGTATTTGTGATTTGCGTTATTGGTAAATATTTGGTAAAGATCTATATTTTCTAAACTGTCTTTGGTGAGGACATTAAAGGGTTAAGATTAGGTTTAGGTCAAAGCCATTAACTTCTTTGTAGCTAACACTCTCTCTAACACTGTATTGTCTGTATTGCAGAACTTATTTATTTTAAAGAAAACGTTCTGGATGCACTAAGCATACTAAACAAACTGTAATGTTGGAGGAGTAATTTCTGTGCAGAATATTGTTGACCGAGAGCCTCTTAACTCTTGTCTGCGAGGTCGAAATGCTCATACTGTTTGATTCAAACAGGAGATTTTTTTACAAAAGCTGGGCTGGACAGCACTTTACTAAAGCCACTTTTGGAACAAAAAAAGCTCTGGGTATGAATGTCAATGACTACCTTCCATCATCTACCATTTGCTCCTGATAACAGTGTTTGAAGGTAGCAAAAATGCCACCTCCGTGCTGTTGATTCTGAAGGATCTACAGTGCGTGAACGGTTATTGTCGCAATGGTGTGCTTACACTCTTATCTTGGTGAAGATAATAGGGACTAATCAGTATCATCCACCAGTAGCCATCATATCTGATAATCAAATTCAGATAATGAAACAGCTGGCCCAGATAATGTGTTTTTATCCTGCGCGTGAGGGAATATGTGTGTGTCTGTGTGTGTGTGAATGTGTGTGTGCCCATATAACACTTATCCCTTCATCCCATCTCGTGTTACAGCAATAATAGCTGCATTGTCATTACCTGTAGTGCGTGAACAGGTGGAACACCTTGCCTCTCTCAGCTCTCCTCCTCTTTCTCGATCCCCCTCTTTTCTCCCCTGCCTACTCAAGCAGGAAGGCTGCGTGTGATTTGATCCATCTGGCCCCACGCACCTCTCGCTGCACCTGCCTGTTAGACCGATTGTGCCGCTCCCATTGGACCATGAGGCAGCTGCCAGTAAGAGGAGAAATGAGGGAAAATGTACGCTGAAGGATTAGATGGTTGGATTAAGAAGGGCAATAGGAACACTAGCCTGGAATAAACAGTGACATCTAGACATCTGGTCAGAGGAAGAGTGCAAGTGTACACTCTCTGAAATAATGGTGGCTTAGAGGTGACTTTGGAGTGACGCCAAATAGGGACCAAGGTGAACCAAAGACGCTTTTGATTGATAGATTCTTTAGGGAATGTCTGAGAGCGAGATTCGAACTCATGACATTTTTGTTACTGTACTTAGTGCCTGCACGGCATTGCAATGTATATTAAATGGATATTAAAAATAAAATACATTACATGATGTATAGGCCACAGTTTGAAGTCTTATTAGAGAACAAAATCGAGGTGTAATCACCACTGAGGTCTCGAAGAACACTTGTAATATTATTTATTCATAATGTGTGTTTCAAATGAAATTACTGTAGAAATTTGGAGTAATGGAAAGTCTGTTCAATTTTGTATAAAGTGAATTTAGAGTTATATAAAACCAGCAAATCAAACTGTTTTCAAATGACGCCATTACATCCTTGAAGAACCATTTCCATTCTATTAATTTAAGTATTAGTATCAAGTTCTATTACTATAGCATTTTGGAGTAATTGGAGATCAAACTTTGGAAAAAGTAGGGTTGGGTGCACCACAAAGCAAATTCCTGACAGTACCTTTAAAAACATCTGAAACCTTTCGTTTAACTTTAGTGTCAACTCTAGTGGGCGGTGCTAAACTGCTGTAGACCAAAAAAGAAAAATTCATTATGTCAGTGTGATTATGGCATGAATTTGCAACATGGTCTCCATTAAAATGATCAGTTTTAATAAATGTATTTAGCTTATGTTTGATGGAATAGGGTTTATGACACACACATGTACAAATGATCACACTTACAACCTGTCTAGTACCTCCAGAAAGGTACTGCTTATAGAACAGGACTCTCTGAAGCAGAAAAAAAAAAAAAAAAAACACGAACTCGTTAGCACTATGCCTAATATAATTTACAGGCAATGAATATACAGTACATATAAAGAGCTCTAGCACTAAGCTATGGAACAGTAAAACATGGTTCTCTTGAATGATGATGCTCCATTCAGAGAACTTTTGGGATGAGTTGAGGAATTGATTGCATCCTACATGCAATCAGAGCCTCACAGCTATGCTCCACAATGTTGTAGAAAGAATTATTTTGGGCAGTAGAGAAAGTTACTCCAATAAAAGCAGAATATATTTGTTTTAATACCTTTAGAAGAAAACAATATATGAGCAGGTGTACCAAATGTTTAGTATATATCCATTTTTTTTTGTTGTTGTTTTTGCTGTGTTGTTGTGGCTATGTGTTTCGCAGATGAACCAGGTAGTTTTAGGTGGTTTATGTGGTATCCCCGGTGGTTGCTATGGTGTTGCTAAGTGAAGCTGGGGATGAAGTGGAGAGGTGAACCCCCAACAAGCATTTAAAAACCTTAAGCATTGTTAGCAAGGTTTGTTAGCATTCATAGAGATCAGTATTGCAGTACCAAACAAGGGCCTCCAAAATCAGAACATCTGTAAAAAAAAAAAAAAAAAAAAAAAACAGGTTTGAAATATTAATTTAGCAACTCCCTTCCAAAGCTCTGCTCTCATTCTCTCATTTTCACAATTTCACTGAAGCATTTAATCTGTTTTCCATCTCTCCCTCCTCTTGTTCTCCACCATGTCATCGTTCCCTTCCCAGCGTAGCGTTGAATGTCTTATTTGTTGAACAGCCCCAGGGATATTTTTACCCGGCTAATGAATCGTATGATGTTCCTTCGCCCTCAAGCTAGGAGCAAGTGAGTCAAGGCGACAACATGTGACAACATGGAAGCCACATTGCCTGTTTTTCTTTTCTTTTTTTTCTTCCTTTCCATTCTTTGTAGTCACTGTGTTAGTAGACCCCAGTGACACAGGACTGCTCTTAGCCACTAAGCGATGAAGCACTGTGATGAGGCACTGCTGTAGGATGCTAACCATGCTAAGTTTAGCGCAAGATGAGTTGTAAGATGAGTTTCTCATTAGTCAGTCTTAGTGAAAAGCTCTCACATGACGCATAACACTGATTTCTCTATCCATGGGCCAAAATAGTGGCCACAATTGCCTAGTTTTCTTATAATAGACATACAGCTGTGTTGGTTAGCTAGCCCAAATGCTAACATTACTTATGGATAAGTTTATCATATGTCGGTGTCAATAAAACACTCTTACATGACTTATAACACTGATTCCACACTGATAACACTATCCATAGACCAACACTGTGTTGTGTTGTTTTCCTTTTTAATGGGCAAGCAACTTTTTGTTAGTATGCTGGCCAAAAATGTTAGCTAATATTTGCGCAAGCACTGCTAGTTTATTGGTAGACATTAGCATAAAGCACTCAGGTCAGACTGATGCTTGTTTTGTGTTTTTTTTTTGTGTGGCATTTCTGTGGCATTAAAGAGGAAGCACTGGTGAATGATGCTAACCATGCTAACCACATTAGTACAAGTTTATCATAAGTATTTAAGTGTAAGTAAAAAAAGCTCTTACACAACATGATGCAACTTCCTGAACCAACAAAGTGTTGGCTATGGCTATGTTTTCCTACGATGGGCAAGCAGCAGTGTTGGTATCAAGCAAGCAAATAGCCATCATGCTAAGCTAATGCTCAGTTTATCGGTCTACATTAGCACATAGCTATTGTTTCTTGTTTTCCTGTAGAATGCTGTAGGATGCTAACCATGCTAACATGAGAAACATGTTTATCAAGCTTTGACATGACATGAAATGACGCAGATCCCTGGTCCAAGAAAGTGTTGGCTAGTTTTGCTATGTTGGTATCAAGCATACTAGCCAACATGCTAAGCCTAGTTTATCAGTCTACATTAGCCTAAAGCCCTGTGACACATCAGACTGATGCTGCAGGCTCATGATGCTAACATTAGACTAGCGCAAGACAGTTTATCAGTCTGTTTCTACAGAAATAGAAAGACAATAGAGGCGTTTGGATTCTAAACTTAGTGATTTAGACTAGATTTAGTGGAAAACAAAGAGTTAGTGGTGTTAAAGAGGGACAGAAAGGGAGAAAAAAAAACAGAGGGAGAGAGAGAAAGAGCGAGAGAGGATAAGGAGGCGCGCTAAGAGTCCTCGAAGAAGTCCCCTGAGGTACTTGGCATTTTTACATGGGGATTAGGATCAGTATCTTCTTCATCATCGTCATCACGATGCCAGCTTGTGATAGCGCGTGCCTTTGAAGCAGGCTGCTGCACTGAGCCCTTATCCCATCGACTATCTTTAGAGACAACAAATCTCAGTGGCTTCGCGACGCGGCTTTGAATGGAGGGGAGATATCGGTTGCATAGATATGAGATTCTCGCGACGGTCGAAGGGAGATGGCTCGCGTAGATGGAGGACAACCTAAATTCATGTTTTATGGGCTAATAGCTTCGGAGACATTTCGTCACAAGAAAAGGGACAAGCTTAGCCTTAACCTCCGCAAGGAATCTGCCATCAGGAATCCTAAAAATACTCCTCACCTACATGGCAGAAAAACAAATCCTGAGAGAGCAGGAGAGAGCGAGAGAGAGAGAGAGAAAAAGAGAGAGAAAGAGACTAGCTAGCTCCAATCATCGCATGAGCGGCGAATTGACAGTGAAAGCTCTTTTTTTCATGTTAGCTCATATTTAAAAGTGTGTTCGGTGCTAGCGAGAGGCCATCTCTCACTGCCGCGCTTCCAGGAAATTGTCCTTGTCAGTTAAAAGAAGCCATCTCGCCGCTCTGCTCTCAAATGATATTAATTTTTGTTATGTTTTTCAATTTGCCTCAGGGCCCGGCGAAGCTCGTGGGGTTTGGCTGGGCAGAAGCCAAACGTACAGATATTTCAATATTCATTTCATTTACCTCGCCACAGAGCCGCGATCATGCGGCTGCATTCGTTCATTCAGGCGCCGTTCTGTTCGGCTTCACGTTTGAACTCGTCTTTATAGAGTGAGTGATCGAGGAAAGTTCGCTGCTTAGGAGTTCCTTGAAGATGGTCTCGGTGGAATTGCTTCGCTTTTAGTGTGTAGAAGCGGCTTCTTTTTCTTTTTTTTTGCTGTGTGGAAGAAGTGTTGAACCGAACGTTAAGGATACTGATGAAGCGTGGTGGTTTTGGAGAAGCTTCTGTAAGTGTGTGTGTGTGTGTGTGTGTGTGTGTGTGTGTGCCTCTTTGCATTTGTGTGTGTGTGTAGCATCAGTAGTCTGTTCACTTGCTTGTTGCCCTTGTATGTAATGACCATCACAGTATGAATACCAGGCTAATCTTGCATTGCCCTGGGCCTCTCTCTCTTACTCTCTCTCTCTCTCTTTCTCTCTCTCTCCCACACTCCCTCACTCCCCGCTCTCTCTCTCTCTCTGCGTCTGTTTGTTCAAACATTAGAGCGTAATTACTTCTCTGAAATAATTGTTTTCTTAATCGTTGCTATCATAATTGTCTTTGGGTCCTGGGATGGCTTGCTAACTGTGTTTATAGCTATAAAGGGGCCCCGCTAAGGGAAAGAAAGTCAGTCATTTTGTGTGTGTTTGTTTGTGTTTGTGTGATTGTGTGTGTGTGTTTGTGTGTGTCAGGGTGACATGGCAGGGGTCTTTGAGTAATGTGTCCACAGCCTCAGGAAATGGAGTTTGCCTGGCTGTCACATTGACATTGATTTATTCATGATAAACCCTCTGTTTTCTCTACTCTCCACTGTAAGGTCTTCTTTTTCTAAAGGAAATGAAACGGGGGAAAAATGTAATAACAATGCAACAAATAATAGCACAGAAATAGAAGTGAAGGACTTTTATGTCCGAAGTCCGAGCAAGACTGAGACCTCAAAGCCTGTCTGACCTTATCTGACTAGAACGTGTATGGACATATGGTTAAAATACTTAAAAAAAGTACACTTAGGGTCTATTAGAAGGTTATTAGGTAAAGTTAATAGTTCTAGTTCCCAGGTATATAGTAAGTATACTACTATCAATATAGAAGAATATGTTGTCGCTGTCCAGTAAAAAACATGCTCATATATCTAAAATAGCAGCTTTGTAGTAGAGACATAAAAACTTGTTACGAAAAGTCAATGTAAAAAAAAAAAAAAGTTTATTTCCGGTAATTTTGGAGAATTTCTACTGGTCCATTCATCAAGAAATGTTGACAAGAAAGTATAGAGGACAGTTTTTTTGTTGAAATACGGTAAAAAAAAATCACATTTGACAACAACAACAGTGGAGACATGAAAGTGTGCTTGTTTATAACTTTGTAAGACTAAATTGGCCCAGATTTTAGTTTATAAAAGTATACCTTTGGTCTTACATTGGTATAAGTGTGGTAAACTTTGAATATTAGACTATTTAACAACCCTCCTGCCATCTAGCCTCTTATACTCTTTTTTTTCTCATTTTCCAGATGCACTCATACTTAGGGGCAATTTACTTACATTATACACTTACCATATACATTTTTGAGAGAAAGAAGGAAACCAGAGTACTCTTCCGAAACCCATGTGGACACACCAAACTCCTCACAGCAAGTGATAGCAGTAGAGATTGATCCACAACCCTGGGGACTTGGAATTGTTAAACATACACATTAAAAAGCATTTTATTTTGTATTTTCAAAAAAGTGAATTTTGTACTACTAAAAGTGAAAGTATAGCTATCCTGTTAGCTAGTTACTAGCTATCTTAGTTTTGACTTTAGTTTTACTTTAGTGTGCATCCGTTCTTGTTTTTCTCCTTATAAGGGTGTTTTTTCCAGCAGTAGTGTATTGGACCGCGACCCTGGCGATACGGGTTTGATCCTGTGTGAGGAGCGGTGTGTTTATTTTTTATTTTTTTTATCCTTTCTTCTTGGGTTACATGCTTTGTTCTGCAATTGGGTTCAACAATCCACTGGGCTGGAGAGCTACTAGTCTGTAGCACTTTATCCGATTACACTACATTTTCCAAAACAGATTTTTTTTTTTGTAGCCACATAATGGCTTGGAAAAGATCTGGCCTGCAGCCAAAATTAATTGCTGACCCCTGATATATACATAGACTTCTCTGTAGTACAAGTGCAGTACAAGTTCAGTGTACACAAGTATACATACAAGTATATGCCATATATGCTACATTTGTCTGTATACTTGTCAATGCTTGGCTTATACATTGCTGTATCTTTGGTTTATCTCTGACAAGAACAGAACAAGTCAACTGAAAGCAGACTCACTTGTTTCCGTCTTGTTTGTAAGAGCGTGCCGACTTTTTTTTCTGTATATATTTGCACCTCAGTCTCCAGACTCCAGGCACATGCACAAGCACTCTGTCTCCAGCTCTCCTCTCATTCCCAGCTTTGTCTGTGCCCCATTTGCGGTTATGTCTCATTGAACCACAGTCCGGACACGTAGCAGCCACAACGTTAGCCACCTGGCTGCGCGTGATGGATGCGCCGGCTCCGGCCACATCGCTCTGCCATCACTTCATCTCCCCAAATAGAGTCTCCACCGCAGCCATCTTGTGTAATACCTGTCCATGTGTGGGATTGGAGACTGATAATGGTGGGTGTCTGTCTCTCAGATTTCAGCGCGGACGAGACAAAATAATTCTGCCGGCCGTGTTATCTGGAAGTGAGAGGTAATATTTTATCTGGGAGTGTTTAAATCCTGGCAAAGATGAAGACGAATACGGCTGCTTTCCCTCCTCACCGCCTGACCTAGATGGGTGAAACATTGCAATGTAATGATTTTCGTGTTTTTTTTTTCCCAAGCCAAAGCAGTTGTCAGGAGGGGTGTAAATCTCTGATCTTGAGATTCTGTTCAATTGCAGTTCTAAAGGGAGTGATTCTGTGGATTGAGTTGTGTTAAGAATTCACCGTGATTCATGTTGTATCATTTTGATTGATTCACTTTAAGTCTTAAGAATAACCATTTCTGTCTAAGAAATGTGAATGAAAGACATAAATACAGAAATACAGTATGTGGATGCCAAGATTCTTTACCAATTTCTAGGGTTTTCACATTAATATCTCTTGCAAAAAAATATTTTCTTTTTTTTTTTTTTTTTTTATGAAACCAGAACTATTTTCTGTGGTATCAAAGATATTCTTCTAAAGCCTATGTGTGTGTTTTTTTAGGAGGATTGAGATATTATTAAGTTATAGAAGTGGATAATAGAATAGAAGTCTAGGCCAGGCTATGTAGTGTAGTGCGGTACAAGTACTTGAAAAAGACAGACACAATAACTATGATTTAAATCTGCATTATGTAGCAGGGGTTAGCAATTTCACCATCAACATAAAATAATATCACAATATTTCAAGGTACTTTTTATGATAATAATATTTTTGGGCGATATAACAAAACACTAATGCAACAAAATAAATGAAAAAAGGAACTTTAACAGTTTCAAACATTCAGTAGAAAAACCTGTAAAAAAATATTTTAAAAATTAAATATTTCGTAATCAAACAAAACATTACCAAAATACCAAAGTGCAAAATATTAAGTTAATGCATATAAACTGCAAGCTTAAAAATACAAAAAATAGTCAATTCTTTACACCTCACAGAAAACACCACTAGAAAAAATACCACTATTATTATATGTTTTTTTTTTTTTTTTTTTTTTTTACAATATATTGTGTACGATGCAATATGACACACCCCTAGCATATAGTCAATACAATCATGCAGTATTTTCTACATGGAAAATAGCCTTTCATAGACTTTCATTCTGACCAAATAATCAATGCATACTTTATTGTGCATTATTCTAATCAATTCTCATTGATTCTGGCGTTCCAGAATGAATCAATGCAGTGGAATCAGTGTCTTTGGATCAATGCATGGTGATGGATCCGTGCATTTTTACACCCCTACTTTTCCCTAGTGTGTGAGGCAATCACAATTCAAGTGTGTTGGGGGTGGAATTGCGTCCCAAAGCCTGACGTGTGTGTGCACATATTTGTGTGTGTGAGTGTGTGTGTGTGAATGTGTGTGGCGGTGTCACCCACTTCTGCAGAGCTCAATGGAGTCATGCCGAGCAATACTGAAGCGGGATAAATTCAGCCGGCCGGACCATGGGAAGCTGCATTATGTGATTAGTGATATCCCATCCACCCTACAGGTGTTTACAGCCATCACTTTCGCTGACTCGTAGGCCTCTGTCACCCCCGACTACCACCGCCGCGGCGACGGCTGTCACCTACTGACATTAGTGGGTCAATTGTCAGCTTGGCTGTTTGCAGTTGGAGTGAGTTCTGCGCACTGTGTGCAAAGAAGTCGCGCCTGCCACTGGCCAGTGATTGACAAGTGGCAGGACACACGCAGAGGACAAACGATAGTGTTCTCTCCATGCAGGAGTCTCCAATGTGTAATGCGAGTGTGGAAATCATATCTAGACAGTGTATGGGTATACAGGATATATGCATATATGTGTGTGTGTACATGTGTGTGAGTGGGCTGAATTGTTAAGTTTAGGTTTAGGTTGCAACCCTTCAATCAAGAGGTGTTTTTTTTTTTTTCCTTCATGTTCATCAAGTTGCATGGATAATGGATGGGTTCAGGTGAAGGTCACTCTGTTCGTTGGGGAAATAACACACTGTACACTTAATACCGGCAACTCTGTATGCCATTTATCCATTATTAAGACACATTCAACAGCAATGTAGTCAGCCTGGGTTAAGTAATAGCATTACAAATGCATGAGGACGTGTGAATGTGACATTTCCAGCCAAGTGAAAATTCCGTTCCCCGATGTGCTTTTAGCCACCAGAAGTAGCTCATTGCTCAATGCCTTTTCTTTGTCACTAACCTACAAAATAGGCACCAAAATAAGCAGCAGTGCATTAGCAAGCCTGTGTTTAATCCAGTGCCACTGCTGGAATAGGTAAGAAAAAAAAAAAAGCCCTCAAGGCACCTCTGCCTCCTATTCAGTTTGGGTCAGAGGTTGGCTAAGCCTTTGAAGGCATAAATGTGTCCCATCAGAATAGTGTCTCTGTTACACTCCAGCTTAATCCGCCACTTGAAGAGCAATTAAAAGTTTAGTCAGGACTTAAAAGAGTGAGGGAGAGAAGGAAAAAAAAGAAGAAACGGAAGGAATAACTTGTGAGTTCCTCTGTCTGGCTGTCCGTCTGTTATTGAGGGAATGTCGTCCATGCTAATGGAGTCTGGAGGACTTGTTTCAAATAAGACAGAGAGTAAAAAAAAAAGAAAGAGTAAGCGCAAGAGAGAGAGAGAGAGAGAGAACGAGAGAGAGAGCAAGGAAAAAGTGTTTACACTCAAGCCCCTATTGACTAGAAAGTGGGCAACAACTTCCAGAACCCTGTGTGCTTCCTTGGGCAATCCATGAAGAGAGTGACAGCTTCCCATGACATCTGCCTCTTTCCCTTGTCTCAAGGTACCGAGGCGAGTGCAGCCCGATTAGCCCCTAGTCTTGAAGTCTGAAGCTGCTGTCTGCACGCATTCGTTAAGAGTCCAAAAAACCCACTCAGGCATGATTCTTTATTTATTTCCCCTGCTAAACGAGGGCAATAAGGGGGTCAATATGCCCCCCAGGGAGCACCACCGCAGGAATTAATATAGAGTTCAAGGGCACCGCATCGATCACATGCCTTCAGATCATAAAATAGGGGGAAAAGAAGAAACACAACTCATGCATTTAAAGGCCTGAAGGGGCTGGAGTGAGAGGACTCGAGTGCCTCTTTTTGCTCCTCGACTGATTGCCTGTAAATGAGAAATGGTTGGGAATCATCATCTCCGCTAATTCGATCACAATAGCCCAGTGAAATATTTTGTTATAGGGCTCATTGTAAAGAGAGAGCAAAATACTAGGTTAAAGGACATGAACAAATAGACCGGAAAAGCACCCACTCAACTCAACTCAATGCAGTGTCCTCAGAACGACTGAGCACGACAGAGCAAGAGTGAGCAACAGTTGATAACCGTTGCTAATTTTCCCTCCAAAGATTTCCCTAACATCTCAAGCCATTTTTTTCGGCCAACATCTGGCGAGTGGAAAGCTTGTGTGTTGACCTGAGTGGAAATGGAGTGGAATAGGAAGAAGTGATGCATCATTGTGTCATTGTAGAAGAGTGAGAGGTGAAGTGGAAGATCAGAGGGACAGAGGGTTGGGAGGGATGGATGGGCGGGTGATCCAGCCAGGTGAAGGATGTATGAATGAGTGCTCTCCAAAAGCCTCCATTCAATCCGGTTCGACTGAAGTCCACCAAAACACGCTTTGAACTTCAATTCAGAGGCCTGAGTCTGGACGGAGAAAACACTAGCGTAGCTTATATCCCGGAGCGGTTTCTTTCTCTCTTTTCTTCTCGCTCTCTGGAAAGAATGCTTCTCAGAAGTGCTGATCGGCTATGCTCGAGCTTTAGCCCACGCAAAAAGGCTGCCCAGGGTCAGATGTGATTAGAGTGGCCCTTGGGAAATACTTCAGACCTGGGTGAGCCTCTATCAAAGGAGGGCCTTAGCAGTGGGTAAAGGTTTCCCTTAGCTGAGACCTTCTGTTTGAGCGGACTATCGCAAGTGGGAGCCCTGGCTTGGATTGTGGTTTTCTTAAAATGTGCTAAAAGGGATCTCTTGGGGACAGCAGCCCTGAGCAAATGAAGGGAAGAGGGGGGAAAAAATCACACACAGCCTGGTTTTGGGCTGCTCAGCTCTGTTCGAAAATGACCCAGGATCACAACAGCCTTGGGTAAGACATCAAAAATTCAGCCACCCTAAGAGACTTGTTCCTGGTGTGGACTGTGGTGCAAGCTGCCCTCAGAGTCTTCGAGCCTTCAGTGCCTGGGGTGAGGTGTGGTAAAGCGTGCCCTAGAAGAGAGGTCTCAGTCTTGGCTAAACTCCAGCTGGGCTCTGGGGCTCTGGAGCCCATCTGGAGGTCCTCACAGGCAGGAAAGCAGCGGAGAAATGAAGCTTGACCAGCTCCAGTCATCCTTTAAGACAAAGCAGACACCTGAGACTCCCTGAGCTCCAGGATAAACAAAGACTCCCAGACCCTCACCACGGGCGCTGTCATTCGTAACACACAGGCACACACATACACACACTTGTGAACACAGCGAGTCTCCCACATACCTACATACACGAGTCAAACTCTCTTTTAATCAGAAATAGTTTTGTGCCTGGAAAAGTGTGCATGTATTTGAAAAGTTTGAGGAATGATGTGCAAACATCCCCGGCGCATGTTTCTGGAATGGTCCAGCTGCATCTGTCTTTTGTTGTGCCAAGTATGTCCTCCCCCTTTTTTCCACTCCTATATTATCAGCGTTTCTTTTTTTGAGTCCACTGTAAAATAATAGTCTCAGTATTTTCTTTGAAAATAACCTTGGCAAGATTTCAGCGTTACCAGAAGACATGCAGAACCCTATAAGCAAGATTTAGCTGCATGTAGATAGTTGCTATGGAGATATGAAATGTTTCAAATTCATGGGTGTTATCAATGTCTAGATTTAGCTCCTGTTTCCAGGGTTGAGGTGAAAGTTCTCTCCAGTAGAAAGGCAGTCTAGGTGCAGTTTTTACCTAAATTTAATGTCTTAGAAAACTGTTTTAAATTACAATATGTGGTGTCTTGGACAAAGACGTGTACAATGCCTTGTCTGAGAACTCCCTCGCAAAGGGCAGAAGAACTCTTTTAGAGCATATTGCAAATCACCACCCAACTTCTGTTGTGATGACGTCCGCTTACAAAAGAACAGACGTTGTGTCTTCTGGTTTAGTTGAGTCAAAACAGTTTTGGCAAACTCTCCTTTTGTGCCTCCGAAGACACTCGAAAAAGTCTGGTCTCGGTGCGTTCTCCTGTCAACCAGATCTTGGCTTGATTTTCTGGCATGTAGTGCTTCCGAGATCCTAGACACAGAAATGGCATCAGAGCTGGTGTATAGTTTAAACCCATGAGATTGTATTCATTGGGAAAACCAATGTAGAATTTCTGCCATTGGGAAACATTTTTTTATTTTTTATCAACGACACTTCAGCCCTCTCGAGAGGTAACATCAAGAACTTGTTCAAGGTCTTTTCTGAGAACTCCCTCGCAAGGGCAGAAGAACTCGTTTGAAGCATATTGCAAATCACCACCCAACTTCTGTAGCAATGACTTCAGCTTACAAAAGAACAGACATTGTGTGTTCTGGTTTTGTTGAGTCAAAACAGCTTCGGCAAACTCTCATTGTGCTTCCGAATGCACTCAAAAAGTCTGCTGGTTTTGGTGCATTCCCTTTCGACCAGATCTTGGCTTGATTTCCTGGCATTTAATGCTTCTGAGATCCTGGAAACAGAACTGGCATTAGGGCTGGTGGATGGTTCAACCCTTTTATTGGGAAATATCTTTATGTCAGTGTAACCTCAGCCATCACAAGAGGGAACAACAAGAAATATCTTCAATTCCCATTCGGCCTTGATCAGAATTGGAGGTTTTGGTTGATTCCTTGTTGCCATGCCGTGTGTTGCGTGTATCTTGCAGACTGGATCAGATAATACTGTCTGGGTCACTCTCAGGTTCCTTATGAAACTTTGAACAGGGCTGGTTAATTACAGGTCCTGTTGCTGCACATCCTTCTGTGTTCCTTTTTCTTTTCTTTCCTTTTATTCTCTACTTTTCTTTCCCTCTTTTTTGTTCTGTGTTCCCTTCTCCTAAGGAGCAACTTCTCTTGTGTCTTGAGACATCTGTTAGCAGCCTCTTATTTTTCCGTGTTCTGTTATTTCTTTTTCTCCCTCCTTTTCTGCCTCATCTCCTCCTTTCCTCTCCTCTCTGCTTGGTTGAAGAACTACACAAAGGCCTCAGAGTTTGTGTTTTCTCAGTTTGCCTAAGCCGTTCCTCACCGCGGGTCACGGACACGGGTCAGCTCACTGCCCGTACACCTACGCGTACAGACGCACAAAACCCAACCAACCGGCAGAGCGTTCAAAAAATGGAACATTACCCTGCTTTTTTTGCTTATGCTCGATCATGCTCGATTAACGATATGTGAAGAAGTGTGCTCCTTATTTATTGCTTCTCTTAATAATCTTAATCATTCTCTATTTGGATTTTGGCACACAACAGGACATTGAGTATTATTAGAATCTCTTGAGAGAGAGAGCATAATATTCTCATAGCATTGAACCGTTGTACTCAGCAGTTTTCATTATTTACTTGGAGCCCAATGGTCAGCCAACTGCTCTTCATTTTTCTGCCAGCAGAAGTAAGCCCCTGGTGCTTTAATTGGTTCTAGGGCTAACCGTTTGTAACAATACGACTGCGACTGGGGGCATTAATAAGCCACAGCTGACAACTGTTTGACTGCTTCAATTTGAGTGAGATGAAAATCCAATGAATGTGGATGGGCATTAGGACCTTAAGCTAGGACCTGGCAGGGATGTTGATCAGAGCCAGGCTTTGCTGTAAGATGTTCATGAGGTTCTGTTTAAGCTTAAGGGAAGCAGTTATGGGCTAAGTGTGTCATAGGCCCCTGGTCACCCAGAGTGCTTAGCCTGGACTTCGTTTACTCAAATGACTGCGGCATTCAATCAGCCATGCCTGTCATATCAGCGGCGCTCAGTCACTTAGAGAGAAAGCGGGAGGGATGCTAAATGGAAACGAAATCCACGCGTTCTCAGAAGACTTCCCGAGGCTTCCTCCCTTTCAGGTTGTTCTGTGTTGATGCCGTTTAACTCTAGTTAAAGCCGACCGCTGCGTCCGTCTGTGGAAAGTGCCTAATGAAGCTATTTATCCTAAGAACGGGTGTGCCGGTCTGTAGAGAGGGGTCACAGTCATGCCACAACACAGCAGGAAGCCAAGGAGAGACAGAGTTAAGCATATTCTGCTGTTCGGGCCACATTCTTAGTATATGAGGTGCTGGAACAGGAAGGAGAGGGGGGGGGGATTTATTGAGACATTTATAGGTTGACCTCTGTTGGAGTTTGGCCTTTAACGGCTTGGGCAAAGCAGGGGTGTGTTTTTCTTCTTGTTTAGTTATTTGACAGGGCAGACATCAGATCGAGCACAATCAAAAACATCCCTCACTGCATATTACGCATTCGTTGTGGCATTTACAGGCCGCCAAAGTTTGGGAACACCTTATTATACAGTATATTCTGTAACAGAAAAGTAAGGTATATCTTTATATTGACTTGCTGATTAATTTGCTGATGAACCAGTTTTTAATAAGTTCTTCAGTTCTTATTTAACTTTTTATATGTTTTTTTGTTTTGTTAGGTACTTAGGTATCTAAATACAGTGTAGTCTTATTAAATGCATTTTATTTCTAACTATGTTTAGTGATTTTGCTCTTCATTGTACTTTGGATAGAAAAGACTATATTCTTTATTATATACCCACTAAGCACTTTAATAGGAACTCTATACTAGGTATAGTAAGTGCACTCTGTAGGGCTTCTCCTTGCTCTCAAAATAACCTTTTTCCAAAAAACGTTGTGTAAACAAATACACGATGTGATAGCAGTATGTAAACTGATTAATCATTAATCATTATATGCTACCTCAGGGGTGGCTTGAGTATGTACCTTTCTACACCCGTAGTTGTGAGGTTGTTAGCTTGTTATCTTCTAAAATTTTGTGAGCATTTAACAGTTCTCAATTCACACTGTCACATGTGTACCAAGAATACATCGTAGTAGGCATCTGTTACCCGTTGTGGAAAGCACAGTGGGTGCTAATGAGTGTGAGGGGTGGAGTCTGGCTAGATTTATTTGTTTAAAAAAAAAAAAAAAATTGACAAGTGATTCTGGCAGAAATTGCAGTTTAGTGCAGGAAGCTCCATGTAAGATTTTGCATGAGTTTAATAATATATACAGTATCATATATATCAGGGCTGCCAATATACTTTATCATATTAGCATCGATCGATTTCGCAATGTACACATGTGCAATAGTTATATTGTAGAGTGTGCAATGTTTCGAGCATTGTTTTTGCAATGTTATTATACATATACATCTCTCAAAACTATACTTAATACAAGAAAAATAACCTTTTGTTCTCATTTTATATGACAGTATCTACCAGATTAATTATCAGATTATACCTATGTAATACCATTTATTCTACTCCAATCACTGGTGCACAGACTGCATTACTAATATCCTGATATGTTGGATCATTATATTGTGAAAAATCTAAAATGTAGGTAATATTGCAATATATGTTGCAGAACAACCATCACAATGTAAATATTTTCCAATATCATGGAGCTATAATATATTTTAGAAACAAACGCAATTATTATTATTATTTTTTGTTTTTTTTATTTATAATCCAAACATCTGGGTGTTTCCAAACCGTTCCTAGGCAGAGTAATTGCAACCCCCCCCCCCCCCCCCCCCATTGTTTAAAAGCCCCAGGCCGTAAAGGAGGCCCTCTTAAAGTAGGAGAACCCAGGTGAATTAATTTAGTCCCTCTTCCCACCCCCTCTCAAGTCAATTTTCACCCCTTTTCAGTGCGCCCAATAGCTGCTGCGCCTTGTCAGAATCCATCACCCATTACATATTACTCCCTCTGCTTCATTTATTATATTTAAGATTGTACTTGCACTGCGTTTTGCTCTGATTTATCTGAAGTTCTATTCATCGGAGAGTAATTTAAGTCTTGAAATGGATAGTTTGATTGTTGTCACGCTTTACTTAAGGGACGGCCATTACTGTCGGGTGCTCAGAGAGCTCGAGCGAGGAAAATAGAGAGAGAGAGAGAGAGAGAGAAAGAGAGAGAGAGTGAAAGAAAGTGAGAGAGCTACAAGAAAATGGGGTTTTGATACATAAACATAATTTTGATCCGTTATTTCAGCGAGACCCCCTCCAGGGCTCCCATTTAATTATGCAACAAATGTTTGACTATCCAAGTGAATTTTTTACCCCATGAATATTTATTTCAATTCATTTGTTGAGTGTTGATTGTAATTACATGGAAACATGATTTATTGCCAAGATTGCTGCATTAGCTGGAGAAATGAGGGAGGTAAATAAATAAATTAATAAAGGGAGGAAAAAGGAATGCATTAGAATGCAGGGGCTGACGTGTGTGTGTGTGTGTGAGTTTGTAAGTGTGTGTGTGTGTGTGTGTCTATGCGTCCTGTGAAATATTATAGGCTTTGAGTGAAGCTGAGAAAATCATGCAGCGGAATGATGGCTGTGAACTGTAATCGTCTTGGGATGATGACATAATAACAAAGCGAGTTCTAGTTCATTGGTGAACTGCCATCATTGGATCAGTCCCAGCTGATGACAGACAGCGAACGTGAGAGTGTGTGTGTGTGTGTGTGTGTGTGAGTGTGAGTGTGTGTAAGACTGTGAGAACGAGGTGATGAATGAGATTTGAGTGCGTTTGTCATCATCGAGGTACGACTAGATAAGACAGCAGCCTGTGTGTGTGTGTGTGTGCGTGTGTGTGTGTGCGTGTGTGTGTACATCCGTAGCTAACCTTTACGCACTCATTTCCCTCCTGCACTCCTAATTCATTGAAATACAAATGCCAAGGTTATGGCGACGTGTCAAATCAGAGGTACAGTTTGGAGTAATGAGGAGCGCTGAGGCACTCTGTCAGAGAGGCAGCCAGCGAGAAAAGAAGAAGGAGGTGGAAGGATGGATAGAGAGAGAGAGAGAGAGAGAGCACAAGAGAGAGAACGAGTGGAGTGAGTGATGGCACTCTGTCCTATTTAATATTCAGCAAAGAAAAGCAGGAGTGACAGGGCACGGGGGGAGTGTGGAGAGGGGGTGCTGGGGGCGTGAGGCTGACTCTCTGAAAGGGAGCGCAGATCCATTAGTGTTTAATTAATATATCAGGTTATCCATTCGTTCTGAACTGCATTCCTTTATTGGACATTTCTCACTTTCAATCTGGAGTATTTACTGTGGATGTGGTAGCTGAGAGAGAGAGAGAGAGAGAGAGAGAGAGAGAGAGAGAGAGAGAGAGAGAGAGAGAGAGAGAGAGAGAGAGAGAAGACTGTGGAGAGGGAGCAAGAAAGACATAAAGACCAAATAAAGTAAGAAAGAGAGTGGAGATAAATAATTTAATGTAAACGAAGAAGGGGAAGTAGAGAAAGAGATGAGAATAGAAAGGAAGAAGAGTGAGAGGGAGATAATGTAGAGAGAGATAGAGAGCAGGAAAGTGTAGCGAGAGACTGAGTGAGGAAAAGAGGAGAAAACAAAAATATCAAGTATGTTGTGGAAAAAAGAGATGAAGAGAGAGATGGAGAAGAAAGTCAGGTGAGATGGGGGAAGTAGAGAGAGATTAAGATAGGAGAAAGAAAAGGAAATTTGAGAGTAAATAAGTGAGAAAGGGGAAAAATTAAGAGAAGAAAGGAGGGAGAAAGTAAATGGGTAGTTGGGGTAGGAAGTAAGGGAGGGGAACAGGAGTAAAGTAAGGGAGGGACGAAGGCAACAAGGGAGGCTCTGAGTGAGGAAGGGAGCAAGTAAGGGAGGGAAATAATAAGGGAGGGAGTGAAGAAGGGAACAAGGGAGGCTGTGAGTGAGTAAGTGAGCAAGAAAGGAAAGGAAGTAATAAGAGAGGGAGTGAAGAAGAGAAAAAGGGAGGCTGTGAGTGAGTAAGGGAGCAAGTAAGAAAAGGAAGTAGTAAGGGAGGGAGTGAAAAAGGGAGCAAGGGATGCTGAGAGTGAGAAAGGGAGCAAGTAAGAAACAGAAGTAGTAAGGGAGGGAGTGAAGAAGGGAACAAGGGAGGCTGTAGGTGAGTGAGGGAGCAAGAAAGGAAAGGAAGTAATACGAGAGGGAGTGAAGAAGAGAAAAAGGGAGGCTGTGAATGAGTAAGGGAGCAAGTAAGGAAAGGAAATAGTAAGAAAGGGAGTGAAGAAGGGAACAAGAGAGGCTGTGAGTGAGTAAGTGAGCAAGCAAGGAAAGGAAGGAGTAAGGGAGGGAGTGAAAAAGGAGCAAGGGAGGCTGAGAATAAGTAAGGGAGCAAGTAAGTGAGTAAATGTGTGAGTAAGTTACCAAGAAAAAGAGATAGTAAGTGAGAGAGTGAGATAGTAAGTGTGTGAGGGAGTGCAAAAAGAAGAGTGCGAGTGGGTTTGTAATGAAGATAGGAGAAGTAGAAAGGAGTAGAAAAAGTGAAGTGAGTGAATGTCTAGTGAAAATGTGTGAGGGAGTGAGTAAGTGTGTAAATGAAGGAGTGAAAGTGAGTTAGTGTATGGGGGAGTGAGTGTGAGTAATCGAAGGGAGAGAGACTGGGAGAAGTGGGAATTAGAGAGAGTGACTTAGCACCGGAGAGAGCGAAAAAAGAGTGTCAGAAGGGTAAGGGGAGATGGAGAAAGTGATAAAGAAGTAAAAAAAATAGACACTGTATATAGAGAGAAATAAATAAAGGACAGAAACAGAAAGAGGTGTAGAAACTAGAAAAGAGGAGAGAATTAATGTATAAATGGTTAAGAGAGAGAGAGAGAGAGAGAGAAAGAGAGAGAGAGAGTCTTGCCCTGTTGGCATAGCATGAATCAGAACAAAGCTTTTGTGGAATGAGTCAACACCTTTTTTTTTTCTTTTTTTTTCCGTTCCGATCTATGGTAGGTCTTCCGGACACTGATGGGTACAGGAGTGTGTGTGTGTGCGTGTGCGTGTGTCCGTGCCAGAGAGAGAGAGGGAGAAAGGGAGGGAGGGAACGAGAGAGCGAGATAGAGAGGAGTGCAGAAGAAGAAGAAGAAAGAAAAGAAGAAAGATGAAAGCAAGTGTAGTTTTTAGAGTAATCTGGCCACTGGTTGAGTCAAAAAAAGGATGAGGCAAAGACAGAGGGATACAGAGAGAGAGAGAGAGAGAGGTAGAGATAGAGAGAGCATGGAGAAGAGGATGGAGGGACAGAGAAAGTCAAGTAAAAGGGAAAGAAAGAAGGAAGAAAGAAAGCATGACTCATTTCCTTCATGCTAGTTATGGCCTCAGTGGTGGTGTGTGGTTTAATTGCGAGGCTGCAGCGGTCACTAAATCAGGATTTCATTTCTCCCCAGCAGATGAAGTTTTCTGCCCTCTCTCTCATAATGAGAAAGCCTGACTATAGAGGGAGTGCAGCATTAGTGTCAGGCCCCCTCTGTCGCTCACTCATCCTGAGTCAGTCGCTATACCGTCTCACTGGAAATCCTTGACTCTAGCCTTCTAACGTCATGACAAAAGACCCATCATACTCGGCCTATTCAACTCAACCACCTACACTGTGAGCCAGAATGGCATTGTCCACAAAACAACAAAGCTTATTTTGTGTCATTTTTAAACCATAAAAACTGTCTAACAACTTGATGCAATTTGCGGAACCTCCCAACTCCCCGATTCCTCAAAAACACAAATCAAAGAGAACGTGAGTAATACACTATTGTTCATCAGTCAAGAACCCACGTACAAGCTGACCTTTCTCGCCTTCTTTGGTGTAGAGTCATCTATGATATCATCCCGCCCCCTCTCCTTCTCGTTCTTCCCAATGGGAGGCTTTCCCAGTACAGTTGCCAGTAGAGTAGCCCTACCAGTCACAAAGACATTGTAGAGTTTTCTCAGTGGGTCAGTCTTTTTCCCCACATCCAACAACATTAAATAGCCTATGATTTACTGTTTCTAGTCACCATTAAAAGTAGCAGTCCTTGCAAAAATTTTAAAACGAAGAGACACCTACAAGGAAATGGTGTGCCAATGATGAGGGCATCCCAGGACCACCACAGCCGCCAAAACTCTACATCACAAAATAATCCCGCAACTGGCATCTAGAACTTTACATTTTTCTTTTATTATTGGATGCAGAGTCTTCAATATCATCCCACCCTGTCCCCTTCCACAACTAACTGGCCATACAGAAGTACAGGAATTTTCCCTTTGGTCTGTTTTGTTTTTCTTCCAACAGCTGGAATTGTTAAGCTTATGTCTGTCTAGCACTCGTTAAAAGTATCTGCTAAGACAATGGATCAGTCTACATGTAATGAGGAGGTCAAGCCGCCCCAAATTACTGATACCAGCTCTACTTTAGTGCCCCAAAATCACACAAAATAATTCCATAACTGCCATCTAGAACCTGTCTATTTTCATCTTTCATCTGCAATGTCATCAATGATATCAACCCACCTCCGTTCATGCTTGTTCTTCCCAATAGGAACCCTTCTCAGTCAGTAGCCCAGGCAGTCACATGCCATTGGAATGGAAATATTTGGGCATATTTCCTTTTTTTCCTTCTAATCTATATCTAGCACTCATTTAACACATTTAGTACTCATAGTACACGTGGTAACAGTGAAACCTGCAAAGAGAAAGTGCATAAAAAAGGACATTCCCAGTCATTAGCCTAGGCTATGACTGGCCATGTTGCAATTGGAATTTTCGTTATAACAAAAAACAAAATCCCCAATTGGGATCTAGAACTTTTTTTTTTTATTATCATCCACCCTGCCCCCTTCTTGTTTGCCTGCTTGTTTGAGAACCCAAGGGATGACTGGCCAATGGGAAGTTTGGGAACTTTTTCCAGTTGGCAATTTTATCCCCTCTCATCCAGCACCAAAAATGACCTTGCCAGTCAGTAGCCCACGTTATGATTGGCCATGTTGCAATTGAAATTTTCCCGGTTCTTCTTCTTCTTCTTCTTCTTCTTCTTACCAATGGTAGACTTACCCAGTCTGATGACTGGCCATTGAGACATTGAGAAGTCTAGTAGAATGAGAAGTAGGCCAAGCAGTGACTGGTTATTAAGAAGTTTGTGAAGAATTTCGCCAAATTAAAAAGTACGTACACTTAGGAAGGCTGGCTAAGTATGCAATCTATAAAGGATAAGCCCACATGTGTGGATGAAGACAGTCTGCCCGACTTTCTTTCTTTCTTTCTTTCTTTTCTTCTTTTTTTTATGTCTCCCATACCTAAACCTGCCACTGTGATGTAATGAATGCCATGGCCAATGGAAACACCTTCAAACAAATAGTGTGAATATATCAGAACTGTTTATAGGATCTACCCTACTCTCCTTCTACACTTTATATACTGTCCTTGTGTGTGTACATATTTGCATGTGTGTCTGTGCCCGTCTGCAGATACTCCTAAGACAGGAATGTGTGTTTGTGAACATGCATGCCTATTTTAGTCAGCTCCTCCGAGACTGTGTGTCTTCGCACCGCTCGCTGTGTGTGGCTGCATACTGTATGTGTGTATGTCTATGTGCCCGTGACCATGCTGGTGTTTATGTGCCTGTAGCGATGTGTTCCATCCTTCCCACCCCTTGGGATCCTGTACGTCCCGTGTCCTGTTTTTTTTCCCCCATTTTTTTCTTTTTTTGTTATAAAGTAAACCACACAAGGGGACCTGAGCGTCCTTCAGACCTCCCTGGCTATATTTAACAAGCGTACGCCAAGTGTGGCATCTGTACTTACTCCTCAGGGCTTTGAACCCATATTCCCTGCACTTCCTTTCACGTGACAATTATTGGACCACTCATTAATATTGTAGAGTTTTTTTTGTTTAAGGTGCTTTTTTCTATTTTTCTGTTATTCTAATGGACGGTTTGTTCCAAATAAGTCCCAAAGTGCAGTGCTGTGTCAGGAAATAGCCTATATACTGCATTTGCTGTACTGTGTAATTATGCGGGGCAGAGGTTCTAAACTCAGTACCTGGAGGGCCAGAATGTGCCCAGGTTTTTATTGTGTGACCTTGCATTAAGCACAAAAGAGAAAGGTCTGTTTTAAGTACAGGAGATAGCCAATGCCAAAGAAGAGTATAGTATAGATGATCAACCAAAGCTGAATTAGCTGAAGCTCCTACAAATAAATGTTACCACAGAGTGTTCTTCTTTTTTTTTTTTTTTTTACAGAGATGCTCTAGAATAAGGGTGCCCAATCCTAGTTCTTGCAATCTACGACCAGATCCAGATCTATCAGATCAGGGTCTGATATTCAGATACCCCTGAATGGCTACATTACCTCGATTAGGTGTGTTAGACTTGGGTTGAAGCTAAACTATAGAGGGTAGTAGATCTCCAGGACCAGGACTGGGCACCCCTATTGTAGAAGAACCACTATTGGTTGCCTGAGGAACTTAAAAACCTCATTCTTTCAATCTTCTTCTTCTAAACCTATAAACTCTATAAGTTTTATTTATTTTATGAGTTTAAGAACCCATCTTTTATAGTATATAAAGTAGTATATTATAGCATATAGGGTGCGAAACCCAATGACCCCAAGAATCTCAAGCTAGCACAACCTACAACAAGCTGTCTAGGCTTTCTCCCTGCCTTTCAACCCCCTCTTTAAACCTTACTTCCACCTTCAAGCTCCTCAGTCCAGTGACCCCCGGCAATCTGTTCTCTTGTAGCCGTTCCGCCGAGTGACCTTCTCGGTGGTGAGCCAGCCCCAGGACCCCCACCAGGGCTCGCTGCAGAGCTGCTACGACAGTGGCCTGGACGAGTCGGAGACGCCCAGCAGCAAGAGCTCCACCGGTCCCCGGCTGGGAGCCCTCCCCCTGCCCGAGGATGCGTATGAGAGGACCACGCCGGATGGCAGTGTCGGTGAGGCAGAGCATATGGAAAATGGTAGGGGCAAACACAAAAAGATAAGCTAAAGCCTAAAAATCAACAAATTTAAGAACTAAAAAAAGAAAACAGAGGTTCAATCTTAGTTGACGGAAGGGATGGGGGGGGGGACTCATCCAAAGTGGCCACACACACTCACACACACAAGCACGTCGGCACCACCGTCTCAGCAGAGATCGAATTCAAGTGGATTAAAAAGAGGGAGGCTAGTTCGCCGGGGCGATGTGCTAAACATTAGCCGTGTTAAGCTAGCTCAAGTACAGTAACCTCACATACACTCCTATACTGTAGAAGTGTTTACATATTAATACCTTAGGTCTTCCTATGTCCATAAGAGTGCCATTGTTTATTTCGTCATGATTATCACCACATTTTACCAGTTTGCTCAAGGTAGAAGCTCAAACTAGCATCCATGCACCATCGGCTAGCTAGCTAGCTGTGTTAGGTCTAGCCTGAAGTACAGTCAAGTTTGTAATATTTAGCCCTGTGTGTTCTGGACTTCTTAACCTTTCTCAGTGTATGCCTTGTTTATTTTTACCCTATTTTATCCTATGGCCCATTTTTGTTTGCTAAGTAAGAGTCATGCTAATCGAGCTAGCATCTGTATGATGTCAGGTTGTGTAATGCTGTATTCCATTTACATCGGATGTCGGATTTCAGAGATGGGAATAACCTCACACCCGAATTGATGGCATTCCAGTTAAACGTTCAGATAAGTATTTTCTATTTCAAAACATATCCAAAAAGCTAAACAAAACAAACAAAAAAAAAACAGCTAGAGTCTTTGCAGATTATCCAGACAAAGTATTTCCCTGTTTTTTATGTCCCTGGGTATCATTTTTAGCATTGTTATTGGTAAGCATTGTTAGCAATACCAGTTCATAACAATCCTTGATAAAGTATTCTGTGCACTTAACACCATTAAACAGTACTGTGTACGTGTAAAAGTGATTTATAAACTGCTCATAAACTGTATAATACTACTGCTTTTACTATTGTTGACATGCAGTGCAGCCATCTTGGATTCTGAACTCGGAGTTGGTGAGGCTCTCCCGACTTTCCAAGTAGGAAATCCGACCAGTTGATATTTCCTACTTGGAACTTGGAAAATCTGACATTCAAGCTCAAATGGAACGCAGCATTATTTCCCATTTCTGTTAGCCAGGTAAGAGTTGTGCTAATCTAGCTAGCGTTAGCATTTGTGTAATGTTTCATTGTTAGTTTTAGCTTTAATTTAGGCAACAATGTATTATTTAGCTCTGTGTACTTCATGCGCCTCTTACCTGTTCTTTGTGTGGCTTGTTTGAATGTTATGTTATGGTTTTCAAGATAGTTAGCTTTGTTTATTTAGCAAAAAATCAGTAGTCAGAAGTCAATCATGTACATTTTAGGATTTCGTAGGATCTGGACATTTTAACCTTTCTTAATGTACGGCTTTTTTTTTTTTTTTATTATTTTGTCCTCATTACTCATTTCTGTTAGTCAGGTAAAGGTTGTGCTAATTTAGCGTTAGCTTCTGCATAATGTTAAGTAGATAGCTTTAGCTTTAATTCAGGTCAAGCGAGTGTGTTCATTAATCTCCTTGTATGTTATATCATTTTACGTTTTTCTTAGTTACATTTGTTTAAAGATTTTTTAAAAAGATTTTTCCACAGTTTTGGTTAGCAAAACAAAGCTTATGCTAATCTAGCCAGTGCCTCTAAAGCGTTGAAATTAAGTTATTTGGACTACTTATTCAGTGAATGGGTTTTTGTTTGTTTGTTTCTTTTTATCTTGCCATTTTAACTCGTTTTTGTTAGCTAGCTACAGTTGTGCTAATTTAGCTAACATCTGAAAGGTGTTAAGTTGTTAACCTTAGCCTGGCATTAGGGTCAAGCTAACTTTGCTAGATTTAGCTTGAATTGACTTAGGCTTTATTTAGTTCTCAACCTTTCAGCACTTTCTCAGCATATTAAATGCTGTATTTTGTTGCGAATATCTGCTGTTTTTACTGTGCTAATCGGGACATTTATTTATTTAATGTTAGCTCAAGGATTAGCATGAATTTAGGTCAAGTGTGTTTCAGTTAGACCTTGCAGTGCTCTCAGTATCGTACTGTTTTTCACTGTAACTAGTGCTTGAAGGATTGATTTTTTTCAACTTTCACATTCTCCTTGTTTTAGTAGGACACGTCAGGGTGTAAAAATAAAGACTAGCATGCCAAGCATAGCTGTCGGATCCCTCTAACCCAAACTTGCTGATTTAGCTACCTTACGGCAGCGAGCAGTTTGTTTTTTTACAATCAGTGCTGGGCTGAAGCTCCCCGGAATGTAGTTCAGGCATTTTTTTAAAGAGAGAAAGGTTGTGGATTGAGGTCTGTAGCCCTGATAGTGTTTCTCAGTGTTTCTTTACTCGAACAAGAGCCTAAGCTTTGCCTGACTTTGTGTGCTGTTCACTGATACCTCCTTAACTCGATGAGCTCTAGTAGGTTACAATTTGGAGGCTACATCAATGAGTCTACTGTGTTCACAGGTTTGTTGGTATGCGGCAAAGAATACCAGGCTCTATTGGCTGCTGTCATCTGATACTCTATCGGCAAGAGGTTCTCTTTGTTTGAGTTCAGTCTACTATGTCCTTTAGAATGTGACCAATCTTTACCAAACGAGTTGCTATCAGAAAAAAAGAGCTCCACTGTCTGGCTGTTCATCAAAATACTTCATATTATTAGTGTAGGAGAAAATACAGTAAATGTCCTTGTTTCAAAACTGATAAAAGTGACCTGTATTGCCATTGACACATAGACATAGACAGTTGCAGTTAAGCTGCAAATCGCTTTATTCCAACAAAGAAACATCCTTTCACGTTTGGAAAATGGTGTTTAAAAGCGACTGAAGGCAGCCGGTGGCTCCCGGTGGTGAAGAGAAATCTGAGCTTGCTGCTGGTGGAACGAGGGAAATGTGATTTTTAACCTTGCCATTTGGAGAACATTGGCCTAAATGTAGATTAAATGTGCTTGGCGGGGGGAAAATTGCGTTAACCCACTCCCTGCGTAAGATTTGAGGCTTTATCCTCTGGGCAATTTGAGCGGCTCACAGTCAGACAATGCCAGGCCAAATTAGCAGCAATTACAGCCCGCCTTCAATTCAGGTTGGGCTTAAAGTAATTGGGCTGAGGAGGATCAATAGCGAGGAGGTAGATTAGATCAAAAGTGTGATTTGGCCATCAATCAGAGCTCCTGTCGAAGAGAATTAGAGGGAGAAAATAAAACACAGAAAAAAGATGGTCTTAATGTAATTATTTGGCCAAATATACTTCTTGGCCTTCTGCTCTTCAGTCGATAAATAATACATTGTAGAAAAAAATAAAACACTTGAATTTGACTTGAATTGATTCGAGAAAAGGCAGAAAAGACATTTAAAAAAGACGTTCAAGTTAATGAAGTATCTGACTTCATTCGCACTGCGATGATCCCGCTATTAAAAATGAAAGAAAAGGGAGGGAAAAAAGAATGATTGAGAATTTCTAATCTTCATTAGCCAGACACACCACCAGACTACTGCATGATTCGTACAGTAGCTTTTACTCCCAAACACAATATACAATATACAATATACACACGTTCATCGACACACTTGTGCAGAGTTTGCTGTGATTAATGTAGGTGTTCTCCGGGTTGAATATACATTGTTTATGTTCGTGAGCACTTTGGGAAGAATTTGTCATAGTTTTTCCTCTGCTTTATTCTCTCTCTCTCTTTCTCTCTCTCTCTCTGCTTTGAGACTCTGCTATCTCCCCTATTCTAATTCACTTTTCCACTTTCTCTCTCACTCTCTCTCTCTTTCTCTCTCTCACTCTGTTCTGTTTGTTCTTTTGTATTAGAGCTTTCAAGGTCAGAAACAGACAAATAGATGAATCACTTCCTAATAAATAAGAAAGGGTTGCTCACCTTGATATTCCCAATCTTTAGGAGAATCTATTGTATGTGTGTGTGTGTGTGTGTGTATATATGTGTGTGTGTGTGTGTTCAAGTGCAACAGCTACTGTTGTTCTGAATGTGTGTGTGCTCCTTCCAGGGTGAAGAAATGCAACAATTGAGGACGTTTACAAAAAGCTAGGTTAACAACATGGTAGAATAGAACAGTTTTGGAATTCTTATGGTGACATATAGTATTGGAAAAAAAAATAATAAGAGACCACTTCAGTTTCTGAATCAGTTTCTCTGATTTTGCTATTTATAGGTTTATGTTTGAGTAAAATGAACATTGATGTTTTATTGTTTTGATGTTTTTTTTACTTTGGACAACATTTCTCCCAATTTCCAAATAAAAATGTTTAGATCATTAATTTGCAGAAAATGAGAAATGGCTAAAATCAAAAAAAGAGGCAGAGCTTTCAGACCTCAAATAATGCAAAGAAAACAAGATCATATTCATAAAGTTTTAAGAGTTCAAAAAGCAATATTTGGTGGAAGAACTCTGGTTTCTAATCACAGTTTTCATGCATCTTGGCATGTTCTCCTCCACCAGTCTTACACACTGCTTTTGGATAACTTTATGCCTTTACTCCTGGTGCAAAAATTCAAGCAGTTCAGCTTGGTTTCATGGCTTGTGGTCATCCATCTTTCTCTTGATTATATTCCAGAGGTTTAAATAAAGAAATAAATATAAATGCAGGATTATTTGTATATTCAACCAAAGGTCACAAGATATCAATGCTACAACATGTGCAACTATATTACTAATTCACTCTGTTTATTGAAGAGTAGAGAGTGGAGTATAAAAAATGATAAATGATAATGGGTAGATAATAATAATTTGCATCTGGGAGATATGATGTCATGAATAATGATCCCAGCAAACAGCAACTTAGAAACGATGTAGTGTTTGGTTAAATGCGCCTTATGTGACATTTTAAGACTGTGATAAGAAGTGATATGACTATATTATGCTTGTACATATCGCAATGACAATGCTGAAACAATATATTGTGCAGTATATTGCAGCAAAGCAGCCGTAAAGAACGAAACATATCCCCAAAACAAAAAAAAAAACAGGGATGCATTCACTTTATGCACTTAATGGAGTTAGAGGTTGAAATTTGAACTTTTAAAAAAGCAAGGAAAGCATGCTC
The DNA here is from genome assembly GCF_023375975.1 of Astyanax mexicanus. Taxonomy (NCBI): domain Eukaryota; kingdom Metazoa; phylum Chordata; class Actinopteri; order Characiformes; family Acestrorhamphidae; genus Astyanax; species Astyanax mexicanus. The sequence goes on along the minus strand of NC_064415.1, from coordinate 22,180,313 downwards.
AGCAATACATTATCAATCTGCACACACACACATACACATACACACCCTTACAGAGAAACACACACTTTGTAACTCGAAACTTCGGAAAAGGCCCAGAAGTAGCAAAGGCCAAATAGTCCATATATCAATCTTATCAGAGAGTCAGAGAGCACTCACATTCCCCTGGGCGTATCTGTGTTTGCTTGCATCTGTATGTGTGTGTGTGTGTGTGTGTGTGGTCTGTAATTGTTTTAGGTGTAGAATGGGTTAGTTACACTCCAAAAGGCTAGCAATGCTTGTGTGTAGGTTTGTGTTTGTTTAGTGCCTTTAACACTATCCCTAAGGCTACCTCTCTCTCTCTCTCTCTCTCTCTCTCTCTCTCTCTCTCTCTCTCTCTCTCTCTCTCTCTCTCTCTCTCTCTCTCTCTCTATCTCTCTCTTCTCTCTCTCTTTACACACTTACACATTTTCACACTTTTCAGCGTGAGACCTTCTGATCCTATTAGCCTACGTGTTGAGAATCATATCTATCTCAGGCTGACATGGCTTCACTAGTCTATTATCTGTAATCTGTACAGTACTGTATTTAAATTTATTTATTTTTTGGTCACACATTAAAAAAAAATAACTTTTGAGGCATGCATTAAAACAAGTGTGTTTTTTTTATGAGTTTTTAATATATTTATGTTAATGACCTGACATGCCAAAATGGATAGCATGGGAGGATAGTAGTTTGTCAGCTAATCATGGGGTTTTACCTCAGGAAACAGCCTGGGACCACCCACACCTTTTAGAAGTAAAATGTGTTTTTTTGTGGGTGAGACTGAACACTGGCCAATGTGTTCATGGCAAGGCAATGTGAACTATTAGAGTTTAAGCAAGATAGTGGGAGCCTTGTATGTAGAATTATTCAATCCACAGTGTCATATGTGTAATGGAAATAGTTAATAAAAGCAGTGGGCAACACAGTGGGTGGTAATGATCGTGACCGGTGATGTCTGGCTAGAATTGTCCATGCAAAGAGACAAGCAATTCTGACAAAAAAGTCTTCAAGAGACATGACAAAAGTCAAAGGCAGTACAATTATAGATAAACCACATTTGGTTCCCTAAAAAAATCTTTATTCAATAAATTCACTTTTTTGTCTTTATGTGTATATCTTTTTTTTTTTTTTGTATGTATACATTTGTACATACACTGCACTTTCTCTATACAGTTTCGTATTCTCCTGTTAACTGAAGTCAGATGATGTATCCTTTTTACACCATGGTTATCTTAAGGGGAATGTGTTTTAATAGTCAATTAATCTATAGTCACTAAGCAGCTGCGACGGCATGCAATTACTTAGAGCTGCGTCAGAGCGCTGATAACCTGCAGTCAATTAAGATATGGATGGAAAAGAAGAACACACACACACACACACACATTCACAGTGACATACACACACACACACACACACACACCAGTTAGGTGATGGGTGAAATGCCATCACTTGAAAGGCATATTCTGTAAACCTTTGTAATTGTGGTCATTATGTGTTTGAAAGATTTGTGTAATTGGGATCCTGTGGAGGTGAGGCATGTATAAACGTGTGCGTGTATGTGGGTGTGTGTGTGTGTGTGGGTGTGTGTAGGGGTAGGGAGGAAAGAGGGTTGTGACTTGGTAAGTGTGGCAGGATTAAGGTCAGGGCAGGAACAGGGCCTCTCTCTAATGAGGAGACCCCGCTGTGGAGGGAACGGTGCTTCACCGCACACCCAAACACACCCACACATACACACACACACACACAAACACAGAAGCTTGTTTTCATTTAGTGTCAAGATGTGGGGTCCTTTCAAATGTGTGTCCCATATGTCCCATATTATAAATAGTTTGAAATATTTAAAAAAAAAAGTTTTAAATGTTTTATCATTTTGTTATTTAGGACTTTGTTATGTTATGAATTTCACACACACACAGGGACATTTTATTACATTTGCAAATACAGAATGTTTTATTAGTTTGATTAACTTTACAAATACAGGACATATTATGAAGTTTACACGTTCAGGACCAGCTGATTTAACTTAACACATTTTTTTTATTAAGTTTACACATTCAGAACCAGTTAATTAACTTATCAAATGAAGAACATTTTTTATAAAAAAAAATACCCATTCAGTTGTGCTATATAGATTCGTTTTTGGGACCATTTTATTACTGTTACAGATTCAGAACCATTTTACAAATGTTACACATTTAAGAAAATCATATTAGATTTACTCAATTAATAACTGTATAAATATAAATGAATCAATTTATTCATTTGACCTATTCAGACAAACTTGATTAACCTAAAAACCCTTGGACCTTGATAACTTTAGCGTTTGATTAAATGACCAAATTTCAGGACTTTAATGGTTTGTACAGTTTAATGCCCTTTTGTTTAACATTACAATTCCAGGACCTTTTTAAAAGAGTTTTACCCATTCGGAACCATTTGATTAACTTACAAATCCGGGACATTTTTATTGGCTTTCTAGATTCAGGACAAGACTTTAATTTAAATATTCACATTCAGCACCACTTGTTTGTAAATCAAAATTAAGGACCACTTACAAGTTCAGGACTATTTTACTTAAGTTACCAAATTTTATTCAATTCATAATAATGAATAATTTCAGGTCTTTTCTGATTTGCTACCTGTTACTTCTGTTTTCTGTGGTTTTCCTACAGTGTCAGAACATCTTGTCCTGAAAATGTATGAAAACACACAAAAACACGCTCAGGCTTGTTTTTCTTCAATGTGAAGATGTGTGTTTATACAGTACACACTCACACTCCCTCAGATACAAACTTCCCTCAGTGCGAGACTGCTCACGGCCTCGGGAGGTTTGGATTTTAATGGCAGGTTGGTGCATATTAGTGCAGGTCAGTTTGCTCTTTGTGCGGGAATGTGTGAAACTCGTGGGGAAAATCCTGCTCTCCGACTTGCTCGGTGTCAATCGATGATCGTCCAATCAATGTGTCAGCTTCACTCCTCTTTACTTCTCTCTCTCTCTCTCTTCACCTGGGCTTCTCTCTCTCTCTCTCTCTCTCTCTGTGTCTCTTGCTCTCTCTCTCTCTCTCTCTCTCTCTCTAAGGTAAGCTAAGGCACTCACTCTCTCCTACTTTCTTCTCCTCTTTAAAGGTTACCATTTCAATTTTATTATCCTCTGACTCGGTACACCTTCTTTTCTGCATTGACCTAAAAAGAAAAAAAATATCTACTGAATTTTTCAATGGGGGATTGGAGTTCTCTGGCCTAGCATCTGGCGCGGAGAAAAGTAACCTTCCTCAAGGGTACCGTACCAAAGCACAAGAACCTTCACCACTGTCTGAACCTAAAAAAGCTCTGTACTTTCAGAGCTTCAGTGATTTTCGTCTTTTGATGAATGTATGTTTACAGATGTAGGAAAACTTATTATATTTAAACTATTATAACTCTGATCCACAGGGATTTCAGTCAGTTTAAATAGCAAGAGTAAGAGTTATACATACATAGAATAGTATGAGAAAAAAAAAAAACCTTATGTAAAACCTTTTGTAAAAACCTTGTATCTCCAAAACAGCATATTTGCAAGAGATGGATTAAAAATCTCTTTAATTTCCAGTTATGGTCAATGTACAGTCTTTTTATTAGTAGTTACTCTGCATCCAGTAATATGTAATATGTGATTTCTGTCAGAGTCGCTTGTCTGTCTTCACATAGGCAAATCTAGCCAGACGCCGCCGGCCACGATCACTATCACACACTGTACTGCTGTACTTTGTGGGTGGTAATGCCTTCTATGGAATATTCCTAAAGTCACATGTTGATCAACATTGCTGATCGAATAATGTTAAATGGCAACATTTTTTTTTATAATCCTATAATTTACAGGGTGTATAATTCAGTTTTTGTGATTCAGAGTAAATTAATTAATTTCATAAAAAAAAAAAACTTCTATTCTAAAAAAGTGACAACTTTACAGGAGATGGGGAAAAAGGTTCTTTCCTGATTTATCATAAAAAGAACAACTGCCGGATTCCCAATAACTCATAATAAAAAAAAAAATACAGTAATAATGTATTTTTACTGTATTTTTACTTTTTTAACTCAAAACGTAAAATACAGTATTAATGGAGTAATAAAGTGTCCCAGGACACTTTATCATTCAGCAGTTATTTTTCTTTATTTTCTTCATTAAAAAATAAAAAAAAAACATTGTAGATACATATTAAACATATTAAGTAGATTAAATTATAAAGGAGCAATTAAGGAACTATTTGGTTACCAAAAAATCACCCAACCTTTACCCAGCAGAGACGATTTGGGATGAGATGGACCTTAGATTAAAGTAGATAAACTCTGGGAACTCAGACAAGAGCCTTTTACAATTTATCTCCTGCAATGGTGCCACTTTGGATATACAAGGCTTTGCATGATTGAAACACTGTGTAAATGTGCTATTGTTTTTAGCTGCCCTGTCAGTGTAGTATAGAATAACAACATTTGATTTTTTTCTATGACATGTATTGTGGTTGGTGTGGTGCAGTGGATAACACCACCACCTGCCAGTGAGCTACCATGTGGGAGACTGGGGTTCTATTCCAGATCTGGGTAACTGTACTGTGCTACACGAATAAGACTATTGTAAATCTATTCCAGGTGGCTACAAACCTTACCAGAAGTTACCTGAGACAATAAATATCAATCGAATGCAAATCTCTTATCGAAGAAACAACTTTGAAAAATCTAAAGGATATCATAAATTCTGTTTTTTGTGTACTAGATAATCTATATATGAACTGCAACCATAAACAATTATATGCCTAAAAATCTGCCTAAATAGCTGCTTTCAAGACAGAATGCTCCTATTAAAACTAGGCAATATTATTGTGTAGGATATGATATGGCACACCCCTAATCTACATTTTCAGGAATATAAAAAAATAAAGAAAAAACATAGAATGAGAATAAGTGTGCCCTGTATGTGTCTATGCAACCTTCATAATTTTAGCTCCATTCACTCATATTAAATGGCTGCACGAGGTGGTACAAGTGAGATGCGTAAAAATGCTGTCGCACATTTTCTTTTCTTTTAAATATCTCTCGTAATTACCTCCATTGAAGATGAAGGTGTATTTGTATAGCGATGGATGCAACGGAATGACCCAGCCTTGGACTGATTCACAATCAGCAGGGAGTCCCAGTTGCAGTTCTTTTGAGTATAGAGCCGAGTTTAATCTGTGTCACTCTGTATAATACCCCCCCCCACACACCCCCCTAATTCACTTCTAATCTATTCATTGAAATGGGAATATTGTTACATGATTTATTCAGCATTCGTTTGATGTGTTTGGTGCCGTTCACCATTCAGTGCATGTGCTATAGTAGATATGCTCATCGAAAACTGAAATATTGATGAAGGCCTGCGTTTTATCATATATCATGGAAAATACCATACAATGCCATTGGAACTGTGCCCTTGTTTTACCCCAAAGAGATCTTTATGTGGATGATCTTTCTCGTAGCTGGTTTGCTTAGCAAACAGACTGAATGAATTGTGAGAAAAAGAAGGGAAAAAAAAAAGTGTAGGGAAAGCACAGTTCATCCATGGTTCATTTGATGAGCCGGATCCAAAGGGCCAGATGGCAATGCGAGTGGCGTTTTAATTAAAGCTATTCATATTTCCAAAAAGCTCATGAGCACCACAATGCAATAAGCCATGTCTTCTCTAGAACTCAGGTGGGGACAATAACTGTGTGAAAAATTAGAATGATGGTTTTATTGCTTGTTGTCACTTCGTGAGTTCAAATTCCCACTTTTTTCCCCTCATCTCAGTGCATTCATATCCCCTGTCCTACATACCTTAGGCTTCAAATAACATCCCCACTGGCTGAGCCAATGAGGATGCTGTTAGAAATGTTAATGACAAATCATTAAGCATTAAATGAAATGAAATGATTCAGATCATTATAAAAAATGATTGGAATGAGTGTATACTGAAAGCTCACAGATGGTATCCGAAAGATAAAAAAAGCTTTTAGGTTGGGCTTCTTGGACACACTACATACTACACAACATGCCAAATGTCATTGGACCGGAACTTGTATAATAATGTCCCATGACTTTTGCTATGTCTCTTTTTAAAGCTAAAAGAACACTGAACTGACTTGGATATAGCGGGATATACAGCTCAGGACCACTTCAAAATGATGAGTTTCTTTGATTTTACCAAATTGAAAACCTTACCATATAATCAAGAAGAAGATGGATGATCACAAGCCATCAAGCCAAGCTGAACCGCTTGAATTTTTGCACCAGGAGTAAAGGCATAAAGCTATCCAAAAGCAGTGTGTAAGACTGGTGGAGGAGAACATGCAACAAGAGGGTGATTCCACCCAATATTGATTTCTAAACTCTTAAAATTGTATGAACGCATGGACAATTCTAACCAGATGCCGCTGGTCATGATAATTAAAAAAGCTTGTGCTGTCTACTGGGGGTGGGAATGCCTTCTATGCTTTGTGCTATGTATTCCTAGTACACACATGGCATTGAGGAGTGTTAAATCCTTGCAGGACTTTAGAATCCAGGAATTCCAACTGGTATACACTGTGAGGCTTCCGTTGAACTTGGATAATTCATCAACTTGTTCATATTTGTTGCCTTAATAACATGGCAATAAACAATAAACATGTTGGCCAGTGTTCGACCAACAAGATAACACCTCACAACTTACACCTGCGTGGATGTTCCCAAGCTATTCTATTACTTTTGGCCTTTCAAAAGCCCTTTTTGACCCCTCTATTGTGGTCCAACCTACTAATAATACTCTAATATGCTCTTAACCAATAGTTATTTGAGCAAAACCACAGAAGCACATGGTTCTTTATGTAATCAAAAGGTGGTTCTTCTACAGCATCATTCAAAGAACCATTTGTAGCATCTCTGTTTCTTTTATCTTTTAGAATGTACTGGAATGTCTGCACGATGTCTGCACGCATGTGTAAAGGGATGTGTGCATGCATGTAGATTAATCTGTTTTGAATATTGTCGTTTTAATTGCTCCCTCTAGTTTTCCCACTTTCACATAGACACACATATACACACATACACAGGCACACACTCATACACTCTCACACACAACACACAACACTAACACACAGACCTTTCATCCTCTGGCACCTGCCGCAGGTCTCCAGCAAAGCAGCGTGATCAAAAAAAACAATCTAATTTGCGGTGTATGCGTCACTCAGCGCTTCAAAACAGTGATTTGCCTGTTGCTACTGTGAAATGTGCAAATCACTGCTTGCAAGTCTGTACTCGGCTGGCTGCTGGAGGGGGAACTAAAAAGAAAAAGCCGCAATAGCGCTCGGTTGAAGGCAGCCTGTGGAAAGCGTGCACTTTTTCTCAAGCAGGGCGAAACAAAAGAATCCTCGCCAGCTTCTTCCACGAGAACGCGGGCTCTATTTTAGGTGTGTAGTGAAGTGGCAACTTCGACCATTCAGGAACAATGGCGTGTCAGGGCTGTGTGGCGTGAGCCAAGACGGGTACACTTAGAAAAGCATTGGAAAATGCATTGGAAATGTGTGCATTCTGTCAGCATGAAAATATGTTAAATACAGATTTAGTGTTTCTTGTCTCTGCAAAGAATGGTTTAACAGTCCACATCAAGGTTCACATCAAGTTACATACTTACTTACTTCCTGCATACATTCTTACTTCCTGCAATAAGGTTAATCTACAGTTACAGTAGATACAGAAATCACCACTGTAACTGTTTGTTTCCACACTGCTGCACCTGAAAGGAAATCATATTTCAGCGCAACACCCATTATTTTTATATCTGTGTATTTGAAACCATGGTCCAAAACATCTAGAAAAGTGCTTTAACTCTGCAAACAAACCAGGCCATGGTTCAGTAGATCCATTTTAGTAAGTTTGGAAGGTCCTATCCATGCTTTGCAGCAACTTCCACACCTGCTAACAAACAAAGCAGGTTTAAAAACACCTGTAGTGGAATTTAGACATGTTTGTATCTAAAGCAAATTGTACATAATAAAGTATACCAAGGGTAAGACTACACTAAAGCTAGAATACTGTAAGACATTACCTTCTGGACAAGCTAGGAAGAGAATTGAGATTAGAAAAAAAAAATTCATGGAAACTCTTCTAAAATGAGAAAGTTTTTCAAGATGTTCTGGAAATATTAGCAAGATTCTGGGAAAGTTGAGCAACTAAGCTAATAAGTAATAAGACATGTTTGTTAATAGAAAATTATATTGTATTGTAGTTATACACATGGTTATACACACCATTTAACAATTTCTACAAATGTGAACATTTGTACTGCTTGGTTCATACTTTTTTGTCTAGAACACCAAGTCACTTAATTGAAAGTCTAAAAGCACAAGATTAATGATGTAAAACAGATACAAATCCATGTCAAGAGGATTTGAGCATTTGAGCCACATACAGCTCTGGGAAAAAGAAGAGACCACTTAAAAACGATGAGTTTCTTTGATTTTACCAAATTAAAAACCTCTGGAATATAATCAAGAGGAAGATGGATGACCACAAGCCATCAAACCAAGCTGAACTGCTTGAATTTTCACACCAGGAGTGGCATAAAGGTATCCAAAAGCAGTGTGTAAGACTGGTGTAGGAGAACATGTCAAGATGCATGAAAACTGTGATTAAAAACCAGGGTTATTTCACCAAATATTGATTTCGGAACTTGTTTTGTTTTGCATTATTTAAGATCTGAAAGTTTTGCATTTTTACTTGTTATTTTAACCATTTCTCATTTTCTGCAAATAGTTTTATTTGGAATTTGGGATAAATGTTGTCTGTAGTTTATAGAATAGAACAACAATGTTAATTTTACTCAAATATATAATTATAAATAGCAAAATCAGAGAAACTGATTCAGAAACTAAAGTGGTCTCTCTCTTTTTTTTTTTCCAGTGCTGTGCATCAGATACATCAATGTAAACACATCCGCCTCTACAAAACAAATTCAATAACCCAAACTCCTCCCATTGGTTTGCGGGGCTGTGCAGAATAAAGACAGTTACAATCGGTCTGTTAAAATCTTTCCTCCACTGTGGTGAGCCAGCCACACCCCCTACAACACACACAAACACACACACACACAGGTGCGCTCAAACACATGTACTCACACCCACTCACACACACACACACACACACACTCAAATAAGCACACCCACATGCGCCCGAGTCGATAAAATATTGACAGAAACGGTGCCTCTCTGAAGGATATTAAAGTGCAAAGGAGGAGCTCACAGCAGAGAACTGAATGCCAACGAGATCCAAGGAGAGAAACAAAAGAGAGAGAGAGAAATTAGGAGAGAGAGAGAGAGTGAAATAAATGGAGAGAGATCCACACAAACAGGGCACACTCCAGCGATCCAGGAACACACTTCCACTGTGTCGTCAACAGTACCTTGCTGCACCCACTGTAATTGTAATTTGTCATTCCCGGCCTAATGACATTCCGAAGCTGTTTTCAACACTCCAGCGAATGTAAGCCACACTAAAGAAATTCCACTCTAATCATGTGCAACATTGCTAATTTGTAAACTCAGGCTAAATTCAGAGCTCGCACCAGAGATTTAGCATTCCAGCAGCATTTAAATTGCTCCTAGTAGGTGAGAGAATTGCTTTTATTTAAGGCGGTATGACTGGCATCACAACAAGAATTAGGTGTGAAAAAAACTCTTAAAAAGGCAAACAGTTATCTGTTGCTGTTTGCAATGTAATGCATGCAGGTTTTTTTGTTTTTATTTATTTGCTTAAAGTAGTGATTCTTTTTTTAATTGTAATTAGTGTTATACGCTCATTAGGAACTCATCATCATGTTTTCCTGTAGCTTGTAGCTTGTCTACTTCATGATTGGTGATGTTGCAATTATTTTTGGGGGTCTTTCTTGTTGACCAATGCTATACAGGGTGTTTTGTGATTGGAGTAGCTCTGTAGCTCTATTAACTCCTTGGGTTAGTAGTTCATAGTGTATTTGCACAATTAAAAAAAAAAAAAAAAAAATATATATATATATATATATATATATATATATATATATATATACAAAGCCTTAACCTAAATGATGTAACAATTTCTTTGTGTTCCTTCTTATATACAAAACAAAATACATGTATTTAAGTAAAATAAATAAATACCTATATTTGTATTGAGTTTAATATTTTTTATTACCTAATTCTGAGAATCATAAGAGACTGTTAAAATGCTAAAAGTCCCCCATAATCAGAAGTTCGACAAACAATCGAACCAGCCCTTCTGACACCAACAGCCTTGCAATGTTTACAATCTCTGAGATCACAATTTTACTAAATTCTAATTGTTGATTTGAACATGATCTAAAGCTGCTGGATTTAAGCTACATGCTGCTTTACACTTCATCATGTTTGCACATGATTGGCTGATTTTTGGCTGTTTTTTAGTATATTTCATTATATTCCATGGCCATGTCACAAACAAAGGCGGATGTAAATTCAGGATTAACTTTAATAAAAAAATAAACAAGATAAACAAAACTCAAACAGAAAGCAAACACAGGTAGGAATTACACAAAAACAAGAATAAACAAGACAAAAAAAACAGACAAGGGAAATCAAGGGAAGAACCCATACAAAATTACTATGGATACAAAAAATACAAATGACTTCATTAGCAACATTGAAACAAAGAGGCTTATATACACAAAGAGGGTAAGGAACACCTGAAACCAGTAACAAGAGGGCGGGGTTACAAACAAGACAGGGAGGAGGATAATGGATAATGACACGTTGGGGCTAGGGCAGAAACAGGACAAAAACTCAGGGTCATGTGCAAGTCGAGCACATGGGGAGGGAAACAATACAGGATAAGCTAAAAGGATAAAAAAAGGAAAAAAACTAAAGACAGGCATGGGCTAAGGTGTGACAGACCAGTTAGCAAATATGGTCAAAATTGGTCTGCACTAATATAACATTGCATTAAAAACAATAATAAAAAATAAAAAATCAGGGATGCCAGTTTAAGTTACTAAAGCAAATCCATACACTGTAAATCATTTATACAGTGTCTGTAATACATGAATGTATGAGCCTTACTATTGTGTCATTTTTTTTTGTGTGTGTGTGAGTATGTATGAGTGTGTGTGTGCGTACATGTGTGTGCACCGCTGACAGACGGAGCCCTAACCCTTGGCATTTTTAACAGTTCGTTTCCCGCTCCGATGTCATCTTGTCACATTCATATAGATGGTTGTGGGCTTCCTGAGCTTTTCTGACGGAGAATGTGCCGCAGGAGTTCTGACTCACTGCTCCACACAGCAATGCTCCAGCTGACCCTCGGCTACATTCAACACACCAAAGCGTGTCAAAAAGTGTCCACAAAAACCACACAATAACACGTGTCGACCAAAAGAGGCCTTAGTGCACATTACCTACTTACCAATGCACTTCCTGCACTCGTCAGCCTTAATTCAGATGAACTCAGGGAGTCGTGGTACATAAAGATAACTCAGATGTGGCACAGATCCAGTGGAGCTCGTGTTATGTCAGTCTTATTATTATTGGAGCTGATTAGATTGTATTTTAAAAAAATAACAAAAAAAAAAAAAAAACACTGGGAAGCTCCACATGGCATACCACAAAATTCACATGTGGTATGCTTTGGCATCCCACGGACAACAGAATATATTCAACCAAGGGTGAAAGTGGTGAGTTTTCTTTGGCTCCGCACTAAGAGCTGTATATGGCTGCTGAGGGAAAGAGAGGACCATTTCTATTTATTTATTTTTTTATTGTTCATGATAAATGGACTGGTTTGATTGTAAAAGAAACTGGAATCATTTTTACTAGCACTCAAAGAATAGAAGATTTTCGCCTTCTGTACACGTATTGTTTTGGAGATATAAGTTTTTGCTAGAGACATTTGAGAGTTTTTTTTTTGTTTTGTTTTTTTTTTACCTTGGCCTGTCACTAATACCTTATTTTGTATGACACATTGTCCCAAAAATAATTATGAAAAATGACATTCTTGTTATTTAAAAACATTTTATGCCACTGATATATATATATATATATATATATATATATATATATATATATATATATATATATATATATATATATATATATATTGTACAATATATTGATGACATTATAATCAGGACAGGTCTACCTTTACCTTTTACACCTATCTTGTTTGGTCCATACCCAAATGGTGCTGCAAGGTGCTGCAAACCATGGTCTGGACCAAAGAATTTAAAATTATATTAATTTTATTTATTGTTATTTATGAGCATTTTATGCCACTAATATAGCTATTCAATAACAGCACAATACCATCCCAATACAATGAAATACAATAAAATCTAAATATGTAATTTTCAGACAGTGGAATTATAGAGGATACAACATTTTTTTTTAAATATCCTAGATTAATAAAACATAAAAAGTAAACACAATAAGCTATATCAAGATTATCTGAAATAATTAATCTCCTGTTCATATTCATGCAATAGATTGATAACATTATTATCAGGACAGACCTACTTTCACACCTACCTTGTTAAGGCCAGGCCAAAATAGCAGGTGCAAAAAAGTGCTGCAAACCATGGTCCAGACCAAAGAACCATATTTCCCTCTCCAAAAGAGGTAGTATTGATTCAGTAAAGCTTTTTAAATTATTGACTCTGTAAAACACAATAGAAGAAGGAAAAAAAAAACAGTTTTGTACCATAATCTGATTTCCTTTGAATATGAGTATGCATCAAATGTATGGTATATACTGTAACGTAACAAACACATAATTTATCTTAGTTCAGACCTTGGTAAAGACTGTGTGGTGTGAATTGCCAAATTGCCCTTATTGGCATGTATTGTATGGTTTCAAGCCAGTTTACTGTATCTAAATCTGAGTGCATCCAAAAGTAAAGTGGCAGCCCAGTTTGGTAGTTTCCTTGGTTACATTTTTATATATTTATTAAAAAATATATAGATTTCCTTTTTCACACGAGAAGAGCCTGGCTCTTTAAATGAGCATGTCCTTATTAGAAACCCAGGCAGGCAGCAGAGGTGGCATTGAGACCTTTCAGATAAATGAAACACTCGCCATCGGGTTTGTGGTGAGACTTTGAAGTACCTGCAATCTCATCAAGCATTGGATCTGCTTAATTAGCGAGGCAGAAATTAAGCAGGGGAAAAGGGAGAGAAATGAGCGAGAGAGAGAGAGAGAGAGAGAGAGGGAGAGAGAGAAAGAGAGAGAGGGGGGGGGCCCACAAGTCAAAATATTTAAATATTTTCATGCAAGAAGCTCTATCTTGCAACTAAAAATGCTGCATATGAGCAAAAATACATTTATTATTTAATGTGTGGGTCAATGTCAATATAATATGTTTTAATTTCATATACATACACATTTTGTATAGTTTTACTTTGAATCAACACAGATTTACAATTATATATAGATGAATGTTAATCTTTACTTTATCATACTGTTTTATTTGAAGTGGGGGAGGGTTGTTTTCCATATACACAGTGTTTCCTGGTTAAGTGGTCCTTTTACATTTAGTTATTTTTTATTTCAAATATCAAGCAATATGATATGTCTCTGAGAATTTCCTGTCCACCATGTCATCCTGGGATAACCCATTTAAGAAAGTACCCTTTGACATCAGTGAAATCACAAAATTCACACAGTTGCAGGGGTTCACATACTTTTTTTACTCTGCACTGTGGATGTTAACATGTTGTGTTTAATAAAACCAATTACATTTTTTTTGTGTGTGGTATTAGTTTAAGCTGACTGTGTTTGTCTATTGTTGTAACTTAGATGAAGATCAGAACACATTTAATGATTCAAGATTCAAGATTCAAGATTTTTATTGTCACGTCACAGAGTACAGGTGTACATGTGAGTGAAAAACTTGGGTGCAGATTCCCACCAATGCGCAAAGAATAATATTTACAAGAGAGTAATAAAATAATATAAAATATATAAAAATAGGACATACAGATAACTTACAGTATAAACACTATTTACAATACACTTAATTACAATAAACATGATAACTTACACTATAGACAAATATTGCACAGAACAGATATGCACAGATGTAGATATGCGGATAGTGTGGAAGTAGTCAGTATGTGACAGTATAGCTATGAGTAAGTGCAGGTAAGGAATGAGTTGAGTGGGGAGTGCAGGGGGCAGAATGCTGTATAATATGGGAAAGTCTGATAGATGCAGTGTAAAGTAAAGTGCAGGGTGCAGAGTTTGTATGGGTGTCAGTGGGGTGGGTTGGGCAGAACACCGTTCTACTGGCTATTCCACAGCCTGGTTGCTTGGGGGAAAGAAGCTGTCTCGGAACCGGCTGGTTCTGGTCTACAAGCTTCTGAGCCTCCTTCCACTCGGCAGCTGTGAGAACAGGGAATGGCTTGGATGGAACGGGTCCTTCATGATCTTTTTGGATTTCCTCAGGCAGGATGATGATCAATTTATGCAGAAATCCAAGTAATCCTAAAGGGTTCACATACCTTTTCTTGCAACTGTACATCATTTTCAAGGGGCTGAGTACATTTGCTGCATGTTTTTTTATTGTCTTCATGTTTACCTGAGGTAAAGCTTAAGCATAAGGTCATTTAAATAATTTTAAAATATCAAACTGTATCTTTGAAACAGAGCAAAGTCACCTTAAAAATATTTAGAAAGTTTGCAATTCTAGGTCAACCAAGTTTTCATCCAATGCCAATTTTCTCTAAAATGGTTCACCCTCTCGCACAACTTACCATAACAGGGTGGACAAATGCATGGAAGCATAAAATGTAACTAAAGATATAAAGTTAAGAAAAGCTGAGAAAATAGAATTTCTGCATGGTCTGAAGTCTTATATCTATGACTATGATTATGATCAGTCAAAATAGGCACAGTATTTTGACTGTGAAACATATGACACAGCCCGCATTCTCCACCAATGATAAAACAACGCAAACATACCACCTGTTCCTTATTAAAAAGTGACGGATCCTCCTGTAAGTCTGAGCAAGTCTTAGATAAACGATGGCTGGAAAGGAACTCTATCTCAGTCTCAAGTTGTGGACCCCTGCTTTCTGCTGTTCACCCCCGCTCACCCCAAGTTTTGAGTGACAGTCACTTAGGGCTCTCCTCCGCTCCCCTCGGCCCTGGCCTGGTATAAATCTGCCTGTGTATTGAGATGAATGAGTAGATGTTGTGTTTAGGGCCTAAGAGTGAGGTGATGCATCAAGCTTTCCCAGCACTAATACCACTGAGGTTTGTGGCATTCTCTCTCTCTCTCTCTCTTTCTCTCTCTCTTTCTTTTCTCTCCTCTACTCCTCCACTTCCCTACCCTCCTTGCCTCACTCTCGTAACTCCCTTTTCTTTTTGTCTTGTTAAAAAAAGAAAAGATACAGATGAAAGCATTTTGCACTCAGAGAGCGGCTAACGCTGCTTCTCCCTCAGTGATTAGTGGGGAATGTCTGAGGGGTGTGGAGAGATGAAGCGTTTAGGGTGGTTTGTGTGCGTGTGTGTGTGTGTGTGTGTGTGGATGTGTGTGTGTGTGTGTGTGTGAGACTGTGTATATGTGTCACACAGTGGCGTATAGGTCATGCCCCCTTCAGATAGCTCAGTGTGTGTTGGTTAGCCTCAGCCCATACCTCTCAGCATGACCTCAGTGACCTTTTCAGTGGCCAATCACAGCAGGCTGATGATAGACAGAAACCTAGACAGACTCAACTGCCAAAAAAAAGGAGTGTATACATTTTCAGTATTCTTATTTTTCTATAAATTAGCCTAAAAAACTTTTACAAAAACAGATTTGATTAGGCTTAAGATTAATATTTGATTAATTTTCAATTTGGAGTTAGGAATGAGTTAAAAAAAATAGATATACTTAAAAAAAATTATACTTATTTTTTCTATACTTTTTCAAAAACGTTGAGACAATTTGAAACACAAAATGAATTAATAAATAAATAAAGACAGTTTTTCTTATGTTAACTTTTGGCATTTACTTGATTGCAGACAGTAGGTCATGTTTTATCTGGTCTTCCTTTTTTCAATTATTAATATATATTCATTCCTGCATTTCAGGCCTGCAACATAGATAAAGTAAACCCCTGCAATTAATCTTGGAACTTTAATGCATTAATGCTTTCTTAACCCATATTGATCACATCACGAGATTACACAAGAGCTGCTGGCACATTTCCTTTCCAAGTTGTTGGACATGGAATATGGAGCTAGTTTTTCGTTGCTTTATTCAATTTTTTATATTATTTTTTACCCCTCCAAAAATTAGTGCTAGCATTTAAAAATGTTTAAATAATAAATGCGAGTAATAAACGTAAGAGAGTTTTCTGCCCTACGCCCCTCCCCAGGTTGCCAGATTGACCCAAGTGACAGGGACACATGATGATTAGTCTTACTCTGCAGCTGATTAGTTACAATATACATCTTCATGTCCAAAGTCTCCATCACTACTACAGCTACTACTAGTGGTTGAAAAAAATTTCTTAGCTCTGGTTAGCAATCTTACTGAATCTCAGCGATTACGTGTTATGTGAAATAGCCAGCTCACCCATTTCCATGGCTGCAACACAGTGTTTGCCTGCTGTTGTCTATACCTGGCAGCCCTGAGTGTGGAAATTAGGGGGCAGAGTTAAAGGCTACATCCCACATAGATTTCCATGACATAACACACAGTTTGAATAAGAAAATACTGTCCGAAGCTCTGCTGTCAAGATTTGCCCGTGCTTAAACTCAGCATGTCTCCTTAACATCTAATGATACATCCTGATCATATTATTATTATTATTATTATTATTATTATTATTATTATTATTATTATTATTATTATTATTACTACTACAAGCAGGATAATCCTTAATGGTCCTTTAATCATGTTTATAATGACAATTATTTACAGAATATTGATGTGATTAATATTTTCTAAGCAATTAAGACCGTTAATAATAAATATTTAATTAAAATTTGCCAGTCTAACACTGATTATTTTATTTACATTTAAATAACATCACTAATAAAAATACTTTTAAATGATATGGAAAACAACTGTAAGAAACTAGTTCCCTTGTTTTCCAACGTTTTATGTTTTGCCGTTAATGGTAAATGAAAAGAACAGTACATTATAATTTACTTTTATTTTATTACTTTCTTTCATTATTTTCTACAAAAAAAACCTTAACAGAATAAAGCCCATTTGTCACTCACTCTCAATGCATCACAAAAAAGAACAGAACAGAAAAGAAAAAAAAAACAATATCCTTGATATCCCTTTGACAGAAGAAAGTTTTTTTTTCCCCGTAAAAGTCTGAAAGTCTGACATGCTGAAATTGCACGTCAGCGCGCGAGAGTGCGAGGTCACGGGAACAGAATGAATTGTAGTGGCAGCTCGACAAATAAAACAAACACCTGACAGTTTGGGGAATTATTTTTGGCGCCGCTTTTCATCTGACGCCTGTTGTGAGGTGAATATGCATTGGCACATAATTATTGAAATGTCATGTAAAATATGCCTGG
This sequence comes from Astyanax mexicanus, assembly GCF_023375975.1. Lineage (NCBI taxonomy): Eukaryota > Metazoa > Chordata > Actinopteri > Characiformes > Acestrorhamphidae > Astyanax > Astyanax mexicanus. The sequence goes on along the minus strand of NC_064415.1, from coordinate 22,162,742 downwards.
GGCCTGACAAATTTCATTCTAGTCTTTCCAACTACCACATCTCCTACTGTGCTCCTAATTCCGGTCTTTTCCGTCTACGGGTGACAGCGGCTGAGGCTTCGTGCTTAAAAAACATAGGGGGGGGGGGGGATCCGCGCACCGGCGGCAGACGGCAGGAAGCGGCGACGAGCATGTCAGGTGACGCCTGTGTTTCGACCTCAGGGTGTTGAAGTGGCAGCGAAAAACAACCTTTTAATTTTCTCAGTTCATCGTTTAACCACCCACATTCCAGAGGGCACAAAGAAAAAAATGCAGGAAACAAAAGATCTTAAGAAAAAAGAAAATGCAGCTCTGAACAATAGGTTGTGATTCATTTGTAAAGGCCTAAAACAGACCAGCAACAGGTTGTTGACATGAAAAGAGAGGTCGGCGTAACCCAGGCAAACTTGCTAAGACAAATGCCACAAGGTAACTTGAGTATGACCAGAAAGAAAACCCAAAACAAACAGGAAAAAAATAGAAAAACTCCAAAGAATAGGCTTTCCAAACCCCGTCCGGAAAAGAGGATTACCTACTTCTAAAGGCCCAAAGGTATACACCTGGTTTAGGGGGCCTCCTGTGTTTGTGTGAATGTGAGAGTGTGGTTTGGGTGTGTTTTGAGTGAATGTTTTGAGCACTCTGTGAGAAAAAAAAAAAGACTATAGCTACCGTAGTCCTAGGTGATCGGTCAAATTAGTTCAGTTGATCAAATTCCTGTTTTAATGGGTTAATCAAGATTATAGATGAGTTATTGCACATATAGAACCTGCCAGAAGGCGTCTTAAAAGATAGGTTTGAGCTTTTGTAAAGAAACCTGTAAAGAACTGTGTACTGTGAAAAACTGTGGCAGTGATTTACATAATTTTTTAAAAATTTAAATATCTTTGCACCTTGTTTAATATAAAAGCTGCTTGTAAGGTTGACAGGAATGTCTTTATATTCTTAAAGCAACAGCACATTTTTTTTCTTTTATATTAAAAGCAGTATTATTTCTAAATGGGGGATGGAAAAAATATTCTAATTTAGAGTATTAGGTTACTGGCATGACTATCCCCACAATCTATAATACTGTATATTCATTTAAAAAACTGAGTGGTTCCTGGGCCATAACTGGCCCTAACATACTAAAAACACACAGCAATGAAATCTAATTTCAATTAACCAGCATTAAAAGAACTATTTCACATGCTCTGTGCATTTACACATTACACATTACCACCAGAGAGGTCTCTAAATTCCAAATCCTCCAAACGTACAGATTGCTTAAAATAAACTTTAAAAAAAAAACTTTTTTTATATTGGTTTTATATTGATTTCATACATATTTTATTGTGTGTTCTTATTTTGAAACATCTACAAATAAATACAGAATATTTTTTTTAGTTGTTATGTAAGAAGAAAAAAAGAAAATATCAATAATCACGCTGTCCAATACAGTATAAAACAAAAAATATAAATTTTTGTTGATGTTTAATTTACTAAATAATTTAAACAGACAAACTGTCCCTTACACTGTGCCAAAATTCTTGATAAACGGACCAATAGCAATAGAAATACTTCAAAATGACCTAAAATAAACTCTTCATACGATGAATTCCATTCCGTTTAGACGTTTTTTTTCCCCTCTCTCCTGTAAAGTCGCTGTTTTGGAGATACTTGTTTTTCATTAGACATCAACAATTTGAAGATTATCAATATATTTAAAAGAATTGCCCAGCCCAAAGCTTTTTTATTTTTTTTTCTAGTAAGACAAAGGAATTCATGTGGAGAAAAGAGCTTAACAATGCCCCTGGCTCTGCTGGCCTCTTTGCTGGATTAAAGGTGTGATGAAAAACGGCCTTCAGCCCAAATTCTGCAGTAATTTACTAATGTGAGCTTCAGCACCCCGCCATGTTCTCACCCACTAATTCTCTGCCCTCCACTGCTTCATCTCTGGGCAAGCGTATCATTCCTAAGACTTGATCTTGGCCGATTTGGTGAAAACGCTTTCGGGGTGGGGTAGGGAGGGGCGAGTGTGTGTGTGTGTGGGGCTGTAGTGAGCAGAGTGTGATGACAAAAGCCGCCTGCACTGCTTTGCTGTCATCATGTTTAGATGAAGTGACAAAACCAGACCACGGCTTAATCCAGAGAATGGGCCTTCAAATCCACTCACAATACACACTTCCCACCCTGGGGATACATACATACATACATACACATGCCAGCTTACACACGCATACACACCCACACACACACACAAACACATAAACACACACACACACATATGCGTGCGCAAAAAAAAAAAAATATGACAAAAGCATGGACATAAACAAAGCGACAAATTGGAATTGAGTTCCGCGTAAGGCTGAGGCTCAACTTGAGGGGGATTTAATTTATCAGTGGAAAAACCCAACGCCATCCTTCAGAACACATCATCATCCCGTCGGGTCCTCAACCCCCTAAAAAAGCTCTCTTCCCTGGTTTATCTCTTCTTTTCGCAACTATAAAATAAAAAGTACTGATGGAGAAAACTACCCTTACATTTTTGGATGCTAATTGGCTAGCCATTGTTTTGTTTTGGATTTGTTTTGTTGTCTTTCCCTCCCTGCCAGAATACAGAGGAAGTCTTGGCTACGCATAGTACTGATATATAAACAAACGTGCGCACACACACACACACACCCACGCAGTAGTGTACTTCTAAGCTCTTATGTAAGGGTGAAAGAGTGTGCTTTGAGCTAGCAGGTTGCTACGATAACAGGTGCCACACAAGCACCACCCTCATTTGTCTTCGAACTCTCTGAGGTGATTTATTTACCTCAGTTAGCGTCGCTAATGCTGGCAAAATGCAAAGGTCACATTCATAGGAATGTAGGAAAATACCGCTAGTAATGCTAGCGCTACGTACGCTAGCTAGCGCTGCTAAAAGAGATGAAGGACAAGCCAAGACTGATAATATAGATGAAAGCAAAACATTGTGTTTCTGTTTAATGATTCTGTGAAAAAAAAAAGGTTTTATTTGCTAGAAGCCAAGCACAAGCACTTGGCAGCATTTTTGAAGTTTTGTCATTTTTTTCTTTGCGTTTGACATTGCTGCAGCTTCTCTGCTGGTTTTCAAATATACGCTTCATATTTATTAGCTGAGGAAATCCTGTCAGTGTCAGTGGCCAGAAGTGGGTAATTAGGCTTGTTCCATGCTGTATACATTTTGTTCAAGCTGTCATCTTTTTTTCAAACTGGATTTTTTCAACTTCTTAAAAAGTTTTACACTGTCTTGATATATTGACACTGTCATAAACAGCTCTGGAAAAAAAATAAGAGACCACTTAAAAATTATGAATGTAATCTGGAATACAGGGCCGCCGCTCTGCATACGCAGACAACGCAGCCAGCGTTAGGCCTCAACCATTTTGCAGTTGCAGGGAGCCAAATTGACTGAGAATGAAATGTGTTGAAATTATGACATTATTAAATTTAAAACCCAATGTGAATTATTTATGATACGCTCATCTTTTTTGTCTTTAAACATTGCATGGGGCACCTACTCTACTACTTAAAAGCGGCACGTTATTATTTTTGTGCATAATATAATGCCCCCACCCCTATTGCCTGAAATGGCACGGCTCGGTTTGCTCTGTTGGTTGTTGCCAGATGTGACATTTTCCAGTCAAATAAATAATCAAAAAATGCATGGAGGCGCTAAATCTTGCGCATGTTTAACCATTTTTAAAGTGTATGTGGCCATTCTATACAAAAACTTGTCCAGTGCAATATTTGTGTAAGTTAAAAACTTAAAATAAAATAAACAAATAGGATGAAAAATCGTAACTTATCTGGCAACCTTAGTCCTAACTAAAGTAGCAACGCTACTTGAGTTTGGCAGGAGACAAGTTCACCGCGCGAAGTTGCTACTAAATGGTAATTCAACTATGAAGCGACGGTTTGAGTCTGGAGCTGAGAAGAAGAAAAAGAAGCAGAAAGATGAGGCCCATGCATCCCTTTCTGGTGAGTAACTTCGATGATAAAGGTTTAAATAGTTACGTTGGCTTTGCTGATTTGGTAGCTTTAAACGCTTAACTAGAAACTAATCTGGGTATTGCAAGGCACGTGGTACGTTTGCAAATAGTAGTAGTGTAGTTTGAAGATTTTTAGTGACTTTAACAAAAAATTAATAAACAGAGTAGCCTACCTATTGACTAATGCCGTCAGTGCACTATCCAAATGGTCTGTATGACAGCAGGATCAGACAGCTCTATAGATTTTGACAGGCTGATATAAATACACCACGAATATAAACGATAATTTCATAACCTTTAAGGCTGGCTTGTGTAAATGACGTGTCCACTGCTTAAAATAGACATGCATCGTTTCATTTATTATTTATACATTATAAATAGTACTCTTGTGCTGTTCTTCACTGTTATTGGCCTTACTTATAACTTTGTAAATATTCACAGTTACATGTGTAATTTTAATAAATAGTAAAATAGTAAAAAAAGTGTGTGTGTGTGTTTTTTTTTTTTTTTTTTGGGGGGGGGGGGGGGGGGGCGGGGCTCCCTGACCAGTTATGCTTAGGGCCTCCAAAACCTTAGCAGCGGCCCTGCTGGAATATAATCAAGAGGAAGATGGATTATCAAAAGCCATCAAACCAAGATAAACGTCTTGATTTTCTTTGCATCAGGAGTGGCATAAAGTTACCCAAAAGCTGTGTGTAAGACTGGTGGAGGAGAACATCTAGCCAAGATGCATGAAAACTGTGATTATTAGTATCATTGGCATCAGTGTGCACTCTAAAAACAGTCTGGTAGGTCTGTTAGTTGCTTGGTAGGTTTTCAAGTTTTTCCTGAAAATCCTGATTGAAGGTTCTCCCTCTAAGTTGTACCATCTGTTTTCCTGCAATTCCTGCCTTTCCTTTCAAATGAAGAAGCTGATTGGCTCTGATTCTGCGTTTGACCTGCCTATAAAGGCTTGCTTTGCTTCTTTGGTCCTGCACTTCCTTAAAAGAAGGGTTTTGATTGGTTCTGACTCTTAGATTGACTCTGTTGCCCCCTTGACAGCTGGCTGTGATACTGTAAACTGTAATAAAGTCTGTTACCTGAAATGAGTTTGATACCACTGTTAAAAGAGTATAAATATATTTACACATGCTGGGTGCAATTACACATTCCCACCAGAGAGGTCTCTAAATCCCCAAATTTCCAAAAACCTACAGACTGTTTCTTTAATATATGTAATATTTGACCCTACACCACCAATGTTCTTCTTACTCATTTTAATACCAAGATAAATTTTCTTTTGTTTTTTTTCTTAATCACATTTTAAGAACTCTAATAGGCTCTAATAAGCATACAGTAATGGTTTGGTAGCAATGGTGTGTCAAGTACAGACACTGATCTTCCAAAAGAGAGCTTCTGATGAAGTTCTCCCAGGTTCTGCTTGGTTCTTAAGAGGTTTCTCCACATCGTAGACAGTCCGTTCGAGTTTTGGGTGGTCTTAAATGCAGACACATAGCGTTTGCAGCACCGTAGGCTTTGTGAGCTCGACCGTAAAAGGTGAGGCAGAGGAGAAACGGAGTGTGTTTAGGAAGGTCTGAAAAACGGAAGAGTGATATGACTGATGAGAGAGTCTTCTCCCCTCATGTTGTGAAAAGGATGGCATGCCAGCAAGGCATAAATCATTTTAATCCCCGTGCACATACTCTCGCACACACACACACACACACAAACGCTTTCTCTCTCTCTCTCATACACACACACACACACACACACCTCTTGTCCTCTCTCCTCTTCACCTTGTTACTTAAGAGACTTCCAAATCACCTCTAAATCTGTCTTTTATTAGAAAAAAAATGGTGCCATTTTAATACCGCGACCTCTTTCGTATTAATCAAAATGTCCCAGGATAATCTGCCCGGACCAGATGTTTTGAGTTGAGAAATTACATTTTCCAGATTTTTTTTTCCTCTTTCCTTTATGTTATTATTTTTGTTATTATTTATCTTGCTTTTGTCTGCTTGTTTTTTTTTTTCACTCTCTCTTTTCTTTGTTGATTTCATTTAGTTCTTATGTGCATTAAGCAGGGATTAAACCTTCTGATCCTGCACTACTATTGTTAAACCTTACTCTGTGCAGTTTGTGTAATCTATGGCTCTGTGGCCACGTATGCGCATATATGAATTAATCTTCCCTACTGCTGTGCGAATAAAGA